>NC_091375.1:12199241-12406741 GCF_038502225.1 Cherax quadricarinatus
CTGTTGTTACATCTTGTAAGTGCAACTGTTGTTACATCTTGTAAGTGCAGCTGTTGTTACATCTTGTAAGTGTAGCTGTTGTTACATCTTGTAAGTGCAGCTGTTGTTACATCTTGTAAGTGCAGCTGTTGTTACATCTTGTAAGTGCAGCTGTTGTTACATCTTGTAAGTGCAGCTGTTGTTACATCTTGTAAGTGCAGCTGTTGTTACATCTTGTAAGTGCAGCTGTTGTTACATCTTGTAAGTGCAGCTGTTGTTACATCTTGTTAGTGCAGCTGTTGTTACATCTTGTAAGTGCAGCTGTTGTTACATCTTGTAAGTGCAGCTGTTGTTACATCTTATAAGTGCAGCTGTTGTTACATCTTGTAAGTGCAGCTGTTGTTATTTTTTGGTATTACCAATGGTGATAGAATTTGTTGAGCACGTAGATGACATACACAAATTCCTTAAATAAAATATATGGAACTTCAAGTGTTTTCAACTAATCAGTCGTTCTCATAGTGCAGAAATGGATAAAAGTGGATTAATATATATCTTTAATTACAGTTGCTGTGATATACAAATATATGTATATTGGTCAGTAATAACTAAGATGGAGACAAAAAAGTGTGTTTATGTAGGTTATTACTGAACATTGGCAAGTGTTTATTACACTTTAGTAATTCATAAGACTATTATTAAAAAAAAAGGTACGTTAACCCCCTTCCTTTCCCCGTCTCTCTTCGCAAAAAACGAGAAACAATTGTTCACTGAAGTCAACGCTGCCTTGACAGCAGGGAATGAGATGTACATCATTTTGTCTTGTTGTTATAGCCAGGTGGTGGTGGGTCACTGAGCCAACACCATAAAACATTAAACCAATACGGATGGAAGTATTCAATGGCGAATTAATCAGATCATGACATATTGGTCCACTGTGTTTGCACTGGACGAGGCTTGTGATTTATTCCTGGCGCATGCATACATACACGCACACGCACACATACCAAAAACCTTACATACGACTCTTAAGGAAGACACATAGACCTTTTTTTACATGGGCCTGAGAACTACAACGAGGTATATAAGGGATCCCACGTCCACTCCAGCCTTAGTGTACTTCAGGTTCAGGATACGTCGATCTTGTGTACGAGACGCTGGTGATCACTGTGAACTAACCTGTGGATTTATAAGAAATTAGACAAACGGAATTTTTTGTATATATTACACTAAACATCGGGCATCGTTAATAAATAGTGAAAACAAGCAGCTCTCTTCTGATAACTTATTCCATCGTCTAGACTTAATAGCGAGTGACGAACTCCTGTTACCATAGTCTTTCCTTCACTCTCAGTAAAGCCACAGTGGAACTCTGAGCCGTGGAAAAAATCGCTTTCTACTCTTAGTTCATGCGCCGTATAAGGAAAATCCATAGCTTGACATCAACATCGCTTCTCTGCTCATAATATTCCGCTGTCGTTTCCACTGTTGGGATATTAGGCAGGACAGAGTCCCAACACGGGTCCTGAATTTTCGACGACCCATTTGGAAAGTGTCAGAAAACGGGACACTTGTTCCCTGACGCGGGTCTTAGTCATATGATAACCCCAACACTGGAGATTTTGGTTGTCTAACCGAGACCTTTTGCTGGCTTGCCTGTCCACCCCTTTAAAAATTAATAATAATGCTTAGGTGTGGCTTCAGCTGCTCAGATTGTTTTGTATAACCGACCAATGAGCAAAATATATTAATGACCCAAATGTCGGAAGATAACTTGTTCGGGCTTTTAACTCAGAAAACACCAACAGTAGTAATATAACATAACATTGCCGGAGATACATCATCACAGATCACCCGACTGTTCGTGGCAGAACACGAATCATAGCTGTGTTACCAGCACACAACAGCTACGGCATATAAATATATATCTATTATCAGTTCCTGGATAATGTGAGAAGTCACGAAAGCGCTTGGAAGTTCACTGTTTTTTCACAGTGGTTATTCTGCATTTACATAATTGCTGCATTAACATGTATTATTGCAACAATTACCATAGTATACATTTAGTATGAATTTGCTAATGCGGAATAGCAACAGACTCACGGGACAGATACTCTGAAATGTGTGTATTTCTCTGTATACTGAAAAGATACACTGAAATATGTGTATCTCTCAGTATATATGCTGAAAGATACTCTGAAACGTGTGTGTTTCTGAGTATATATGCTGAAAGATACTTTAAAATGTATCTCTGCGTATATATGCTGAAAGATACTTTGAAATGTGTGTATCTCTCAGCATATATGTTGAAAGATACTCTGAAATGTGTGTATTTCTGAGTATATATGCTGAAAGATACTCGAAAATGTGTGTATCTCTGAGTATATATGCTGAAAGATACTCTGAAATGTGTGTATCTCTAAGTATATATGCTAAAAGATACTTTAAAATGTATCTCTGAGTATATATGCTGAAAGATATTTTGAAATGTGTGTATTTCTGAGTATAAATGCTAAAAGATACTTTAAAATGTATATCTGAGTATATATACCGAAAGATACTTTGAAATGTGTGTATCTCTCTGTATATATGCTGAAAGATACTCTGAAATGTGTGTGTTTCTGAGTATATATGCTGAAAGATACTCTGAAATGTGTGTATTTCTTAGTATATATGCTGAAAGATACTCGGAAATGTGTGTATATCTGAGCATATATGCTGAAAGATACTCTGAAATGTGTGTATCTCTAAGTATGTATGCTAAAAGATACTTTAAAATGTATCTCTGAGTATATATGCTGAAAGATACTTTGAAATGTGTGTATCTCTCAGTATATATGCTGAAAGATACTCTGAAATGTGTGTGTTTCTGAGTATATATGCTGAAAGATACTCTGAAATGTGTGTATTTCTTAGTATATATGCTGAAAGATACTTTGAAATGTGTGCATCTCTCAGTATATATACACTGAAAGATACTCTAAAATGTGTGTATCTCTCAGTATATATATATATATATATATATATATATATATATATATATATATATATATATATATATATATATATATATATATATATATATATATATATATATATATATATATATATATATATATATATATATATATATATATATATATATATATATATATATATATATGCTGAAAAGAAACACTGAAATATGTGTATCTCTCAGTGTATAAATGCTGAACGTGGACTCCATTCACAATTTTAGGATTTAAAGTATCGTTGATTGGTGGTGAAAAAGCTACCTTCAGCCTTAAGGTGTAACGTTTAATAACGTTCTCCAGAAATTGACGAACTGAAGTCAGCGTGACTTTGTGAACTGACAAACTGAAGTCAGCGTGACTTTGTAAACTGACGAACGGAAGTCAGCGTGACTTCGTAAATAGTCCAAGTCGGAGCGAAAGTCGTCTTAAGCTCCTTTCTCATATGTACGGGTTATTTGTCTACTGACAACTCAATTTAGCATGTTGTATCTTAATCTCACTTTCGATTAAAAGAATCCTTTTAGCTAAACACAGATCAGCCAGGCAATTAGTATATAATGGATGCTGCTGCAAATTATTTATCAGAACGAGCTATAAAAGCGATGACGCCATTTGATATGAAGACCTCAAGACGACTCCGATCTGACATAGGCAGTAACACCAAATAGGGAACCCATGAAGATGTTATTGTTGGCATGTGTTCTGTGCTAACATCTTGAGCCATTCTAGAGTGCAAATGATGCGTTCTCGTTTTATGCTAATAACACATAGGTGACTTTTGTTTACGTGACAAGACATATGAAAAGCCCTTTGGCAGATATATACAGAAACAAATCAAGAAGTATCGTGATAGTTTGTCTTCAAAAACGTTAACACATTTACATTTGGGAGAAGAAATGCTGAAGATGCAGTCACAGCATAATTAACCATTTTAGCATCACCTTTATGATGTTTACATCCTCTTAGTATCATATATCAAGCATGTGTCGGTATATTTTCAGTTACCTAAAAATGTTTTCTTGAGTTCTTTCGCAGTCTGATTGTTCTTTCAGTACGGTTATGTTATGAGCGAAGTTCTTGGTGCGTTCAATGCAAATTGACTGATACTCTGTATTCTGAAATATTTTAAGTAATTGAATTAAAAAATACAATGAACATAATGCTTAATGCATTATGTATGTGTATATGTGGCACATTCTTAAAAATGAATGAATCTTTTATCTTTTACAGACATTCTAAACCACCATCATGTGTGACGAAGACGCAAATGCCCTGGTTGTGGACAATGGCTCCGGCATGGTCAAGGCCGGCTTTGCCGGTGACGACGCTCCTCGCGCCGTCTTTCCTTCCATCGTCGGCCGTCCTCGTCACCAGGGTGTGATGGTCGGTATGGGTCAGAAGGACGCCTACGTCGGAGATGAGGCCCAGAGCAAGAGAGGTATCCTGACTCTCAAGTACCCCATCGAGCACGGCATCATCACCAACTGGGACGACATGGAGAAGATCTGGCATCACTCCTTCTACAACGAACTGCGTGTTGCCCCTGAGGAGTCCCCTATCCTTCTCACTGAGGCTCCCCTCAACCCCAAGGCCAACCGTGAAAAGATGACGCAGATCATGTTTGAGACCTTCAACACCCCCGCTATGTACGTGGCCATCCAAGCCGTGCTGTCCCTTTACGCCTCTGGTCGTACCACAGGTATCGTGCTGGACTCTGGTGATGGCGTTACTCACACCGTGCCTATCTATGAAGGTTACTGTCTTCCCCACGCTATCCTTCGTATTGACTTGGCTGGCCGTGACTTGACTGCCTACTTGATGAAGATCATGACTGAGCGTGGTTATTCCTTCACCACCACGGCTGAGCGAGAAATCGTACGCGATATCAAGGAGAAACTTTGCTATGTCGCCCTTGACTTTGAGAGTGAGATGAATGTTTCTGCTGCTTCCACCTCACTTGAGAAGTCCTACGAACTTCCTGATGGTCAGGTCATCACTATTGGTAACGAACGTTTCCGTTGCCCAGAGTCTCTGTTCCAGCCTTCCTTCCTGGGTATGGAATCTGTTGGTATCCACGAGACCGTCTACAACTCCATCATGAGGTGCGACATTGATATCAGGAAAGACCTCTTCGCCAACAATGTAATGTCCGGTGGTACCACCATGTACCCTGGTATTGCTGACCGCATGCAGAAGGAAATCACTGCTCTGGCTCCCTCCACCATCAAAATCAAGATCATTGCTCCTCCCGAGCGTAAGTACTCCGTCTGGATCGGTGGTTCCATCCTGGCCTCACTGTCCACCTTCCAGTGTATGTGGATCACCAAGGAAGAGTACGATGAGTCCGGTCCCGGCATCGTCCACCGCAAGTGCTTCTAAATTCCACCAGTCATATTGTATTCCCGAATTTGCTAATTTGATTTTGTTTACTTATTTTACATATTTGTGTATGAACCGTCATCAATATTAACGAAATATTGTAGCCTCATTTTGACATCAATAAATCATTATTTAATTTAAAGCACGACTATCACCCACATCTAGTTGAGTTTACGAGAGGATTTAATGTCTGGAAGAATAAAAAATATTCCTACTGATGTCAAGTCATGTGATGCAACGCTGACTGGAACTTGTAATTAAATGAATAAGCCTTTTCACTGACTTACCTTTCCACGTTGTAAATAGAATTATGAGCAAAATCAATAACTAAGTTCAGAGAGTATTAACGGTAGAATTGCCGAGAGAATGTTAGGTAAATTTTCACAGATGCAACTAGTGTCACACACTAGTTGCATCTGCGACTATTTAATTAACAAGTTCAGAGAGACAGTCATCACGGGGCTGTTGCTGTCACTGATATACTTTTGCTCTTTATTTTTTCAAAACTAAAAAAAAAAAGATGAGCTTGGCGTGATGCCTGAGAAGACCTTTTTATTCAAGGAACTGGAGCCATTCTCCGATTCCTTGAATCTAAGCTAATCACTTCCCGTTCAACATGTGCTCTATGAACCCTAGGAGTCTGACACTTCCAAATAATAATAATAATAATAATAATAATAATAATAATAATAATAATAATAATAATAATAATAATAATAATAATAATAATAATAATAAAGCAAAATCACGAAGGTAGAATGGGTACCTTATTAATGCAATAATACTGTTCTTGGAGACAAGGTTGTAATTTGCTATTCCGTTTGACCCTTATTTTGCATCTCGGCCAAATAAATGACAGACAGATCCAGTTCATTAATCATAAGATCTTATTTTTTAACCAATGAACTCCGAAAACCCGTGAAAAATAACATTAATCACACTGCGATACAGTTCTAAGATCACCTAATTATACTTGAGAAAATAACGCTTCTCGTCTGGGAACTTGAAACTCAAAGAACGAAGGTAATGACAAAAATTATGGCTCAGTCAAATAGTGATTTTGACGACTGAATTTCATTTAGAGCTGGAGACTGGACTTGTCAGCTAGCATGTTGGCAGGTGTTGCTGCTGGAGTGATGCCTTGTCAGCTAGCACGTTGGCAAGTGTTGCTGCTGGAGTATTGCCGCGTCAGCTAGCATGTTCGCAAGTGTTGCTGCTGGACTGTTGCCTTGTCAGCTAGCATGTTGGCAAGTGTTGCTGCTGGACTGTTGCCTTGTCAGCTAGCATGTTGGCAAGTGTTGCTGCTGGAGTGTTGCCTTGTCAGCTAGCACATTGACAAGTGTTGCTGCTGAAATGTTGTCTTGTCAGGTAGCATATTGGCAAGTGTTGCTACTGAAATGTTGCCTTGTCAGCTAGCACATTGGCAAGTGTTGCTGCTGAAATGTTGTCTTGTCAGGTAGCATACTGGCAAGTGTTGCTACTGAAATGTTGTCTTGTCAGCTAGCATATTGGCAAGTATTGCTGCTGAAGTGTTGCCTAAATGTTCCTCCATTCTTATGTTCTCATACTAATAATAGTCTTTTAAAAATGGTATACAATACCGACAAAGTGATGCTTAAGACATGTGCAAAAGTTGGGTATCTGTATTAATGAATCGTTTCACCTACACAGTGGACTTCTTCAGTCAAATACAGAGGCAGCAGGTGTAGTAGTGAAAGGAAGATGATGCAATCAGTCCATCAAGCTTGGAGAAATAGTATTTAAAATGGTCAGTCCCTCAGCCTGGAGAAGAGTTCATGGAGACCACAGGTCATTTCACTACAACTGCTGCCTCTGTATTTGACTGTAGAGGTCTACTGTGTAGGCGAAACGTTTCATCAGTAAAGATACCCAGCTGTTGCACAAGTGTATAAGTAATATAACCAGAGGTTGGGTAAGTTGGGGAAGGTAGCATGATAGGTAAGGATGGGTGGGTGAGTAGAGGGTGAAGAGAGAGGATAATGAAGGTCAGTGACCCAACCACTTTGGCATGTTCTTATATTGATTCCAGCAGAAAAATTCAGCTATTTAAGAACGTAAGAATGGAGGAACACTGCAGAAGGCCTACTGGCATATACAAGACAGGTCCTCATCAAAACCACCGCTACCCAAAACTAACCAAGAATTTACTCCCGTACCCACGACACTAATCAAACCCAGCCCCTACTACTGCTAATATTTCTGGCGTTTATCAGGAAAGTGTCTGGAGAAAGCATTAAATTCCACTCAGTTGTATCAAGCACATGACGTTATGAATGCCGGACACATCACGCTCGTATTTTTAACAGCGAATGAATCACCGAGTGACTCACGCATCTTCCCGCCCTCTTACCTGTAGGAGACGTCAAAGTCGTTATGAAATACCCAGTAAGAGACAACCTCAGTCAAACAGATGTTCGAGGAGAGTTATATAAAGGTGTCAACATCCCCTGGAGATGTTAGTCCACCTCAAGCCAGTGTCAGGTGACGTTGGAACTCCTAAGTTTATTGTGCAGTGTATGGGGCTTGACCTTGTGACACAGAAATATAAGACAATAGAATGGAAGAACACTTTAGCAGGCCTACTGGCCCAAACTCAGCCGGTCTTTTTCTAAATCAACCATTCCCACCCACCAACTTGTCCAGTTTTTTTCCTAAGCTTCCCAAGACTTAGCTTCAGTACCTCAGATACCAATCTAATCTCAATTATCTCAAATCTAGGAGACAGAGAATTCACTCAGCTGCCGCTGTGCCTCAGATTACGAGCTAGATGTATTTTCTTGCTTGAGAACACGGATGTTGGTGAACTCTCATCTCAGACATTTGATTAAAGCTCTATTTTTTTATTAAGGAGTAGACCTCCGACAAGGGCTATGGTGCCATATTAAGCTTAAAGCTATGTACGAATGTAATGTAACAAGAATTAAGATCATCTAGTGTACATGTTGGTAGACTTACCGACAATATGTAAAGTAAAAGGACGCAAGTGCAATTAATGTGATATTTTATTGTGGCAAAGTTTCGCTCTCCAGGAGCTTTGTCAACAGCTTGATAAAGCTCCTGGAGAGCCAAACTTTGCCACAATAAATTGTCACATTAGTTGCACTTGTGTCCTTTTACTTAACATAAGATCATTTAGATCATCATATAAGTATTAAGATCATTTACAATCGTAATTGAGGATTAAGACATGTGCAACAGTAGAGAATCTTCATTGTTAGAACGTTTTTCTTATAAAGTAGGTTTCTTCAGTCAAATACAGAGGCAGCAGGTGTAGTAGTGAAATAAAGATGATGTAATCAGTCCCTCAGCATTAGAGAAATAGTATTTGAGGTGGTCAGTCCCTCAGCTTAGAGAAGAGTTCTTCTTTGATACAGAGGCAGCAGGTGTATAGTGAAATGAAAATGATGTAATCAGTCTATCAACCTTGGAGAAATAGTATTCAAGGTGAAAGACTGACCATCTCAAATACTATTTCTCCAAGTTTGATGGACTGATTATATCTTCATTTCACTACTACACCTGCTGCCTATGTATTTGACTGAAGAAACCTACTGTGTAGGTGTCTTAATCATCACCTTGTCGGTATTTTATGCCATTTTCAACACAGTCGACATTACACCTAACTTTTATCTTTATCTGCAGCTACGTGATTTAGACCATCACCACCATGTGTGACGACGAAGCTACAGCTCTGGTGTGCGACAATGGTTCCGGCATGGTCAAAGCCGGGTTCGCTGGTGACGATGCTCCCCGCGCCGTCTTTCCCTCCATCGTCGGCCGTCCTCGTCACCAGGGTGTGATGGTCGGTATGGGTCAGAAGGACGCCTACGTCGGTGATGAGGCCCAGAGTAAGAGAGGTATTCTGACTCTCAAGTACCCCATCGAGCACGGCATCATTACCAACTGGGACGACATGGAGAAGATCTGGCATCACTCCTTCTACAACGAACTGCGTGTTGCCCCTGAGGAGTCCCCTGTCCTCCTCACTGAGGCTCCCCTCAACCCCAAGGCCAACCGTGAGAAGATGACACAGATCATGTTCGAAACCTTCAGTACTCCTGCAATGTACGTAGCCATCCAGGCCGTGCTGTCCCTTTACGCCTCTGGTCGTACCACAGGTATCGTGCTGGACTCTGGTGACGGTGTGTCCCACACTGTCCCCATTTACGAGGGTTATGCTCTTCCTCATGCTATCCTTCGTCTCGATCTGGCTGGCCGGGACTTAACCGCCTACTTGATGAAGATCATGACTGAGCGTGGCTACTCCTTCACGACCACGGCAGAGCGTGAGATTGTCCGAGACATCAAGGAAAAACTATGTTATGTCGCTCTAGATTTCGAAAGTGAGATGAATGTTTCTGCTGCATCAACTTCTCTTGAAAAATCTTACGAGCTTCCCGATGGCCAGGTCATCACCATCGGTAACGAACGCTTCCGTTGCCCAGAGTCTCTGTTCCAGCCTTCCTTCCTGGGTATGGAATCTGTTGGTATCCACGAGACTGTCTTCAACTCCATCATGAGGTGCGACATCGATATCAGGAAGGACCTGTTCGCTAACAATGTCTTGTCTGGTGGTACCACCATGTACCCTGGTATTGCTGACCGCATGCAGAAGGAAATCACTAATTTGGCTCCCTCTACCATCAAAATCAAGATCATTGCTCCTCCCGAGCGTAAGTACTCAGTCTGGATTGGTGGCTCCATCCTGGCTTCACTGTCCACCTTCCAGTGTATGTGGATCACCAAAGAAGAGTACGATGAATCTGGTCCAGGCATTGTTCATCGCAAGTGCTTCTAAAGTGTTGTTGTTCAAACTTTATGAAGACAAGCTTCATTATTTATTTTAAAGCCTTACTGAAAATATATTTATTTACATATATGCGTAGAGAATTTTGTTTTCACTTCCATATTAATGAAAATGGTTGCAAATTACGCACGTTAGTTAAAAGCAGATATAAATAATCACAGAACGGATGGAGCGTGAACCCATGGCAGATGAGATCTAAATTTTACTGACTAGTTTAGTGTCTTTAAGCACTGGTCTATGCCGGCCTAAGAACATTCACTTAATTAACCAGATATATTTCTATACTCTATAGGAATGTTAGCATGGGCCCAACTGTGACCACAACTGCATGTTTTTACAAAAGAATCTCACATCACCAAAATACTTGGCGTTAGGATTTTTGTCTGAAACAGAAGCATTAATAACGTTCGTGGGTTTGTAAGAGAGTAATTGTTTTAATAGGAAAACCTTGTACACTTTGATAAGAACTACAGTTCCATAGGAATCTCAGCCATTCGTACTGTAAGGTTCATAATGTGACAGACAAACATTCAATAAATACTTCCCTCCTCACTAGGCTAGAAATGTTACGAAATCATCACGAGAGGAAGTCTACATGAAAAAAAAATTATTACACGCATTATTTATTGGCATGTGTGTAAGGATAAGGATTCAAATAGGTCACAAAATAATGTATTTGTAATGCTAAGGGTTCGCACCCACGAACTCCGGGTCTAGTATCTTAAGCTAGACCATGCGATTCGAAATTATTGATATAAATATGGCAAATCTAATTACAGAGTGACAAAGAAAGGGAAACAGAAGATAATATGCTAATCCGCTATCAGAGAAAACTTAATATTTTGGTGCCTGAATCTAGACCATTAAGAAATATACGAACTTACTCATTCACTAAATAACTCACATGGGTTTAGTGTTTCTTTGTGGATATAATAATAATAATAATAATAATAATAATAATAATAATAATAATAATAATAATAATAATAATAATAATAATAATAATAATAATACGTATTTAATCACTCTTTTGGTACAATATACCAAAAACGAAAAAGCTACAAACTGTGAAGGAAAGGAAGAATTTCAGCCCAGCTTCATGAAATATACTTAAAATTCCAGTTTTTTTTTTGTCATTTGGTGATTATAGTACAGGAAGCAGCCAGTTGACGGGGGTATAGTAGAGGAAGTAGCCAGTTGACGGGGGTATAGTAGAGGAAGTAGCCAGTTGACGGGGGTATAGTAGAGGAAGTAGCCAGTTGACGGGGGTATAGTAGAGGAAGTAGCCAGTTGACGGGGGTATAGTAGAGGAAGTAGCCAGTTGACGGGGGTATAGTAGAGGAAGTAGCCAGTTGACGGGGGTATAGTAGAGGAAGTAGCCAGTTGACGGGGGTATAGTAGAGGAAGCAGCCAGTTGACGGGGGTATAGTAGAGGAAGCAGCCAGTTGACGGGGGTATAGCCTAGGTAATGGTCCGGTAAATATGAAGGTGATGCCTAACCAGACTGTAGGAGAGAAAGTGGGCTCTAGTTGATTTGACAGACATTTGCTCTCTCTCTCTCTCTCTCTCTCTCTCTCTCTCTCTCTCTCTCTCTCTCTCTCTCTCTCTCTCTCTTGTTCTTATCCTTGTGGCACACAAGCTCCAGTGAATTTCACTTACATCCACCTTAAACGAACAGTACTAATAATTCCTTGCCAGCACACAGCAATGAAGTTAACGTTGTCAAGGTGTCAACAGTTACGAGAAAATAACTGTCTCCGAGCACAGCTATAAAAGCAATAAAAGTGAAACGGATTGCATATGAGAGTAAACTTAATCTATGTAATTGACAAAAGTATCCTGAGTGGTTAATGTTGCAACTGATGCTCGAGTCTGTAGCGTCTGTTGATAAACATTATGATAAAAATTAAAATTAGGACATAGTGAGGTGGTGGGTAGGAAGAAAAACTAAGAAGTTGTAGTGTTAATCTTAAATTTTTCTGGTGTCTTTCATCAGAATGATGGGAGACACCAGGCTATGAGGATTATCTAGGGCTCGGTACGGCGCAAGCTGTCAGTAGTCCTATGAACCCTCAACAATAACTACTCACCCCGTACGGTGTAAGCAGTCAATAGCCCTATAAACCCCAAACAAAAGCAACTCATCCTTTATGGCATAAGCCGTCAGTGGCCCTATAAACCCCCAGCAACAACTACTAGCCCGTACGGTGTAAACAGTCAGTAGCCCTATAAACCCCAAACAAAAACAACTCATCCTATACGGCATAAGCCGTCAGTAGCTCTAAAATCCCCCAACAAGAGAAAACTGCTCAGGAAACTCAGATGAAGCCTGCTCCCAGACTCGCCCTTAAGAGGTGAAGCCTCTAATACTATTAGACTTTGCTTCTTCAAGTAGGCATTCCTTTCAGGTCGGTGCCTTGATTCTAGTGAAATCCTCTTGTTCCATTAAACTGGAGCAAATTTCCCCTCTTGTAGATCAAATCTTGTTATATCCTATTTCACAGGTGCTTATGGGTCCAACGGGTTTAGAGCTTACCTCATGAGGGTACTAATAGAAGTACACGCGGTTTTAATAACGGAAATCCAACAGTGGTGCGGCAGTGATTGCTTATTCAACCAGGTTGTTGTGGTTGGCGGCCGGTGAGCCAGTGATTGTTTAGTGAGTGGAACTCTACAGTTCATTTTACAGGGACTCGAGGTCATCTACATTTTTCAGTGAATTGTAAACCCCCCCCCCCCACTGATAAATCACTGGTAAACTCAGCCTCATTGTGCTAGATTGCTAGCGCACTCAGTTCACACACTGAGGTCCGTAGTTCGATCCCGGTACGGGGTGGAAATATTAGGACGTGTTTCTTTAAGACACCTGCTGTCCATGTTCACCTAACCAGTCGACTAACACATAGGTGTTAGTCGACTGGTGTGGGTCGCATCCTGGAGACAAAATTGACCTAATTTGCCCGAAATGCTCTGCATAACCAGCGGCTTTCTGTATAGTAAGTCACTGATGTCAGCTAGGTTAGTAAGTCACTGATGTCAGCTAGGTCTGTATACCTTGTACTTGTAGAAGTAATGTTTGTTGTTATTATTATTATTATTATTATTATTATTATTATTATATTATTATTATTATTATTATTATTATTATTATTATTATTATTATATTATTATTATTATTATTATTATTATTATTATTATTATTATTATTATTATTATTATTACCGACAAGTTAGCGGTTGCGTAATCTATAATCAGACGACACACAGTACCGGTACGCTTGTAGATACTTTGATGCTGATTCCCAGCATCCGGAAGTCAGCTGGTCATCCTTGGGATGAAACACACAGCAGGATGTATTTCCCTTATTGAGAAAATACCACACACCCCTTCACTCTCGATCTACTCAAGATATTCAGGAAGACAGTTCATGAAGATAGTTTAGGAAGACAGTTTAGGAAGATCAGGAAGGTACTTTAAGAAGAGAAGTCTGAAAGATGCTTTAGGGGAAGAGTTCATGAAGATCGTTCGGAAAGTTACCTTTCTGTTACTGTCCTTTTACTGTCAGTATCCCACATGATGAGGGAGCCGAGACAAGGGCTCATGTCTCTTGTCTTTCAACTGTCAGTATCCCACATGATGAGGGTGCCGAGACAAGGGCTCATGTCTCTTGTCTTTCAACTGTCAGTATCCCACATGATGAGGGTGCCGAGACAAGGGCTCATGTCTCTGTCTTTCAACTGTCAGTATCCCACATGATGAGGGTGCCGAGACAAGGGCTCATGTCTCTGTCTTTCATTTGTCAGTATCCCACATGATGAGGGAGCCGAGACAAGGGCTCATGTCTCTTGTCTTTCATTTGTCAGTATCCCACATGATGAGGGAGCCGAGACAAGGGCTCATGTCTCTTGGCTTTCATTTGTCAGTATCCCACATGATGAGGGAGCCGAGACAAGGGCTCATGTCTCTTGGCTTTCATTTGTCAGTATCCCACATGATGAGGGTGCCGAGACAAGGGCTCATGTCTCTTGTCTTTCATTTGTCAGTATCCCACATGATGAGGGAGCCGAGACAAGGGCTCATGTCTCTTGGCTTTCATTTGTCAGTATCCCACATGATGAGGGAGCCGAGACAAGGGCTCATGTCTCTGTCTTTCATTTGTCAGTATCCCACATGATGAGGGTGCCGAGACAAGGGCTCATGTCTCTTGTCTTTCATTTGTCAGTATCCCACATGATGAGGGAGCCGAGACAAGGGCTCATGTCTCTTGGCTTTCATTTGTCAGTATCCCACATGATGAGGGAGCCGAGACAAGGGCTCATGTCTCTGTCTTTCAACTGTCAGTATCCCACATGATGAGGGAGCCGAGACAAGGGCTCATGTCTCTGTCTTTCAACTGTCAGTATCCCACATGATGAGGGAGCCGAGACAAGGGCTTATGTCTCTGTCTTTCATTTGTCAGTATCCCACATGATGAGGGAGCCGAGACAAGGGCTCATGTCTCTGTCTTTCAACTGTCAGTATCCCACATGATGAGGGTGCCGAGACAAGGGCTCATGTCTCTGTCTTTCATTTGTCAGTATCCTACATGATGAGGGAGCCGAGACAAGGGCTCATGTCTCTTTCTTTCAACTGTCAGTATCCCACATGATGAGGGAGCCGAGACAAGGGCTTATGTCTCTGTCTTTCATTTGTCAGTATCCCACATGATGAGGGAGCCGAGACAAGGGCTCATGTCTCTGTCTTTCAACTGTCAGTATCCCACATGATGAGGGAGCCGAGACAAGGGCTCATGTCTCTGTCTTTCAACTGTCAGTATCCCACATGATGAGGGAGCCGAGACGAGAGTTCATGTCTCTGCCCCGCCCAAGAGACGTAGTAACAGCTGGCGCCACACATGTAAACACATGGTTCTAGCCAGTCTGCACAGATGAAATTTATAATATTCCCAGAGCGGCGTCACATAAAGCTAAAAACGCTACAGCAACGAGTACAAACCTACAACAATATTTTTTGTAAACAAAATCGTGTCATCAGAGTAATAATCGTCTCCAGTCTGTGAAGCTTTTTTCTTTTTTTGCATCAAAACTAAACAATGATTCTAGTACGTGCAAGAATAAGCAATACTAAAGAATTATATCCTTTAGCATTTGTCTCAAAAACTGTCATTTGTCTTGGAGTTACCAGTTCCTGTGTAAGGTGGCAACCAGCTATAAGGAACTTCCGTGATGCACCATAGGCGTTATTCCCCTCTCTTGGTGTTGTTTCAGTCTCTTTTGCTAACTCGTTTTTGAAGGGACACTTAAAAAATATATCTTGAATTGCATTTACACTTGAACTGGTTGTTTTGTTGATCTGTGGGGGGGATACCTCGGTGAAGAAAAACATATCGCAACGACTGCAGCTTTTTCTTAAGTGGCGGAAGTGAAAGGTGGGTATAAAAGGAGGTCTTTGCTCAGACCAGCCTTTAGTGTACTTCAGACTCAGGATACGGCGGTCTGTGTAGGTTGCTCTGTGTGTGTGGGTGTGTGTAAGTGACGAGGGTGGGGCCGTGATTGTTCATAGAGAACGGGAAGCCAGCCGACAGAGATAGAAAACAGGGAGGTTGTCCGTGTCAACTTGTCAAATTAAGAAAGGACAGATAGATATACGGACACTGTTAATGAACATTGATCAGTACGAGTAAAGGACATTGTTAGGTTATACGTCAATTATGTTATTTTCACTGTTATTATATACGGACACTGTTAATGAACCTTGATCAGTACAAGTCAAGGACATTGTTGGGTCACAGCTGTCACTTGTGTTACTCTGTAGTTTAAGATCAAAAAAACACAATATAACATTCTTAACAAAACCAAATATTTCTGGAAATTTTAATAAGTACGACAACCACAATAAAAAAGGCAAATTAAGGCAATGTTTTTAATCACTACGACTCAAGAAATCGCAATGACACGATTGCAAACAAACCATACTCCCGGCAGGGATTGAACCCGCGGTTGAGACTCTATGACCGCGGGTTCAATCCCGGCCGGGGGTATGGTGTTTTTAATCACTAAATAAGTACTATAGCAACATACAACTTACGTAGAATTTCAGTATATCACTAAAAGAAGAGAATCTCACTTATGTTTTACACACCTTCAAAACGTTTCGCGCTTTCAACAAGTTTTAATCAACTGCTGTATGACCCTTGTGGGTTTAGCACTTAATTATGATTATCATAATAATGATCATGCGAGTATTAAACTGAAAAAAACATTACTTATACTAATTCCTCATTATTATTATTATTATTATTATTATTATTATTATTATTATTATTATTATTATTATAAACTGAAACTAAAGATGCTAAATGGATTTTGCTTATATAGTAGATGCCACTAAAAAAAAATGTGATATAATATTTTAAGGTCAAGGTTTTACGTGCGTAATTTTGAAAATAAAAACCCAAGAATATATATAAGGGTTGTTTATAGTGATTAAAAATACCATTTAAATTTAAAAGCGAACATAAGTGTTTTTAAGAGTCAATAATGGCTGAAGAAGACAGCTGATGTCTGGTGTCTCTGAGGATCTGGAATCTTACTGAACGTAAATGAGCACCGCTTCATGCATGCTCAGAAATCTGTTATCTTAATATTTATGTCCTCTCAAGGAAGGTTCCTTGATGTTGGTGAGGGGCTCTTGATTTAGGGAATTGGATCTGTGCTCCAGTTCCCCGAATTAAGCCTGAATGCCTTCCACATCTCCACCCCCCCAGGCGCTGTATAATCCTCCGGGTTTAGCGCTTCCCCCTTGATTATAATAATAATAATTAATATTTATATAAAATGAAAAAGCTGTATTCAATAAAGTCAATAGTGAAAAGCACCAGTAGTTGCTTTATAGAGAAAACATTTGCTTATTTAATTTTTTTGGTGAGATAAGACTAAGTTTATAACTTCTTGCTATACATTAGTCACAGGAAACTAATTGTATTTTATTGTATTTTTCGTTTTAATAATGATAGTGCATTCGTTTGCGTTTCATTTTAAAATGTGTCTAGTAATAATTACTTTATTCCAGACCTAGCACCACTCCGCCATGTGTGACGACGACGTCAGCCCTTTGGTTGTGGACAATGGCTCCGGCATGGTTAAGGCCGGCTTCGCTGGTGACGACGCTCCCCGAGCCGTCTTTCCCTCCATCGTCGGCCGTCCTCGTCACCAGGGTGTGATGGTTGGTATGGGTCAGAAGGACGCCTACGTCGGTGATGAGGCTCAGAGCAAGAGAGGTATCCTGACTCTCAAGTACCCCATCGAGCACGGCATCATCACCAACTGGGACGACATGGAGAAGATCTGGCATCACTCTTTCTACAACGAGCTGCGTGTTGCCCCTGAGGAGTCTCCTGTCCTCCTCACTGAGGCTCCCCTCAACCCCAAGGCCAACCGTGAGAAGATGACACAGATCATGTTTGAGACATTTGCCACACCAGCCATGTACGTGGCCATCCAGGCCGTGCTGTCCCTGTACGCTTCTGGTCGTACCACAGGTATCGTGCTGGACTCTGGTGACGGTGTGTCCCACACTGTCCCCATCTACGAGGGTTATGCTCTTCCTCACGCTATTCTTCGTCTTGATCTGGCTGGCCGGGACTTGACTGCTTACCTGATGAAGATCATGACAGAGAGAGGTTATTCCTTCACCACCACGGCTGAACGAGAAATTGTACGTGATATTAAAGAAAAACTTTGTTATGTGGCCTTAGACTTCGAAAGCGAAATGAATGTAGCAGCTGCCTCTTCTTCTCTTGAAAAGTCCTATGAACTTCCTGATGGACAAGTTATTACAATTGGCAATGAGCGTTTCCGTGCTCCTGAATCTCTTTTCCAACCTTCTTTCCTGGGTATGGAATCTGTTGGCATCCACGAGACTGTTTTCAACTCCATCATGAGGTGCGACATTGACATCAGGAAGGACCTGTTCGCTAACAACGTTCTTTCTGGTGGTACCACCATGTACCCTGGTATTGCTGACCGCATGCAGAAGGAAATCACTGCTCTGGCTCCTTCCACCATCAAAATCAAGATCATTGCTCCTCCCGAGCGTAAGTACTCCGTCTGGATCGGTGGTTCCATCCTGGCTTCACTGTCCACCTTCCAGTCCATGTGGATCACCAAGGAGGAGTACGACGAGTCCGGCCCCGGCATCGTCCACCGCAAATGTTTCTAACATCCCAAATGTATCAATATTTTTTTGTTATATGGCTTGCGAATTTGTTTTTATACTTTGTGTACTTAAGAACAAACGTAACGTATAACAATGCTGGAATTAAAGTTAATAAATATTTTGTCACCCAGTTAGTATATTTGTGATCCCTTGCTATCAACTCTTCTTTTGAATGACACATCTATCGGCCCTCTATGTGTCATATATTCCACAAAATTTACAAATATTTTTATAATATAACAGAATGCATTAAATAATGTATGGGCAATTAATTTTTGATAATTATGAATGTTAATTGAATCTATGGAACGGGATTTAAGATCCAGAAAATATAATTATTTCTAAAAGTTCTCTTAACTATATTAAAGTACTCTGAAAAATTTTGATGCGTGTGAAGAACATATTCCCAAGTCAATGGTTATATTTCACAAAATGCTTGGCAATAGAGTTGCTTGTGGAAGTGAAATAAATATCTAATTTTTGCTGTGAAATCAATGGAGGTCAAGTGATACATCTTTGTATTGAAGGTTAACTCATTCTATACTCGTTTGAGCCGAAGAAGTCAAGCCAAGTCATGTGTCATGGCGTAACGATACAGTGTGTAAACCTGCCTACAACAACATGCCCATATACCTTAAACCTTCAGATTATCTCTTCCATCTCACACTGTAGTGTACATTTTTTGGTGCATATATTCTGAAAACTTTACAATTGTTATATCGAGGTGAATGGCCAGTTTATTGACCCAGTATATGCGACAATCTTGAAACCCAACACTCGCCTCCTACAACCCCTTCGGAAAATATAACATAGCGACTAATAGTTGTTAAACGTATGTTAATAAGAATAAAATAACAAACACTTATTAACAAAACGTTTCGCCGTAAATGACTTCTCTAGCTCTATTGGACTGGCGAAACGCTTCTGCTAATGAACGTTCAAAACTGAACATAAATGTCTAACTATATAGCGGCTATTGCAATACACAGAACTCACACTGTGAAGAACCACTGAAGCGCCAGTTATCAACTGAACACCTCCAGAGGGCCGCCCCCATCCCAGGAAGAATAAGTTCACGCTAAACAGGGATGCTGCTAGTTAAGATTCATCTGCAGATGGTTCGTGTTTTAAAGCATCACCATTGTACTGCGTGAAAACTGCTCTTGGGGTTCGTGAACTTTGTTCCAGGTTCATTTTCGCTTGTGACTTCCGAAATCAAACAGTATGAACCGTAATAATTGCACAGTAGTCTGTCATTTCAAATTATATTCATTATACATAAAGTAACAAGTAATTAATACGAAATAAGCCGAGTCAGTGAGCGTAATGTAACGTGCCTAGCTTCTTGGGAATGACATGCGGGGTACATCTGTGATGTGGGCATTGGAGGTAATGAGTGCCCAGGGTGGAAATAGCTGCCTGTGAGTGCAGGCATCAGTGGTGCCACACCCGTTAGTGTCAACAGTGCCGGGAGGCACTACTCTGTTCTTTCTCTCACTTCCTCCCTACCACGCTCATCCTGCCCACCAGCCTGCCTTCCTGCCTACCACGCTCATCCTGCACACCAACCTTCCTGCCACGCTCTTCAAGCCCACCAGCCTGCCTTCCTGCCTACCACGTTCATCCTGCACACCAGCCTGCCTTCCTGCCTACCTCGCTCATCCTGCACGCCAACCTGCCTACCACGCTCATCCTGCCCACCAGCCTGCCTTCCTGCCTACCACACTCATCCTGCGCGCCAACCTGCCTACCATGCTCATCCTGCCCGTCAACCTGCCTACCATGCTCATCCTGCCTGCCAACCTGCCTACCACGCTCATCCTGCCGGCCAGCCTGCCTACCACGCTCATTCCGCCCGCCAACCTGCCTACCACGCTCATCCTGCCGGCCAGCCTGCCTACCACGCTCATCCTGCCGGCCAGCCTGCCTACCATGCTCATCCTGCACGCCAACCTGCCTACCACGCTCATCCTGCCGGCCAGCCTGCCTACCATGCTCATCCTGCACGCCAACCTGCCTACCATGTTCATCCTGCACGCCAGCCTGCCTACCATGCTCATCCTGCACGCCAACCTGCCTACCACGCTCATCCTGCCGGCCAGCCTGCCTACCATGCTCATCCTGCCCGCCAGCCTGCCTACCATGCTCATCCTGCACGCCAACCTGCCTACCACGCTCATCCTGCCCGCCAGCCTGCCTACCATGCTCATCCTGCACGCCAACCTGCGTACCATGCTCATCCTGCACGCCAACCTGCCTACCATGCTCATCCTGCCCGCCAGCCTGCCTACCATGCTCATCCTGCACGCCAGCCTGCCTACCACGCTCATCCTGCCCTCCAACCTGCCTACCATGCTCATTCTGCACGCCAGTCTGCCTACCATACTCATTCTGCACGCCAGCCTGCCTACCATGCTCATCCTGCACGCCAACCTGCCTACCACGCACATCCTGCACGCCAACCTGCCTACCATGCTCATCCTGCACGTCAACCTGCCTACCACGCTCATCCTGCACGCCAACCTGCCTACCATGCTCATCCTGCACGCCAACCTGCCTACCATGCTCATCCTGCACGCCATCCTGCCTACCATGCTCATCCTGCACGCCAACCTGCCTACCATGCTCATCCTGCACGCCAACCTGCCTACCACGCTCATCCTGCACGCCAACCTGCCTACCATGCTCATCCTGCACGCCAACCTGCCTACCATGCTCATCCTGCACGCCAACCTGCCTACCATGCTCATCCTACACGCCAACCTGCCTACCATGCTCATCCTGCACGCCATCCTGCCTACCATGCTCATCCTGCACGCCAACCTGCCTACCATGCTCATCCTGCACGCCAACCTGCCTACCATGCTCATCCTGCACGAAAACCTGCCTACCATGCTCATCCTGCACGCCAACCTGCCTACCATGCTCATTTTGCACGCCAACCTGCCTACCATGCTCATCCTGCACGAAAACCTGCCTACCATGCTCATCCTGCACGCCAACCTGCCTACCATGCTCATCCTGCACGCCATCCTGCCTACCATGCTCATCCTGCACGCCAACCTGCCTACCATGCTCATCCTGCACGCCAGCCTGCCTACCATGCTCATCCTGCACGCCAACCTGCCTACCATGCTCATCCTGCACGCCAACCTGCATACCATGCTCATCCTGCACGCCAACCTGCCTACCATGCTCATCCTGCACGAAAACCTGCCTACCATGCTCATCCTGCACGCCAACCTGCCTACCATGCTCATCCTGCACGCCAACCTGCCTACCATGCTCATCCTGCACGCCAACCTGCCTACCATGCTCATCCTGCACGCCAACCTGCCTACCATGCTCATCCTGCACGCCAGCCTGCCTACCATGCTCATCCTGCACGCCAGCCTGCCTACCATGCTCATCCTGCACGCCAGCCTGCCTACCATGCTCATCCTGCACGCCAACCTGCCTACCATGCTCATCCTGCACGCCATCCTGCCTACCATGCTCATCCTGCACGCCAGCCTGCCTACCATGCTCATCCTGCACGCCAGCCTGCCTACCATGCTCATCCTGCACGCCATCCTGCCTACCATGCTCATCCTGCACGCCAACCTGCCTACCATGCTCATCCTGCACGCCATCCTGCCTACCATGCTCATCCTGCACGCCAGCCTGCCTACCATGCTCATCCTGCACGCCAACCTGCCTACCATGCTCATCCTGCACGCCAGCCTGCCTACCATGCTCATCCTGTACGCCAGCCTGCCTACCATGCTCATCCTGCACGCCAGCCTGCCTACCATGCTCATCCTGCACGCCAACCTGCCTACCATGATCATCCTGCACGCCAACCTGCCTACCATGCTCATCCTGCACGCCAGCCTGCCTACCATGCTCATCCTGCACGCCAGCCTGCCTACCCTGCTCATCCTGCACGCCAGCCTGCCTACCATGCTCATCCTGCACGCCAGCCTGCCTACCATGCTCATCCTGCACGCCAACCTGCCTACCATGCTCATCCTGCACGCCAGCCTACCTACCATGCTCATCCTGCACGCCAGCCTGCCTACCATGCTCATCCTGCACGCCAGCCTGCCTACCATGCTCATCCTGCACGCCAGCCTGCCTACCATGCTCATCCTGCACGCCAGCCTGCCTACCATGCTCATCCTGCACGCCAGCCTGCCTACCATGCTCATCCTGCACGCCAGCCTGCCTACCATGCTCATCCTGCACGCCAGCCTGCCTACCATGCTCATCCTGCACGCCAGCCTGCCTACCATGCTCATCCTGCACGCCAGCCTGCCTACCATGCTCATCCTGCACGCCAACCTGCCTACCATGCTCATCCTGCACGCCAACCTGCCTACCATGCTCATCCTGCACGCCAGCCTGCCTACCATGCTCATCCTGCACGCCAGCCTGCCTACCATGCTCATCCTGCACGCCATCCTGCCTACCATGCTCATCCTGCACGCCAACCTGCCTACCATGCTCATCCTGCACGCCAACCTGCCTACCATGCTCATCCTGCACGCCAGCCTGCCTACCATGCTCATCCTGCACGCCAGCCTGCCTACCATGCTCATCCTGCACGCTATCCTGCCTACCATGCTCATCCTGCACGCCAACCTGCCTACCATGCTCATCCTGCACGCCATCCTGCCTACCATGCTCATCTTGCACGCCAACCTGCCTACCATGCTCATCCTGCACGCCAACCTGCCTACCATGCTCATCCTGCACGCCAGCCTGCCTACCATGCTCATCCTGCACGCCAGCCTGCCTACCATGCTCATCCTGCACGCCATCCTGCCTACCATGCTCATCCTGCACGCCAACCTGCCTACCATGCTCATCCTGCACGCCATCCTGCCTACCATGCTCATCCTGCACGCCAGCCTGCCTACCATGCTCATCCTGCACGCCAGCCTGCCTACCATGCTCATCCTGCACGCCATCCTGCCTACCATGCTCATCCTGCACGCCAGCCTGCCTACCATGCTCATCCTGCACGCCAGCCTCCCTACCATGCTCATTCTGCACGCCATCCTGCCTACCATGCTCATCCTGCACGCCAGCCTCCCTACCATGCTCATCCTGCACGCCAGCCTCCCTACCATGCTCATCCTGCACGCCATCCTGCCTACCATGCTCATCCTGCACGCCATCCTGCCTACCATGCTCATCCTGCACGCCAGCCTCCCTACCATGCTCATCCTGCACGCCATCCTGCCTACCATGATCATCCTGCACGCCAGCCTGCCTACCATGCTCATCCTGCACGCCAGCCTGCCTACCATGCTCATCCTGCACGCCATCTTGCCTACCATGATCATCCTGCACGCCAGCCTGCCTACCATGCTCATCCTGCACGCCAGCCTGCCTACCATGCTCATCCTGCACGCCAGCCTGCCTACCATGCTCATCCTGCACGCCAGCCTCCCTACCATGCTCATCCTGCACGCCAGCCTCCCTACCATGCTCATCCTGCACGCCATCCTGCCTACCATGCTCATCCTGCACGCCATCCTGCCTACCATGCTCATCCTGCACGCCAGCCTCCCTACCATGCTCATCCTGCCCGCCATCCTGCCTACCATGATCATCCTGCACGCCAGCCTGCCTACCATGCTCATCCTGCACGCCAGCCTGCCTACCATGCTCATCCTGCACGCCATCCTGCCTACCATGATCATCCTGCACGCCAGCCTGCCTACCATGCTCATCCTGCACGCCAGCCTGCCTACCATGCTCATCCTGCACGCCATCCTGCCTACCATGCTCATCCTGCACGCCAGCCTGCCTACCATGCTCATCCTGCACGCCAGTCTGCCTACCATGCTCATCCTGCACGCCATCCTGCCTACCATGCTCATCCTGCACGCCATCCTGCCTGCCATGCTCATCCTGCACGCCAGCCTCCCTACCATGCTCATCCTGCACGCCAGCCTCCCTACCATGCTCATCCTGCACGCCAACCTGCCTACCATGCTCATCCTGCACGCCATCCTGCCTACCATGCTCATCCTGCACGCCAGCCTCCCTACCATGCTCATCCTGCACGCCATCCTGCCTACCATGATCATCCTGCACGCCAGCCTGCCTACCATGCTCATCCTGCACGCCAGCCTGCCTACCATGCTCATCCTGCACGCCATCCTGCCTACCATGATCATCCTGCACGCCAGCCTGCCTACCATGCTCATCCTGCACGCCAGCCTGCCTACCATGCTCATCCTGCACGCCAGCCTGCCTACCATGCTCATCCTGCACGCCAGCCTCCCTACCATGCTCATCCTGCACGCCAGCCTCCCTACCATGCTCATCCTGCACGCCATCCTGCCTACCATGCTCATCCTGCACGCCATCCTGCCTACCATGCTCATCCTGCACGCCAGCCTCCCTACCATGCTCATCTTGCACGCCATCCTGCCTACCATGATCATCCTGCACGCCAGCCTGCCTACCATGCTCATCCTGCACGCCATCCTGCCTACCATGATCATCCTGCACGCCAGCCTGCCTACCATGCTCATCCTGCACGCCATCCTGCCTACCATGCTCATCCTGCACGCCAGCCTGCCTACCATGCTCATCCTGCACGCCAGCCTGCCTACCATGCTCATCCTGCACGCCATCCTGCCTACCATGCTCATCCTGCACGCCATCCTGCCTACCATGCTCATCCTGCACGCCAGCCTGCCTACCATGCTCATCCTGCACGCCAGCCTCCCTACCATGCTCATCCTGCACGCCATCCTGCCTACCATGATCATCCTGCACGCCAGCCTGCCTACCATGCTCATCCTGCACGTCAGCCTGCCTACCATGCTCATCCTGCACGCCATCCTGCCTACCATGATCATCCTGCACGCCAGCCTGCCTACCATGCTCATCCTGCACGCCATCCTGCCTACCATGCTCATCCTGCACGCCAACCTGCCTACAATGCTCATCCTGCACGCCAGCCTGCCTACCATGCTCATCCTGCACGCCATCCTGCCTACCATGCTCATCCTGCACGCCATCCTGCCTACCATGCTCATCCTGCACGCCAGCCTCCCTACCATGCTCATCCTGCACGCCAGCCTGCCTACCATGCTCATCCTGCACGCCATCCTGCCTACCATGATCATCCTGCACGCCAGCCTGCCTACCATGCTCATCCTGCACGCCAGCCTGCCTACCATGCTCATCCTGCACGCCATCCTGCCTACCATGATCATCCTGCACGCCAGCCTGCCTACCATGCTCATCCTGCACGCCAGCCTGCCTACCATGCTCATCCTGCACGCCAGCCTGCCTACCATGCTCATCCTGCACGCCAGCCTCCCTACCATGCTCATCCTGCACGCCAGCCTCCCTACCATGCTCATCCTGCACGCCATCCTGCCTACAATGCTCATCCTGCACGCCATCCTGCCTACCATGCTCATCCTGCACGCCAGCCTCCCTACCATGCTCATCTTGCACGCCATCCTGCCTACCATGATCATCCTGCACGCCAGCCTGCCTACCATGCTCATCCTGCACGCCAGCCTGCCTACCATGCTCATCCTGCACGTCATCCTGCCTACCATGATCATCCTGCACGCCAGCCTGCCTACCATGCTCATCCTGCACGCCATCCTGCCTACCATGCTCATCCTGCACGCCAGCCTGCCTACCATGCTCATCCTGCACGCCAGCCTGCCTACCATGCTCATCCTGCACGCCATCCTGCCTACCATGCTCATCCTGCACGCCATCCTGCCTACCATGCTCATCCTGCACGCCAGCCTGCCTACCATGCTCATCCTGCACGCCAGCCTCCCTACCATGCTCATCCTGCACGCCATCCTGCCTACCATGATCATCCTGCACGCCAGCCTGCCTACCATGCTCATCCTGCACGCCAGCCTGCCTACCATGCTCATCCTGCACGCCATCCTGCCTACCATGATCATCCTGCACGCCAGCCTGCCTACCATGCTCATCCTGCACGCCATCCTGCCTACCATGCTCATCCTGCACGCCAGCCTGCCTACCATGCTCATCCTGCACGCCAGCCTGCCTACCATGCTCATCCTGCACGCCATCCTGCCTACCATGCTCATCCTGCACGCCATCCTGCCTACCATGCTCATCCTGCACGCCAGCCTGCCTACCATGCTCATCATGCACGCCAGCCTGCCTACCATGCTCATCCTGCACGCCATCCTGCCTACCATGCTCATCCTGCACGCCATCCTGCCTACCATGCTCATCCTGCACGCCAGCCTGCCTACCATGCTCATCCTGCACGCCATCCTGCCTACCATGCTCATCCTGCACGCCAGCCTGCCTACCATGCTCATCCTGCACGCCAGCCTGCCTACCATGCTCATCCTGCACGCCAGCCTGCCTACCATGCTCATCCTGCACGCCAGCCTGCCTACCATGCTCATCCTGCACGCCAGCCTGCCTACCATGCTCATCCTGCACGCCAGCCTGCCTACCTTGCTCATCCTGCACGCCAGCCTGCCTACCATGCTCATCCTGCACGCCAACCTGCCTACCATGCTCATCCTGCACGCCAACCTGCCTACCATGCTCATCCTGCACGCCAGCCTGCCTACCATGGTCATCCTGCACGCCAACCTGCCTACCATGCTCATCCTGCACGCCAGCCTGCCTACCATGCTCATCCTGCACGCCAGCCTGCCTACCATGCTCATCCTGCACGCCAGCCTGCCTACCATGCTCATCCTGCACGCCAGCCTGCCTACCATGCTCATCCTGCACGCCAGCCTGCCTACCATGCTCATCCTGCACGCCAGCCTGCCTACCATGCTCATCCTGCACGCCAGCCTGCCTACCATGCTCATCCTGCACGCCAGCCTGCCTACCATGCTCATCCTGCACGCCAACCTGCCTACCATGCTCATCCTGCACGCCATCCTGCCTACCATGCTCATCCTGCACGCCAACCTGCCTACCATGCTCATCCTGCACGCCATCCTGCCTACCATGCTCATCCTGCACGCCAGCCTGCCTACCATGCTCATCCTGCACGCCAACCTGCCTACCATGCTCATCCTGCACGCCATCCTGCCTACCATGCTCATCCTGCACGCCAGCCTGCCTACCATGCTCATCCTGCACGCCAGCCTGCCTACCATGCTCATCCTGCACGCCAGCCTGCCTACCATGCTCATCCTGCACGCCAACCTGCCTACCATGCTCATCCTGCACGCCAACCTGCCTACCATGCTCATCCTGCACGCCAGCCTGCCTACCATGCTCATCCTGCACGCCAGCCTGCCTACCATGCTCATCCTGCACGCCAGCCTGCCTACCATGCTCATCCTGCACGCCAGCCTGCCTACCATGCTCATCCTGCACGCCAGCCTGCCTACCATGCTCATCCTGCACGCCAGCCTGCCTACCATGCTCATCCTGCACGCCAGCCTGCCTACCATGCTCATCCTGCACGCCAGCCTGCCTACCATGCTCATCCTGCACGCCAGCCTGCCTACCATGCTCATCCTGCACGCCAGCCTGCCTACCATGCTCATCCTGCACGCCAGCCTCCCTACCATGCTCATCCTGCACGCCAGCCTGCCTACCATGCTCATCCTGCACGCCAGCCTGCCTACCATGCTCATCCTGCACGCCAGCCTGCCTACCATGCTCATCCTGCACGCCAGCATGCCTACCATGGTCATCCTGCACGCCAGCCTGCCTACCATGCTCATCCTGCACGCCAGCCTGCCTACCATGCTCATCCTGCACGCCAGCCTGCCTACCATGCTCATCCTGCACGCCAGCCTGCCTACCATGCTCATCCTGCACGCCAGCCTGCCTACCATGCTCATCCTGCACGCCAGCCTGCCTACCATGCTCATCCTGCACGCCATCCTGCCTACCATGCTCATCCTGCACGCCAGCCTGCCTACCATGCTCATCCTGCACGCCAGCCTGCCTACCATGCTCATCCTGCACGCCAGCCTGCCTACCATGCTCATCCTGCACGCCAGCCTGCCTACCATGCTCATCCTGCACGCCAGCCTGCCTACCATGCTCATCCTGCACGCCAGCCTGCCTACCATGCTCATCCTGCACGCCAGCCTGCCTACCATGCTCATCCTGCACGCCAGCCTGCCTACCATGCTCATCCTGCACGCCAGCCTGCCTACCATGCTCATCCTGCACGCCAGCCTGCCTACCATGCTCATCCTGCACGCCAGCCTGCCTACCATGCTCATCCTGCACGCCAGCCTGCCTACCATGCTCATCCTGCACGCCAGCCTGCCTACCATGCTCATCCTGCACGCCAGCCTGCCTACCATGCTCATCCTGCACGCCAGCCTGCCTACCATGCTCATCCTGCACGCCAGCCTGCCTACCATGCTCATCCTGCACGCCAGCCTGCCTACCATGCTCATCCTGCACGCCAGCCTGCCTACCATGCTCATCCTGCACGCCAGCCTGCCTACCATGCTCATCCTGCACGCCAGCCTGCCTACCATGCTCATCCTGCACGCCAGCCTGCCTACCATGCTCATCCTGCACGCCAGCCTGCCTACCATGCTCATCCTGCACGCCAGCCTGCCTACCATGCTCATCCTGCACGCCATCCTGCCTACCATGCTCATCCTGCACGCCAGCCTGCCTACCATGCTCATCCTGCACGCCAACCTGCCTACCATGCTCATCCTGCACGCCAGCCTGCCTACCATGCTCATCCTGCACGCCAGCCTGCCTACCATGCTCATCCTGCACGCCAGCCTGCCTACCATGATCATCCTGCACGCCAGCCTGCCTACCAGGCTCATCCTGCACGCCAGCCTGCCTACCATGCTCATCCTGCACGCCAGCCTGCCTACCATGCTCATCCTGCACGCCAGCCTGCCTACCATGATCATCCTGCACGCCAGCCTGCCTACCATGCTCATCCTGCACGCCAGCCTGCCTACCATGCTCATCCTGCACGCCAGCCTGCCTACCATGCTCATCCTGCACGCCAGCCTGCCTACCATGCTCATCCTGCACGCCAGCCTGCCTACCATGCTCATCCTGCACGCCAGCCTGCCTACCATGCTCATCCTGCACGCCAGCCTGCCTACCATGCTCATCCTGCACGCCATCCTGCCTACCATGCTCATCCTGCACGCCAACCTGCCTACCATGCTCATCCTGCACGCCATCCTGCCTACCATGCTCATCCTGCACGCCAGCCTGCCTACCATGCTCATCCTGCACGCCAACCTGCCTACCATGCTCATCCTGCACGCCATCCTGCCTACCATGCTCATCCTGCACGCCAGCCTGCCTACCATGCTCATCCTGCACGCCAGCCTGCCTACCATGCTCATCCTGCACGCCAGCCTGCCTACCATGCTCATCCTGCACGCCATCCTGCCTACCATGCTCATCCTGCACGCCAGCCTGCCTACCATGCTCATCCTGCACGCCATCCTGCCTACCATGCTCATCCTGCACGCCATCCTGCCTACCATGCTCATCCTGCACGCCAGCCTGCCTACCATGCTCATCCTGCACGCCAGCCTGCCTACCATGCTCATCCTGCACGCCAGCCTGCCTACCATGCTCATCCTGCACGCCATCCTGCCTACCATGCTCATCCTGCACGCCAGCCTGCCTACCATGCTCATCCTGCACGCCATCCTGCCTACCATGCTCATCCTGCACGCCATCCTGCCTACCATGCTCATCCTGCACGCCAGCCTGCCTACCATGCTCATCCTGCACGCCAGCCTGCCTACCATGCTCATCCTGCACGCCAGCCTGCCTACCATGCTCATCCTGCACGCCAGCCTGCCTACCATGCTCATCCTGCACGCCAGCCTGCCTACCATGCTCATCCTGCACGCCAGCCTGCCTACCATGCTCATCCTGCACGCCAGCCTGCCTACCATGCTCATCCTGCACGCCAGCCTGCCTACCATGCTCATCCTGCACGCCAGCCTGCCTACCATGCTCATCCTGCACGCCAGCCTGCCTACCATGCTCATCCTGCACGCCAGCCTGCCTACCATGCTCATCCTGCACGCCATCCTGCCTACCATGCTCATCCTGCACGCCAGCCTGCCTACCATGCTCATCCTGCACGCCAGCCTGCCTACCATGCTCATCCTGCACGCCAGCCTGCCTACCATGCTCATCCTGCACGCCATCCTGCCTACCATGCTCATCCTGCACGCCAGCCTGCCTACCATGCTCATCCTGCACGCCAGCCTGCCTACCATGCTCATCCTGCACGCCAGCCTGCCTACCATGCTCATCCTGCACGCCAGCCTGCCTACCATGCTCATCCTGCACGCCAGCCTGCCTACCATGCTCATCCTGCACGCCAGCCTGCCTACCATGCTCATCCTGCACGCCAGCCTGCCTACCATGCTCATCCTGCACGCCAGCCTGCCTACCATGCTCATCCTGCACGCCAGCCTGCCTACCATGCTCATCCTGCACGCCAACCTGCCTACCATGCTCATCCTGCACGCCAGCCTGCCTACCATGCTCATCCTGCACGCCATCCTGCCTACCATGCTCATCCTGTACGCCAGCCTGCCTACCATGCTCATCCTGCACGCCAGCCTGCCTACCATGCTCATCCTGCACGCCAGCCTGCCTACCATGCTCATCCTGCACGCCAACCTGCCTACCATGCTCATCCTGCACGCCAGCCTGCCTACCATGCTCATCCTGCACGCCAGCCTGCCTACCATGCTCATCCTGTACGCCAGCCTGCCTACCATGCTCATCCTGCACGCCAGCCTGCCTACCATGCTCATCCTGCACGCCAGCCTGCCTACCATGCTCATCCTGCACGCCAACCTGCCTACCATGCTCATCCTGCACGCCAGCCTGCCTACCATGCTCATCCTGCACGCCAACCTGCCTACCATGCTCATCCTGCACGCCAGCCTGCCTACCATGCCATCATATGATTATGACGAATCTCAGATAATATTTCCTCTTCCATATTCACTAACAACTAACTACAAGCTGGTATTAACAACTACAAGCTGGTATTAACAACTACAAGCTGGTATTAACAACTACAAGCTGGTATTAACAACTACAAGCTGGTATTAACAACTATAAGCTGGTATTAACATCTACAAGCTGGTATTAGTAACTACAAGCTGGTATTAACAACTACAAGCTGGTATTAACAACTACAAGCTGGTATTAACAACTACAAGCTGGTATTAACAACTACAAGCTGGTATTAACAACTACAAGCTGGTATTAACAACTATAAGCTGGTATTAACATCTACAAGCTGGTATTAGTAACTACAAGCTGGTATTAACAACTACAAGCTGGTATTAACAACTACAAGCTGGTATTAACAACTACAAGCTGGTATTAACAACTACAAGCTGGTATTAACAACTACAAGCTGGTATTAACAACTACAAGCTGGTATTAACAACTACAAGCTGGTATTAACAACTACAAGCTGGTATTAACAACTACAAGCTGGTATTAACAACTACAAGCTGGTATTAACAACTACAAGCTGGTATTAACAACTACAAGCTGGTATTAACAACTACAAGCTGGTATTAACAACTACAAGCTGGTATTAACAACTACAAGCTGGTATTAACAACTACAAGCTGGTATTAACAACTACAAGCTGGTATTAACAACTACAAGCTGGTATTAACAACTACAAGCTGGTATTAACAACTACAAGCTGGTATTAACAACTACAAGCTGGTATTAACAACTACAAGCTGGTATTAACAACTGCAAGCTGGTATTAACAACTACAAGCTGGTATTAACAACTACAAGCTGGTATTAACAACTACAAGCTGGTATTAACAACTACAAGCTGGTATTAACAACTACAAGCTGGTATTAACAACTACAAGCTGGTATTAACAACTGCAAGCTGGTATTAACAACTACAAGCTGGTATTAACAACTGCAAGCTGGTATTAACAACTGCAAGCTGGTATTAACAACTACAAGCTGGTATTAACAACTACAAGCTGGTATTAACAACTATAAGCTGGTATTAACAACTACAAGCTGGTATTAACAACTACAAGCTGGTATTAACAACTACAAGCTGGTATTAACAACTACAAGCTGGTATTAACAACTACAAGCTGGTATTAACAACTACAAGCTGGTATTAACAACTACAAGCTGGTATTAACAACTACAAGCTGGTATTAACAACTGCAAGCTGGTATTAACAACTATAAGCTGGTATTAACAACTGCAAGCTGGTATTAACAACTACAAGCTGGTATTAACAACTGCAAGCTGGTATTAACAACTGCAAGCTGGTATTAACAACTATAAGCTGGTATTAACAACTGCAAGCTGGTATTAACAACTGCAAGCTGGTATTAACAACTACAAGCTGGTATTAACAACTGCAAGCTGGTATTAACAACTGCAAGCTGGTATTAACAACTATAAGCTGGTATTAACAACTGCAAGCTGGTATTAACAACTGCAAGCTGGTATTAACAACTATAAGCTGGTATTAACAACTGCAAGCTGGTATTAACAACTACAAGCTGGTATTAACAACTACAAGCTGGTATTAACAACTGCAAGCTGGTATTAACAACTATAAGCTGGTATTAACAACTGCAAGCTGGTATTAACAACTACAAGCTGGTATTAACAACTGCAAGCTGGTATTAACAACTATAAGCTGGTATTAACAACTGCAAGCTGGTATTAACAACTACAAGCTGGTATTAACAACTACAAGCTGGTATTAACAACTGCAAGCTGGTATTAACAACTATAAGCTGGTATTAACAACTGCAAGCTGGTATTAACAACTACAAGCTGGTATTAACATAAAACACACAGAAATGTGCTTATCATTTGCCAATCTAATCTATAACCTTGTGAAAAAATGTCTATACCAGGGAAACCAGGAGAACCATCCTGTGTGATGGGTTATGACAGGAGAACCATCCTGTGTGATGGGTTATGACAGGAGAACCGTCCTGAGTGATTGGTTATGACAGGAGAACCATCCTGTGTGATGGATTATGACAGGAGAACCATCCTGTGTGGTGGATTATGACAGGAGAACCATCCTGTGTGATGGGTTATGACAGGAGAACCATCCTGTGTGATGGGTTATGACAGGAGAACCATCCTGTGTGATGGGTTATGACAGGAGAACCATCCTGTGTGATGGGTTATGACAGGAGAATCATCCTGTGTGATGGGTTATGACAGGAGAACCATCCTGTGTGAGGGATTATGACAGGAGAACCATCCTGTGTGATGGGTTATGACAGGAGAACCATCCTGTGTGATGGATTATGACAAGAGAACCATCCTGTGTGATGGGTTATGACAGGAGAACCATCCTGTGTGATGGGTTATGGCAGAAGAACCATCCTGTGTGATGGGTTATGACAGAAGAACCATCCTGTGTGATGGGTTATGACAGGAGAACCATCCTGTGTGATGGGTTATGACAGAAGAACCATCCTGTGTGATGGGTTATGACAGGAGAACCATCCTGTGTGATGGGTTATGACAGGAGAACCATCCTGTGTGATGGGTTATGACAGGAGAACAATCCTGTGTGATGGGTTATGACAGGAGAACCATCCTGTGTGATGGGTGTGTTGAGTAAATAGTTCTTGTTCTAGGCTTGGTAAATTGACACATTAATCAGTGTATTCACACATTTTGGTGTATAACCTTTTTAAACTGAGAGACTGATTTTTTTTACTGTTCTGTACACCTTGTCATATGCAGATTAATAAAGAAATGAGGAATGAATAAGGTAAATATGTCTAGTTCCGTCAGGTCTGAGGGACTGACCGCCTCTAGTTTCTTCAAGTCTGAGGGTCTGAACGCCTTTCGTTTCTTCAAGTCTGAGGGATTGAAGACTTCAAACTTATCTTTCCGCTTCGACTTAAAAAGCCTGCCTACTACGCAGGAGAAACCTTTCGGCAATAAAGATATCTATGTGTTGGACAGGTATCTCATTCATCAAACATAGCCTAGCATCCTTTCCTGTATTCGTTGAAACCACAAATATTAACACTATACATATATACTGTTATTTTAACCTCTGTATGTTAGAAGTTATCAAGGTCCCAGGAGCGAAACGTTTCCTTTGTTCTAGTTCTTCTTGATTCGCCGGTACTCTCCCGGTCCGGGTCTTTTCCAGACGGTGACCCGGTCTTGGCTCCCTGTCTTTGGAGTGTCTGAGGCCTGTCTCGCATGGGAGGAGGTACAAGTACCTCCTCATCTTTTGGGACCAACTGTCCTCAGGCCTAGCCACATTCCTCGCCCCCACGGGGCTCGTAGGGAGAAGCTAGGCCTCTGGAGTGCTATCTTTCCCGCCCCAGTTTGGCTGTTGGGAATGGCAGGTGGGAGCTGCAGGTGGTTGCAAGTTCTGGCCATGAATGTCCTAGTCTTTGCTTACGTATCTTTCTAAACCAATTTGTCAGTATCTAGTACCAAGGTTTACACGACTAAGTTGTTTACTTCCTTCTTCAGTTCTCACTTCGGCAGCTAAACTCCGGTGTTGACATTATATGACGAGGCATTATCACTTTGTTTACATATCACATTTTTATACATTCGACTGGACGCCTTAGCGACGAAGCGTCCTGCCAACAGTACTGAAAACAGTACACAGGTATGAGTGAACTTTTCACGTGATAACATTTCGCTTACTGCAGATTTCTACACTGAGACGAGAATGGTCATAATTAAAGTTTACTTTGCACGTGTATTTCCTTCAGTATTTGTACCTTGCTCTTCGTGACAATGTGTCTTGTCTTCCCCTTTTTCTTATCTACCTTCTCTCCCCATGTCCCCCCCCCCTCAAGGAAGGTTCCTTGATGTTGGTGAGGGGCTCTTGATTTAGGGAATTGGATCTGTGCTCCAGTTCCCCAAATTAAGCCTGAATGCCTTCCACATCCCCCCCCCACAGGCGCTGTATAATCCTCCAGGTTTAGCGCTTCCCCCTTGATTATAATAATAATAATCTCCCCATGTCCCCAAAATATATAATACCACAAGGAAGTAAATCTTTCTAACTTAAATTTATCCCTTATTTTTCCCCTGGTAGTTTTACTGAGCATCACAACTCTGTGAAGTTTCAGTCCCCCCCCTCCTTTTTTTTAACTCCTTTCTCGTACTTCCTATAAAAAGATCGCATAAAGAAGAAAGACTGCTAGGGAGATAATTTAGGAAACCCAAACATTAAACGAAGGGTGGAGACCAGAGGGCCGGGTGACCCCTTCTAACTCAGGCTACCGACCACAAGGCTGCCTTTTTTTTTTTTGGCTCATACTGTAAACATGAGGCAAGTTGGGGGGGAGGGATGCCAAAGAGGGGTTTCAACATTGAATTTGGTTGTGAGGTGATATTTCTCAGAACTCCGGCCATGTATATAAGGATGGATGGACGGACATGCGCCTTAGTCTAGGGCAGACTCAGGATACCACTCGCACCGTAGGTGGAATAGTCTGTTTGGGTAATATATTGCGTCTTGGTGTAGCCATGGCCATGGTTAAGTGAATTTAAAAGTGGCGTAATATGTAATTATGAAAAGTGAATTACATTTTCTCCATTCCTACTTAAAAATGGCCTGAAAATACGTCTGAAATTACTATCAGTGAACGTTAATTCAACGAGGCTTACTAATAACACAGTGCAACTCAACATACGTCAAGGATAATTTACATCTAAACACAAGACTCAGAATAAATCCCCATACGCTAAGAGACACCTGTCTATACATAAATACCCTTTTGTTCCAAGCTTAATATCGCTAATTATAAAACACGATAACACAGAAACTTATGAGTAAAATAATAACTGTTTCAGATAACAATAGGAACTAAAATATAGATAGAAGAGAACGACAACAACGAGTCACTGAACGCTATATGAAAGAATATTCACTTTTAAAACTATCATTGTTTACAGAAGAGTTTCCAGTTGTAAACATCGTATACAAAATTAAGAGTGTACCATCGTTCGATGTTTGTGTACATATGCTAAATAATTACGAAGTGATAAGTGCAGAATGCTTTCTTTGCTGAGCAACTGGTGCAGTTGTTTATTATATTTCACCAGTATGGCTTCTACCATACACTGATACAAGGTTTATATACAGTGTACTCTCTTAGAGTGTATACAATATTTACTTTATTCGGTATTAATCGTTAATAACCCATTTGCAATAAAGAAGCTTTATTCCAGCCAAGTTTACATTATGCCATGCAATTGGCGCAAGAAAATAATATCGTTTTTAAAATATCACTAATTGTGATAAAAAACAGTATAATGTATATAGCTATTTGAATGGGTTAAAAGTGATATATTGCAAATATTAAATTTATCTATAAATGGGGTGAGATGTTAATGTTATTGCGAGAGTTACTTTGTCACATTTCTACGAGTATTTACTTAAGTTTAGGGGAGTCACAACGTTGTTTAACACTATTTTCTTGCAGATCTGGACATCACCATCATGTGTGACGACGACGCTTGTGCTTTGGTTGTGGACAATGGCTCCGGCATGGTCAAGGCCGGCTTCGCTGGTGACGACGCTCCCCGAGCCGTCTTTCCCTCCATCGTCGGCCGTCCTCGTCACCAGGGTGTGATGGTCGGTATGGGTCAGAAGGACGCCTACGTCGGTGATGAGGCCCAGAGCAAGAGAGGTATCCTGACTCTCAAGTATCCCATCGAGCACGGCATCATCACCAATTGGGACGACATGGAGAAGATCTGGCATCACTCCTTCTACAACGAACTGCGTGTTGCCCCTGAGGAGTCCCCTGTCCTTCTCACTGAGGCTCCCCTCAACCCCAAGGCCAACCGTGAGAAGATGACACAGATCATGTTTGAAACCTTCAGTACTCCTGCCATGTACGTGGCCATCCAGGCCGTGCTGTCCCTGTACGCTTCTGGTCGTACCACAGGTATCGTGCTGGACTCTGGTGACGGTGTGTCCCACACTGTTCCCATCTACGAGGGCTATGCTCTTCCTCACGCTATTCTTCGTCTTGATCTGGCTGGCCGGGACTTGACTGCTTACCTGATGAAGATCATGACAGAGAGAGGTTATTCCTTCACCACCACGGCTGAACGAGAAATTGTACGTGATATTAAAGAAAAACTTTGTTATGTGGCCTTAGACTTCGAAAGCGAAATGAATGTAGCAGCTGCCTCTTCTTCTCTTGAAAAGTCCTATGAACTTCCTGATGGACAAGTTATTACAATTGGCAATGAGCGTTTCCGTGCTCCTGAATCTCTTTTCCAACCTTCTTTCCTGGGTATGGAATCTGTTGGCATCCACGAGACCGTCTACAACTCCATTATGAGGTGCGACATTGATATCAGAAAAGACCTCTTCGCCAACAATGTCATGTCTGGTGGTACCACCATGTACCCTGGTATTGCTGACCGCATGCAGAAGGAAATCACTGTTCTGGCTCCTTCCACCATCAAGATTAAGATTATTGCTCCTCCCGAGCGTAAGTACTCAGTATGGATCGGTGGCTCCATCCTGGCTTCACTCTCTACTTTCCAAGCCATGTGGATCACCAAAGAAGAATACGATGAATCTGGTCCTGGTATCGTTCACCGTAAATGCTTCTAAAGTTCAGCTGATACTCAAACGTGCTGACTGGCAGTTTTGCTGACACTCAGACGTGCTGACTGGCAGTTTTGCTGACACTCAGACGTGCTGACTGGCAATTTTACTGACACTCAGATGTGCTGACTGGCAGTTTTGCAGACACTCAGACGTGCTGACTGGCAGTTTTGCTGACACTCAGACGTGCTGACTGGCAACTGACGACAACAAGAATGCATTTCAATTTATATTTATTACTATATTTTCAATAAACGATTATACTTCACATGACTTTGAATGCTTCAACTCCAATTTAGCTTAACAGCACAATGCAAAATGTGATTAAAAAAAAATCAGCTACATGCACAAAGAATACAAATTCATTTATATAAATCCAGTCATTTCTTAATCCCAATCTACAATGTTTATAACAGAGGTAATTAGATGACACTTGTACTAGTGCTCAATGTTAATGTTTATATTATTTGAAAAACCTCCATTTATATGATAAACGAATTTAATCATATGAAATTTGTATTGTATTAGAAAATAGTTCAATCATTGTAAGGCAGTTAGGTATATATATATATATATATATATATATATATATATATATATATATATATATATATATATATATATATACATATATACATAATATATATTTCCTCTACAGGTATAGCCTTGACGCTATTTTCCCTCACTTCCGTTTTCCCTATAATTATTACTTTCCTCTCACTTTCCCCTTAAGTTCCTTCCTCTTTGTTCACTTCCCCTCACTAATAACTTCCCCTTGTCAGATGACTCCCGCCGCTACACGCTCGCGCCCTCACCACCCAGACAAGGTTTAACTATTTTCGCTCGAACCTCATCGCCCTCAGTTCCCTTTGCTGTCTGCTCTTTGCACCCTGTTTTCTTTTACGCATTCCTGTGGGTGTAGTGGCAGATGAAATGGGAATTTCGAGAAGTTGTTACTGATTGATACCAACAGCAGTTAGGGCATACCGTTTAATCCCTGGTTTAATCCCTGGAGGAGCGGGCATGTAATGTCAAGTCAGAGACGACACAGTGTGAGCACCTCGTAGCTACTCTACATGACCTCAAGTCAACCCTCGTCTTATTTCTTGTAAAAAACTTGGGTATATTTATCTTTTCGCCGACCAGTGGCTTTTCTCGGTTGAATATAAACCGTATTGGAGACAGTACGTGAGAAGATGAGATAGTAAGTCCCTCAGTCTTGAAAGACGGTGTTTAATCGTCTTTTAACGCCCAGGCGTTGCTTATGTCTTGTCCCTAAATGGTCTACAATACCGACAAGGTAAAGAATTAGACACATGCAGCATCTGGGTATCTTTATTTGTAGACGTTTCGACAACCAGCGACTTTATCAACACAAGGACGTAGAATTATATACAAAATATGAAGTAATGAGTCCCACATCTTTAGTATCTAGCCACAAACGTCATCAGACTTTAGCGTTTTATGTTACCATTACGTTTATCACATGAAAAAACGTCTCCAGATGTTGTTCTTAGTCATGTGATGACTCATTACAATCGTAAAACCACGGATCGGGTGGAATTTAAACCCATGGCGAGTCGTAAAACCCCAGGCCATGGGTTCAACCCTCACTCGTTCCGTGGTTTGTTTACAATTTCTGAGTCATGATTATAATCGTAACTAAGCGCTAACCCTACGAGGGTCATACAGGCCCATCAAACATTACAGATTAATTTGATTTCTAAGTTGCTCTAAATTATTTAGAAAAAGTACGCATTGAAATTAATCTTAGCTGCTCAATTAATGTTCAAAGGAAGTTATTCCGAACACGCTTAGTAAGGCTGACTGACGGTCCTGTCATAACTTTAAACAGTAAACAGATGACTGTCACTCAGGATATATACGCTGAGAGGTGTATCTCTCCCAGTGTATATACACTGAGAGGTGTATTTCTCTCAGTGTATATACACTGAGAGGTGTATTTATCTCAGTGTATATACACTGAGAGGTGTATTTCTCTCAGTGTATATACACTGAGAGGTGTATCTCTCTCAGTGTATATACACTGAGAGGTGTATTTCTCTCAGTGTATATACACTGAGAGGTGTATTTCTCCCAGTGTATATACACTGAGAGGTGTATTTCTCCCAGTGTATATACACTGAGAGGTGTATTTCTCCCTTTAATCTCTATTTTAGGGATTAAAGTATTTGTGTCTAGTGGTGTAAAGGTCACTTACAGCCTTAATGACCTTAGTGTAATGGATGGATGGCCTTTAAACCCCATTAACCAACCAAAGATGATAATCAAAATGACGTGTTTAGAGTTTTCAGTTAATTTATGGAAGACTATCACTAGGCAATTGGCTATTGCATAATTTTTTTGACTTTTGAGATTTTTTAAATGTTAACCTAATAATCTTTTTTTAGAGATGGAGAGAATAAAAGTGGATATATATGATTTAATTTAGTACAAGAAACCCAATGTAAATAATCCACTAGGTCAGATAATAGGTAATTTACATTATGTATAATTATTTTTATGTGTACCTGTACCTATTTTTGTTATTTTATGTTATTTATATATGAAAGTTTATCTTTTAAATGGATTTCGGACATTTATATATAAAAAAAAGATGGTGTGAACTACCCCAGCTAAGTTTATATTAGAATGGGAAGCGTCATGGCCATGTATGGTAAAAGTTGAGAGTGTGGGTGGGTGATGACACAACCCGAAAAAAACAGTCTAGACCCCGCCTCCAACGCCTGTAATTACGCCTCTCCAGCTCTCAGACCCCGCCCATCTAACCCGCCCACAACCTCTTCCTCGTTATTACGTCTCCCCGCATACGCTCCGCCTCTATAACCCGCCCACACCCTTCTTCCCTTACCTCATGGGAAATGTGTGGTGAGTCCCTCCCTGCCTGTCTGTCTGCTGGTGGTAAACATGTACATATAGTTGCCATTTGCCATTTTTGCCTAAGGTGAGCCTGGTGTCCCTTCACCTCCTCCTTCAGTACGAGGTTCGACTCAGCTCTACACGGGGTCAAGTGTCTCTCTTCCTTCGTAAAGTGACAGCCTCTAGTTCCTCTTTGAGGCCAAACACGCAAGTTTCCCCAACAATCTTACGTACACGGTAAGTTTATATCATAATAATTATCTCTATTTCTTCAAGTACATGTACAAGGTATGCAGGCCTAGCTAACATCAATGATATACTACTACATGTATATAGTGATCTAGCAGCTGAGTCATGGACTTATCCACGAGATTATCTATGTTATGTTAACTAAGAATTACATAGTCACTATGAAGCAAACAAGTCAGTTTCTGTTCTGAACTATGCACGACTTCACTGCCAAATTCTCAGGACGCCAGAGTGACACGTGTAAGTACTGCATATGTATGCACAGGATATATACACCGACACGTGTATTTCTCAGTGTATTTTTGTTGCAGTCATGAGGAGCGCTAAATTCGTAAGGGTTATAGAGTCTAGGGAAATGGAAGGAGTTCAGGTTCATTCCAAAGGGATCACAAGTCCAATTCCTTAGATCATGAGCCCCTTCAGGGAATTTCTCGCTGTAAATATACTAATTTTAATCAAATTCTTATTCATGGTAAAACCTCTATAGTGAAAGGCTCTTAATATAACGAAGTATCTATTGTGTTTCTTAACCGTCATGTACTGAACCTAACAAACTTTCATGTTCTTATACTAAAAACACTATACAATTTGGAATGATGAAGTCATGTCAATGTTAGAATGTTTGGTTAACGATCGCCATGCAGGTTGCTGCTGCTGTAAGTAAACTGCTGTGGGTCTCATCGTGAAAGCTGTAGTATAACTGAGAAAGGTATGAGTGCTGGAAAATCTTCAGAATGATTACAAATCTTGCCCTGTAAGTTAAAATTTGTAAAGAAAACAGATTAGTTCAGTAACTGCCTTATATTTAGCAATGATTTTAGACATAATTAGGGGAAATCTGATTGTTTTCTTTAAAATTACAGAATAGCGACCAAAACTGTTTAACAACCATTATGTGTGACGATGACACTTGTGCCCTGGTTGTGGACAATGGCTCCGGCATGGTTAAGGCCGGCTTCGCTGGTGACGACGCTCCCCGAGCCGTCTTTCCTTCCATCGTCGGCCGTCCTCGTCACCAGGGTGTGATGGTCGGTATGGGTCAGAAGGACGCCTACGTCGGTGATGAGGCCCAGAGCAAGAGAGGTATCCTGACTCTCAAGTACCCCATCGAGCACGGCATCATCACCAACTGGGACGACATGGAGAAGATCTGGCATCATTCTTTCTACAACGAGCTGCGTGTTGCCCCTGAGGAGTCCCCTGTCCTCCTCACTGAGGCTCCTCTCAACCCCAAGGCCAACCGTGAGAAGATGACACAGATCATGTTCGAAACCTTCAGTACTCCAGCCATGTACGTGGCCATCCAGGCCGTGCTGTCCCTCTATGCCTCTGGTCGTACCACAGGTATCGTGCTGGACTCTGGTGACGGTGTGTCCCACACTGTTCCCATCTACGAGGGTTATGCTCTTCCACACGCTATCCTTCGCCTTGACCTGGCTGGCCGGGACTTGACTGCTTACCTGATGAAGATCATGACAGAGCGAGGGTATTCCTTCACCACCACGGCTGAACGAGAAATCGTTCGAGATATCAAGGAAAAACTTTGTTATGTGGCCTTAGACTTCGAAAGCGAAATGAATGTAGCTGCTGCTTCATCCTCACTCGAGAAGTCCTACGAACTTCCCGATGGTCAGGTCATCACCATTGGTAATGAGCGTTTCCGTGCCCCTGAGTCTCTCTTCCAGCCTTCCTTCCTGGGTATGGAATCCGTTGGTATCCACGAGACCGTCTTTAATTCCATCATGAGGTGCGACATTGATATCAGAAAGGATCTGTTCGCTAACAATGTCTTATCTGGTGGTACCACCATGTACCCTGGTATTGCTGACCGCATGCAGAAGGAAATCACTGTTCTGGCTCCCTCCACCATCAAGATCAAGATCATTGCTCCTCCCGAGCGTAAGTACTCAGTATGGATCGGTGGTTCCATCCTCTCCTCTCTCTCTACCTTCCAGGCTATGTGGATCACCAAGGAGGAGTACGATGAATCTGGTCCTGGTATTGTGCACCGCAAGTGCTTCTAAATATATTTGGGATACATTTTAATATAATTTTGTACTCGTTATTATCCAATTGTTCGTTTAACCTTCTGATGTTTAATATTATTTTCTTTTATTAGATATTTTGATGCTTTCGTATTGCTTATGAAGATTTTGTTGGACTTTTTTCAATAAAAAAGATAACTTATTGAGAAAGGATTCAATTGAATTTCATTGTAATCATCCCTGTAAATAATAATTTTAAGCATTTATTTGCAGAAAGTGTATAACCTGACTAAGGTTAGATTAGGTTAAAGGGGTTTAAACTCTATCGACTACACCATGGCCTACATACAAGAATACTTTAATCCCTCAAATATATATTAAAGTAAGTTCTCTGTGTATATACAATTAATTGTATATATCCTGTGTCGCCACACAGGAAAACTGACCTTTCCATGCTTTTCACTGTGTACTTAAAGGTCAGAGGTATCTTGGTGTGATGAATGTAAAAAGGTGTTGTGTCTGACAATACTATCTTGGTATTGTCGAAGGTCTATCGATCTATGCGACCTCCCTTCCTTTGGATCTCACCTGTTTGCTTCTATTTTCCATATCTTGTATTGCTTTAAAAGGTCATGTATGTGATAATAATGTACATCATACCCACAATGTTTTTATTGTTCCACACAAAGCAGTTTATTGTTCCATAAAACCTCTGTTGTTCCACAGAGACTCCTTTCCATTAACGGAGTCTGTCTGTTGAAACAGTGCAATCTATTAATTCCATTAACGGAGAAACTGTCTATTGAAGCACTACAGACCATCAGTTACATTAATAGTGTCTGTTGAAACACCTCAGTCCATTAAATTCCGTTAACGGAGTGCCTGTCTGCAGTCCATTAGTTCCATTAAGGGAGCTCGTCAGCTGCAACACTCTCTTACACTACTTAGTTTGAAAAAAAGGTCTTAAAACAAGAACTAGCAGGTGAATCACTTGAGAAATACTCTCCTATTTGTACTCTCCTACTTGTACTCTCCTAATTGTACTCGCCTAATTGATAAGTAAAAGGATACAGGTGCAAGTAATGTGACATTTCACTGTGGTAACGCCACATTAGTTGCATCTGTGTCCTCTTGCCAGACATTTTGTCAGTAACTCTTCTATTATTATCACTTTGACTCACGAAATTCTGAACGATTGTAAACAAACCACGGAACGGGTGGGGATTGAACCCATGGTGAGTCTTAGGATTCACTTGCTATTGGCTCATTCTTCGCCCGTTCCACATGATTGTTGTTACTCAGGGGGTCGAGTCTGAGCTACTGCCCAGAGCTGTGGACCAGAAGGCCCACTGAATCTCGTACTACCAGTACGAGATTCCTGATATACCTGATTGGTATATTTTAAGTCTGTCGACTGGACGAGGGTCTAGAGAGAATACTTATCCCCGAAACAGTGAATAAGTTAAACTTTCAACGTACATAAATATTGGGATATACACTCCATGCATATACGGTACCGATCTCAACCATCGAGAAGAAATATACCCATCAGAATATATCCAATAATAATATTTACAATTATCTTAACACCATTATTATGATTATTTAAGTAATTTTGATCCTCTCTAATGCTGTTATTTGTTATCATTACAATTGTATTTACGAAACGAATTACCAGCTTGAAATTAAACTATAAAAAAAGCACTGGTTATTGCACTGTTATTTTATTATATGGCAAAATACTTCACATTTTTACAAGAGTGTTGTTCAAGGAAGCTTCGTTAAATGATGAACTAAAATTCAAACGTTTTAGTGTCAGAGTGTGTGGAATCCAAGCGTCTGATGCGAGCCACAAGTCTCACCGCTAACCAGTCTCCCTCGATATCCCTGGATCAAGAGCCCTTCACCAGCATCAACGCATTGCGTTGGGTAAATGGACAAAGACGCAACTAATGTGGCATTATATTAGCAGCATCTGTGTCCACTTACTTAACACTGCGTCGGTAAATTCTACCAGCATCAGCGCACTGCTTCCCTGATGGGATCAGAAGATTTAGCCACGAGAGTATTTACAGCATCATGTCAGCATCATGGCCCCGCAGTAATGCTGTCAAAATCTTTACAGAAGTGCAGTAGTGAACAACACGAGTGTATTGATGTGACGCGCATGTCAAATCTGCTTTCTATTTAAGCTGCTGGGTAAATGAGTTGTCGAAAATATATATTGCATAAACAAACAGCTTATTATTATTAGTGTTTGTGTAAGCAGAGATATGTTTGCAAGACGCTAGTCCTCCTGTCAGGCTCCTAAGTTGTCATAATTATTAAAGGGGACGAGTTTCTGATGCAGTCTGTGTTATATACTGTCAAAGTATAATAATTATATTATTATTATTATTATTATTTCATTATTACCAGTGGCATTATCTTAATCTTCAGGACTCTGGTGCTCTACACCAGCTCCATGACTGAGGGACTAATTACCTCATCTTTTGCATAGAGTTCTACTGTCTTTCCATTATGTCTTTGAATTCGTATTGACAAAGCCACTGGATGGCGAAACGTCTACAATAAAGGTACCTAGATGTTGCACATGTGTCTAATTATTCATCTTGTCGGTATTATATGCCTACCTGAGCCTACATATTTATTGCAGAAGCCAAATTTAGATATCCAAAAATCACAGAGAAAGGATTTAATGTAAATTATTGTTTAGTGCACCACACACTGAATTATTCCTGTATGATAAATCTGAATAATTAGCCAATGACTGTTGCCTTAATCTGCCTGTGTTAAACTCTCCCACACGACTGATGACTACCAGCAGCGTCAGGGGTCCACTGGTGGTCCCCAGAGTAGCAGATCGGGGAATTAAAAATAGTTTAATTCTCTTAAATTAAACAATATTGAAATGCTGTTAAATCTTTCATGGTATTTAATCCTATGCTAATGTAATCACATCCTGAGACGATATTAACCTTCTGAATGATCGTCAAAAATCCCGTGGTTTTCGTAACGCTTATCTGGCCAATGAGAACACTGCAAGAACAAGATTTTTCTGTGACTACGTCTGATAAACGGCACAGTTATATATATATAATGTATTAATATGACAGTAATTATATGCAGTTGATACTAAACAGTGCTAGATTCAGTCTTTTGTATAGAAATATTGAAATATTACAGAACAATGAAGGGAGCGGATACTCATTACGACAGCTGTTTGTTAAAAGATTTAGTTATTAGGTATATGTAGTGACTTGGAAAAATAATATTTAATATACTGATTCACTGACTTAAGAAATCGTAATGACACGGTTGCAAACAAACCATACCCCCGGCCGGGATTGAACCCGCGGTCATAGAGTCTCAAAACTCCTTATTGTGGCTAGCTGGTCTAGTGGCTAACGCGACGGGCTGGAGTTTTGAGACTCTATGACCGCGGGTTCAATCCCGGCCGGGGGTATGGTTTACTGATTCACTGGTTGGTAAACGGAGGCGGCAGGTGTAAGGAAGCTTGTCCACACGTCCTGCGTTGCCCTGATCGATCCCGGGACATTTTGGTTGCATCTACACTACTAACCTCTGTGTTAGTGGTGTAAAAGCACAAATGTAGATACAGGAATAGCACTTGTGTAATATCAGTTAGTGTTAAGTTCCAGATTTAGGCAACACGTCTATGTGAATATTATATTATTAATTAATATTAACCCTGGTTTAGGCCTACCCTAAATGTTATGTATACTATTGGTTTTTTGAATTATCATTCTGTGTATATATGTATTTATTCTTTTATTAGATTCTCGTAGTGTTTGTGTGTGTGTGTGTGTGTGTGTGTGTGTGTGTGTGTGTGTGTGTGTGTGTGTACTCACCTAGTTACTCACCTAGTTGTGGTTGCGGGGGTCGAGTCACAACTCCTAGCCCCGCCTCTTCACCTGGCCGCTACCCGGTCACACTTCCTGCTCCGTGAGCTTTATCATACCTCTTCTTAAAGCTATGTATGGATCCTGCCTGTGTGTGTGTGTGTGTACGTGTATCTATGTATGTATCTGTCTGTGTTCTGTCTGACTGTCCGTCTGTCTGTGTTGTGTTTAAGCCAAAATATCTTTTTTCCCAACTTCAAGAAGCGTAAACATTTATTGTTTACCGCTTGTGTTAGTGTCATATCTAAGGAAATACTTGGACAGAAGTCAAAGCCATTTATGACCATATATAAGAATTTATTGGTCATAACTTACAATCTTATGTAAATGTACCATGACTCGGAAGCCTCGTGAATAGCCACATATATATAAATTCTGCAGTGCTATCATAGGCTTAAAGTTAGCAACCGTTTTCTTCCAACAGAGTTGCAGAGAGGTTGCAAATTTATATTGCAACAGATACAAATACACCTGGTCAAGAGTAGGAATGGTGTGGGCGTTGCTATGTATTCACCCTATGATGTCACACACCAGACTTTTGTGAATTTTTACGTACCTTTGTTTACAGAAAATAGTGTTTGATCACATAGTGTTAGCGGTAGGAAATCAGTGGCTAGCCTAATCATCGGTAAATCGTTGTGAGAATGACTCAACCTGCTTCCAAAACAGACTCTACTGAGTTGGCATTTTAGCGGATTTGGGCATCTCAGCCGGATTCTCCTTGGTGCCCAGGTTAGGCTTCGTCAGATATCGGTGAGACTTGGTGGAGGGACGAGAGAAACATTACTGCTGGTGAGGGGTGAGTGTGCGAGGTGTTCCTTGGAACACTGTAATGAGCAGTTCCATGGGAAGAAAGGGGGGATAGTTATTTTTGTGACATTGTTATTCAGCTAGAACATGTCCTTCAGTGTTTTGTTGTGGTTAGCGTGTATAAATAACCAAATAGGAAGCCTGAGTGTGGTGCCGTTAGTACGGAGGAAATGTTCACACCTTGGTATTACACAGGCTTGCTATTGTAACCGTTTTTATATTCTTATATTCCAGGTATAACCATATACCGTAAACATTAGCCTAAATGACTTGGGGTCTCCGCCCAGTACAGTCGTGACAGAAGTGCTTCACATTCCATGTTGTGCTGTCGATCTTGGTAATTTTGGAAGACTGCTCCGAGTAATGTAATTACTTGGAACATGTCTTACCTTGGATGAAGGAAGCCTGAGGAATGAAATGTAATGGTGAGAGATAACTTCATGTGTACTATATGGCTGACAGTGTAGACGTATAGTTTCTTTCAGTGAAATTTTAAGCTTTGGTTTAAAGCTGATAACTGCTACCAGAGTTAAAACGGTTCTTGAGAATTTTTGAGTTTAATGATATAAGACCCCCGTAAAGTATTTTTTTCTACTGGAAGAATTTAATCGAAATATGTGACCAATTATCACCAGAGGCTGGTAAACTGCATAATTTTCTCGCACATATGATTCAATGTAAATAAAAATAATATAATTTAGGCTTGTATTATTTAATTTGCAATTCAACTATGAGCTACCATCAAGAATGATGAACTGCACACTTGTGCAGCAACACCTGGGTATCTTTATTGTGGAAACGTTTCGCCAATCAGTGGCTTCCTCAGTCAAATACACAGAAGAATGGTTGAAGATAAGGAGTTCGGGGTAATCAGCCCCTTAGCCTAAAGTCGATGTAATCAGTCCATCAATCTTGATAAGTGTACATGAAGTGAGATTTCAGTATATACACACGGAGACATGCACACCTCTGGATGCAGCTACCATGCCCAGAATTAATTGGGTTAACATGAGAACGAATGTCACTTTAATTAGCGTGAGTTGCAGCTGTGGGAAGTCATCAGGAGAGGCGGCAAATCATGCTGAGAATTTACATATAAACGAATTACAAACTGAAGGTCAGAACTAAACGAGACAAAAATATAGACATCAGAACAACGTAGAAAGCACATAGACAGTAATAAACGGTAATAATGTAAAGAAAAGATAAACGATGGGGGTAAATCGTCGTAAGTAAGGAAGACAAGCGAAGCAGCAACAAAGAGAGTGGCAACTTGTGGCATGTACCTGGTTTGCCACTGATCACGGGGAGAGGAAGGAACGCAGGTACTACCAAACTGTGGTCCCAGTGTTCTTTACACAATGGTCACCTGCGCCAAGTTTCTCGGCGGTTTGTATTTGTATCTTGGGCATGTTCTTACGTCTGCCTGTCGTTATGCCCACACTTCTGCTATTTTGACAAGTGCATTTATGTTTTAAGGTTTTCAGTCTGTTTTGTTCTTTCTGGTCTGGGTATATAAGAGTGATTTTTTTAGTGATTTAGTGTGTCATACTGTCTTTATACATTTCTTCTTTTCAGATGACCCACACGGATATTGTTTCGGCTCAGTGATTCGCTGTTGGAAATCTATACACTATTGCAGCTTTGCCTGTGATAGTATAAAGAACTTTGCTTAGAAATGAAAATAGTAACGACAAATTAGACTATAATTTGTACACCAGCATTATTCCTTGCATTGAGTAGTTATAACGTACTCATGCATTACTATCCCAACTTTGACAATCAAGTCACCCCTTGCTTCTGTACAAGCAGGCTGAGAAAATGCTGAGAGCGTTCTAGCGGCAAACCGCGATGCAGCCTACAATCTTATGATAGGAAATTTGCCGTCGGTGCTTTGTGACCCAGTTGATGAGAGAAATTAAATGATTTCTGCTTCTAAAATCCACTGGTTGCCTGATGATTTCTGCTTCTAAAGCCACTGTTTGCCTGATGATTTCTGCTTCTAAAGCCACTGTTTGCCTGATGATTTCTGCTTCTAAAGCCACTGATTGCCTGGAAATGTAAGATTGCTGTGTTCTCTCTGAAGATATCACTTTAGGAGCGTGTGGTTGTGAATTACCCTCGGCCAAACGATGATCTGGTCTTGACTCGCTGCCAAACTTTTGACCTTGTGTGGGTGACGTCGTAAGAGTTTGCTGAAGGTGGAGGAATGTAGGGTGCAGAGAGCCACCTACGTGTTTCTGACTTACACCCAACTACCTTCAGCTGTCAGCCTTATAGCAAAGTTAAAATAGGGAAGCTGCGAATGCCTTCACTTTCCTCGTAGCTATGGCTTCGCCCGCGCATGAAGGTTACGAGATTAATGTTGTTTTTTTCTCCGGTTCACCCTGACCCTGGTTTGAATTGCAATAAATCTGTAGTGGAATGTTTCACTCGGGGAGAAGCAAAGCCCCCCGCATGATCTGATGTTGGGTAAATTTTTACCAACTTACGCCCGGGTGGTACTGGGTTTTGGCTGGGGGAAGGTATAAAAGAAGCAAGAGCTGAGAAAATCCTCTAGTCTGCTGCAGGCTCAGGTTGCTAGCTATCCGGAGTGGGCAGGTATCCACGAGTGTGGGTGCAGGTGAGTGTGCGGGGGTGTAAGGGGAAGCACTCTGTACGGTGAGTAGTGCATTTGGGGATTAAAAGGCGTCTAATATCCCCACTTGTGGGTGCGTTTTTTGCTAGCTGTTATCCAGACAACACCGGCCTTCCAAATTCCCTGATTACACTGAAGTTATTACAAATAAATAACCCTGGTTGTCTTAAGAAGGAGCTGGGAAGATAGCTGAAGTCAGTACCTGACCAGCCGGGCTGTGGTTCGTAGGTTGGACTACGCGTGGCCAGCAGTAACATCCTGTTTGATCAGCTCCTTGACCGGGAGGCCTGGTCAAGGACCGAGCCGCGGGGGCGTTGACCCCAGAAACACCCTCCAGGCGGACTCCAGGTATCAGTTTCGCCACACGAGGATATGGTGCCTGTTTGCAATGTGTTACGATCACTTATTGTTAAAGGTGTTGATAGTGAGTGAAGGTGACTTAGCAGTAATGGATGGTGAAGGTGACTTAGCAGTAATGGATGGTGAAGGTGACTTAGCAGTAATGGATGGTGAAGGTGACTTAGCAGTAATGGATGGTGAAGGTGACTTAGCAGTAATGGATGGTGAAGGTGACTTAGCAGTAATGGATGGTGAAGGTGACTTAGCAGTAATGGATGGTGAAGGTGACTTAGCAGTAATGGATGGTGAAGGTGACTTAGCAGTAATGGATGGTGAAGGTGACTTAGCAGTAATGGATGGTGAAGGTGACTTAGCAGTAATGGATGGTGAAGGTGACTTAGCAGTAATGGATGGTGAAGGTGACTTAGCAGTAATGGATGGTGAAGGTGACTTAGCAGTAATGGATGGTGAAGGTGACTTAGCAGTAATGGATGGTGAAGGTGACTTAGCAGTAATGGATGGTGAAGGTGACTTAGCAGTAATGGATGGTGAAGGTGACTTAGCAGTAATGGATGGTGAAGGTGACTTAGCAGTAATGGATGGTGAAGGTGACTTAGCAGTAATGGATGGTGAAGGTGACTTAGCAGTAATGGATGGTGAAGGTGACTTAGCAGTAATGGATGGTGAAGGTGACTTAGCAGTAATGGATGGTGAAGGTGACTTAGCAGTAATGGATGGTGAAGGTGACTTAGCAGTAATGGATGGTGAAGGTGACTTAGCAGTAATGGATGGTGAAGGTGACTTAGCAGTAATGGATGGTGAAGGTGACTTAGCAGTAATGGATGGTGAAGGTGACTTAGCAGTAATGGATGGTGAAGGTGACTTAGCAGTAATGGATGGTGAAGGTGACTTAGCAGTAATGGATGGTGAAGGTGACTTAGCAGTAATGGATGGTGCTGGAGATGGTGTGCTGGCGAGTGCTATAATCAATTATACGACATTTTCGTTAAATTATAGACCCGGTTCATTGTTCTTGTGGGAAGTTAATACGTGATTTTTTAGTCTAAAACTGAAAGAAGCCGAATCCTGACGACCTTTTTTGATGACTCACCTGTGTGGTCTTGACCTTCACTGATGACCCACCTGTGTGGTCTTGACCTTCACTGATGACCCACCTGTGTGGTCTTGACCTTCACTGATGACCCACCTGTGTGGTCTTGACCTTCACTGATGACCCACCTGTGTGGTCTTGACCTTCACTGATGACCCACCTGTGTGGTCTTGACCTTCACTGATGACCCACCTGTGTGGTCTTGACCTTCACTGATGACCCACCTGTGTGGGTCATCAGTGAAGGTCATCAGTGTGCATATATATAGTATATATATATATATATATATATATATATATATATATATATATATATATATATATATATATATATATATATATATATATATATATATATGCAAGACAAGCCACGGGGGGGGAAAATCTTTAGTTCAAGAACTTTCACACTTCTCAGAGCTTCATCAGGAGCTATGCAATGTTGCAAGGCAGCAACTGAGAGACTGAGAGAGAGTTATTTCACAGCGGGCGGGTTGACACCTGACACAGACTCTCTGAACATTCAGATTATTCTTGTTTTAATCTAGGGGAAATCGCTAAACCCGTTGGATTATACGGCGCCTGTTGGGGGAGATGTGGAAGGTATTCAGTTTTAATTCAGGGAACTGGATCATAGATTCAATTCCCTAGATCAAGAGCCCCTCATCAGCATCAACGAACCTTCCTGGAGAGCTGAACATACAGAGACACTCTAGCTGGTGTTGACCAGTGTTGTGCTATTACGACACGCAATACAGTCGTTAAACAGGCGATTTTAACAATGCAGAACAAACCACTTCCTTGCATCATCAGGAGCCATGCAATGCTGGAATGTTATCAACAGATAGGAGGATAAATTTTTTGAGGTGAGGCTGGAGCGTGTCAGTGGCGGCCCCGTCACCATAAAGCAGAACAGGATGACAGTGGGTATAAATCCAAGGTGAAGGGAAGGAGGGGTATGGATCGTCCAGGAAGAGTATGGAGGGTTGAGGTAGTTTATAAGTGGTTTAGGCTTCAGCATCCAGCAGGCATGTGTGAGTGTTTTATATCGAAGTGGAGGGAGATAAAGTGTGTTTAGGGTTTGACGTGCTGTTGCAGTATGGGCAAGGCAAAGATTTTTAAGAAATTCTGGGAAACCGGTTACCAGGACTTGAATCATGGAGGTGAGAATTGCAGTACCTGCGTTCTGAAAAATATTGTCGTACGAAGCGTCATCGGAATTGTGACGTACACACACTTCTGGAAAGACAGCTACTGAATAAATGATGGTGAATGTGTTTCTTTTTGAGTCATCATATTTTGGTAAGACAGCTGATGTGCAATAAGGCATTTTCTCAATCCCTCTTCCTTTCTCAGTATAATGTCTTCGTGTGGTTTCTCATCTTCGTGTGATCTCTCCAGAAGTCTGTTTTCTCAGGTCCACTTAAATTAATCTGTATCTCATGTCTGATGTATTAAGGTGAAAAAACCAGTCTTCCTGGTGTGTGTGTGTGTGTGTGTGTGTGTGTGTGTGTGTGTGTGTGTGTGTGTGTGTGTGTGTGTGTGTGTGTGTGTGTGTGTGTGTGTGTGTGTAGCTTTCAGTTCATTGACTAACATTTTCAAATCTCCTTTCAGGATAGCACTCAATCATGTGTGACGAAGAAACGTGCCCACTAGTCGTGGACAATGGCTCCGGCATGGTCAAGGCCGGCTTCGCTGGTGACGACGCTCCCCGATCTGTCTTTCCCTCCATAGTCGGCCGTCCTCGTCACCAGGGTGTGATGGTCGGTATGGGTCAGAAGGATGCCTACGTCGGTGATGAGGCCCAGAGCAAGAGAGGTATCCTCAGTTTGAAATATCCTGTTGAGCACGGCATCATCACCAACTGGGACGACATGGAGAAGATCTGGCATCACACCTTCTACAATGAACTGCGTGTTGCCCCTGAGGAGTCCCCTGTCCTCCTCACTGAGGCTCCAATGAACCCCAAGGTTAACAGGGAAAAGATGACACAGATCATGTTTGAGACCTTCGGTGTTCCCACAACATACGTTGCCATCCAAGCCGTATTGTCCTTATACGCTTCAGGTCGTACTACAGGTATTGTACTTGACTCAGGCGACGGTGTCACTCACTGTGTTCCTATCTTTGAAGGTTTCGCTCTTCCCCACGCTATCTCGCGTCTAGACATTGCTGGTCGCGACCTCACGAATTATCTAATGAAAATTCTTACCGAGCGTGGGTACTCCTTTACCACAAGTGCAGAACGAGAGATTGTACGAGACGTTAAGGAAAAATTGTGTTACGTTGCTCTTGATTTTGACGATGAAATGAAACAAGCTGCAGTCTCATCATCTTTAGAAAAATCTTACGAACTTCCCGACGGACAAATTATTACCATCGGCAACGAACGTTTCCGCGCTCCAGAGGCACTTTTTGTTCCCTCGCTCATCGGAATGGAAGCCATTGGAATCCACGAGTTTGTTTACAATTCCATCATGAAATGCGACATCGACATCAGGAAGGACCTTTACTCCAATGAAGTTCTCTCTGGCGGCAGTACTATGTACCCTGGCATTGCTGACCGCATGCAAAAGGAGCTCACAAATCTTGCTCCATCTAGCATAAAGATTAAAATTATTGCTCCACCTGAGCGCAAGTACTCTGTCTGGATCGGTGGTTCCATCCTTGGCTCACTGTCCACCTTCCAGTCCATGTGGATCACCAAGGAGGAGTACGACGAGTCTGGTCCTGGAATCGTTCACCGCAAATGTTTCTAAGTTCCATTATCTGTAATTATCATTGTATCCTGTGGGTATGTCTGTATCACAGCCTACTGTGTACGGTACAGCCTAGTCTATGGAACCTTGCTGCACAGGCTCTCAGGGCAGAGTGTGTAGGTGGCTCTGCCTGTACACTCTCTTATCAACCCGTACCTCATAAAACATGTTGTTATTAAACTTTTTCAGGCGCCACCCTTCTGCCTAACGTTTCCCCGTTTACCTATCGTACATATATAGGTTAGATGTTCTATACACACGTAAAGCAACCTAGCCTATCTTAAGAGTTAAGAAACATAGAGGGTGAAAAAGTTTAAAACGTTTTGTTTTGGTGTGACAGTGGGTTGATAAAAGGCACATGGAGACAACTACGTCATTAGAGTAGCCATGTGTAATATAATTAAAGGCACATGGAGACAACTACGTCATTAGAGTAGCCATGTGTAAAATAATTATCGTGATAGAGGCTGCCAGGATGCTTCTCTATACTTCGAGAGAGTTGTATAGACTGGAGTCTATACAACTCTGGAGTGTATGTATGCTAAGAGTTATAACTCTCTCATATATACTGAGATAAGTTTCTCTCTGTGTAGATACGCTGAGAATTAGTTGGCTCTCATTGTATGTACGCTGAAAGATGTTTTATGTATGTCAGTCTCTCAATTTCTTCAGGGATTTAAATATTCCTGACTGATAGTATCTAATCTACACAAACACCGGTGCTAATGACTCGTCGAAAAACCTAGAGCAAGAAAGACATATAGTCTGAGCTTTGACATAAAGGCCAAGGTTTAATGTAAAGGCTTGAGAGTTTATATTAAAACTGAGGGCATTTATAAAGGCCCAGGGTTGATAAAAAGGCCCAGGATTGATATAAAGGCTGAGATTCGAAGGCTAGAGTAGACAGCCTCGTCCAGTGTACTAGGCTACGTCGCCTAACAATGCAACTGGAGATTTATTGATATTCCTTATTGATATTCCTTATTGATATTCTTTATTGATATTCTTTATTGATATTCTTTATTTCATGTGCCCCAAAAGAAGGTTATTCCAAAATATAATAAATAAAAATGGCAGAGTAGTGCTTCCGAGTCCTCATATTTTTATTTTCTGTGATTCATTTGTTATTTTAGAGTTACATAAGGTACAATAAATGGGGAGCGCTCCCAATTATAATTTTTCCTTGCGGCTCTAGAGCTCACTTAATAAAACGCTATTTTCGTGACATTTGGCTTGTTTTATTCGAGGTCAACCTAACACCTGTACTCAAGGTCAGTCTTAGAATTGTGCTCGAGGTCAACCTAACACCTGTACTCAAGGTCAATCTTAGACTTGTACTCGAGGTCAACCTAACACCTGTACTCAAGGTCAATCTTAGACTTGTACTCGAAATCAACCTAACACCTGTACTGAAGGTCAATCTTACACTTGTACTCGAGGTCACTCTAACACCTGTACTGAAGGTCAATCTTACACTTGTACTCGAGGTCACTCTAACACCTGTACTGAAGGTAAATCTTAGACTTGTACTCGAGGTCAACCTAAAACTTGTACTGAAGGTCAACCTTACACTTGTACTCAAGGTTAACCTTACACTTGTCCTCAAGATCAACCTAACACTTGTACTCAAGGTCAGCCTTACACTTGACTTAAGAAAATTAACACTTACCTGTGGAAGCTTAAACAGGAAACAGAACAAGTGTTTCCTTACGTTGGTTTTAAATCATATAACGACCCGCCACTGGAGCTTTTCGTCATCTGACCGAGGCCTTCCGCTGGCTTACCCCTTATAACCATTTTTTACCTGTGGAAATAATAGCAGTGAATTGACCGATTTTTACTGAGTACTTTGCAAGTCACAACGTAGACAAGGACAACATTAACAGATAATTAACTACTGTACCAGGTTAAAATAATTAACAGTAATTAACGACCTTCCCGTTTTAAGATAATAATAATTTTAATAATAATCAGTTTTAATAGCGGACTTAATAACACCAGGTTATCATTGGTCAACTTATATATCGCCAGAAGTATGAATATTTGTTCCCACTAATCATACACTTAATTTAACCCACTTTTAACCTGGAGTTTTAATTACGGAAATTTTCCTTAGCTGGTTACAGAGGACATTATTTCAAGGTTTAACCAAAAATGAAATTATATGCATAATGAATAATACAAATATAAAAGAAATGTTTTGTGAAACACACACACACACACACACACACACACACACACACACATACACACACACACACACACACACACACACATTGGTTACTATACGCAGTGCAAAACACAAAACTGACGCTACAATACAGGATATAGCAAGGTGTAACAGTGAAGATATGTGAATCACTGTGAGGAAAGAGACATTAGATAGGAGGAGGAGAGGAGATATGACCACGACATTCAAGATCGAGCAATTGGGTTTTAAACTTATCTACTACACGAGGGTCATCAGTATACCTAACCTAACATAACCAAACCTAACCTAACCTGAGGTACCCAGCCGTACCTTCCGCACACTCCTGGGTCCCAGAGTTCTTGGAGGGTAAGACACGTACGCAGCAGTTAGGTATCTTGTTTCGCCTACACAGTAGGCTTCTCCAGTCGAAGACAGAGGCACCAGAAACAATACAGATGTATATATGATCTGTGATGGCAGTGGTCTGATCGTCAGGAGAACATGGCAACCATCGCCTGACACGAGTCTTTGTCAGGTAATAAGAATAAGATAATATATTTCTACATGTACAAGGTATACAGACCATAGCTGACATCAGTGACATCCTACTATATAGAAAGCCCCTTGTTATGCTGAGCATTTCAGGCAAATTAGGTCATTGACCCAGGATGCGACCCACACCAGTCGACTAACACCCAGGTACACATTTTATACTGATGGGTGAACATGGAGAGCAGGTGTCTAATTGAAACACGTCCCTAATATTTTCCAGCCGTACCGGAGATTCGAACTCCGGACCTCTGTGTGCGAGTTGAGTGCGCTAGCTACCCAGCTACGGGACACCCAATAACCTACCAACCATTCGCTGGCAAATCCCAGCAAAAGCTTTGAACTCCATTTCGAAAACAGTCGACCACTCCTGGTAATGAGGATCATTACTACGTAAACGATCCAATGTTAGAATGTTAGCAAGAGTAATGAGGAGAATACGATCCTCTTAACTCATTATGAAAATGATATGCAACACCGACAGGCGAAACGTTTCGCCTTCACAGCAGGTTTCTTCAGTCGAGTACAGAGGAGGCAGCAGAAACAGTAGAGATGTGAAGACAATGTAATTAGTCCATCACCCTTTAAGACGCAGTTTTAAGATGGTAAGTGACCACCTCATAAGATTATATATGTCGTGCCGAATAAGTAAAACAACGCCCTTCTTGCCGAATAAGGCAAGCGAAAATTTGTGTATGTAATAATTTCGTAAAAATCATTCTGAACCTAACGAAAAAATATATATATATATTTCATTGTGTTTGTTTATTATTATATTATTGCAAACTTATCTAAAATATATTTAGTTGGATTAGGCAAATTAAATTGCGCTTGTTATAATGTCAGGTAAGTTTTCTAAATTTCTTTTGGTAAAAAAATGATTAAATTTAACATTAACATAACGAAAAAAATCTGTCTTTAAACTTCTAAGAGAAAATTTTAGTAAGGACTTAATTTTAAATGAGTTTTGCTAATGACCAGTTTTACCTATTTGGCACGATATATATATATATATATATATATATATATATATATATATATATATATATATCTCTATATATATATATATATATATAGATATATATATATATATATATATATATATATATATATATATATATATATATATATATATATATGATGTATGTATTTATACACATCTACGAAACCTGGTTGGTCTGATCGACACACTGACCTTGGAAAGACCCCAGTCGGGTCTAACGGACGTCGCCTCCTGTGGTATATCCTATATTTTGCTTGTGTATCGCATGCCACCTCGGCATCCAACTGGCGTTCTGCCACCCCCACTACCTTACCAAACACCATTTCTAACGCCCACACTTCCCCCCTCCGACTTCAGCATTTCAGCCAACCTCTGCAAATATTCTTGTCACCTGCCGCCACCCACCTGTGTTGTCTATGTGGCGAGTCTGTCACTGTCCATCAGTCAAATACACGATATTTTGTTATTGGTTTATAGGGGCCAATGACAGCTTGCATCGTATGTTCATGTTGTTGGGGGTTTATTGGGGTTACTGACAGCTTAAGGCGTAATGAGCCTTATCTACACCCTATCGAGTCCATGGAAAGTATTGCCAGCGTGTGACTCGGCCAGAGTCATCAACACCACAACACAGCTCTTTCAAAATGTTATTTCTTCCCGTAACTGGATGTAATACGGCCGCTGCGCGACCAGCACATAGATCAGATAAATATAATGAGAAGGAATGGAACTGAGAATGATCTGCCAGTACTGGCCAGTAGACCTGATGCTGTACTCCTCCGCTCTGATTCTCATGGTCTTACCCTAGTATCGGCGATGAAGGTTCGAAGCCGATCGGATGAAGCATTAACAAATTATCACATGGCTTAGATTCCATTAGGTTAGAACAGGTTTACGTTAATTATTGTAAATACACATGATAACCGCAAATAAAACTGCATAAAAATGCTTAAATGGAGAGAATGTTATCTAGAAGTAACTAGATAAATTAGACACATGCGCAACACTTAGATACGTTTATTATGGAAATATTTCGCCACATATTGGCTACATCAGTCCAATACAAAGAATGGTGAAAATCAAAAGGAATGTGAGGTAATCAGTCCCTCAGCCTAATTTATCAACTTGTCGGTTCTCTGAGCCATTTATCAACACTCCAGAAGGAACGGAAGCAGGACTTACACTCCGGAAGAAACGGAAGCAGGACTTACACTCCGGAAGAAACGGAAGCAGAACTTACACTCCGGAAGGAACGGAAGCAGGACTTACACTCCGGAAGGAACGGAAGCAGGACTTACACTCCGGAAGGAACGGAAGCAGGACTTACACTCCGGAAGAAACGGAAGCAGGACTTACACATAGTCGTCCACACCTGGCGGGGTATAGTCACTGACCTTAATGACACTGACCTTGGTAATGTTATCGTTGCCAGCGCTCAAGGTGTTGCACGGTGTACAGCACTGCCTAACATATCCAGTATTATTACACTAAGAATATATTCTGAAGTCAAGATAAGGACTTGAACATATGTGAAACGCCCGGGTACCTTAGAACGCTGAGGCTTTTAGGCTGGTTTCTTTGTGCAACCAAAATATCACCTTATATCACACAACACATAGCATGTAATAACATCCCATGACACAGCAACACCACATATCACACAACACATACCATGTAATAACATCCCATGACACAGCAACACCACATATCACACAACACATAGCATGTAATAACATCCCATGACACAGCAACACCACATATCACACACCACAAAAACACACAGTAACAATACATGACACACAACATATACACAGTAACACCACATGACACAATAACACCATACACCATACCACGGGTGGGGATAGAACCCGCGATCAGAGAGTCTCAAAAATCCAGACCGTCGCGTTAGCCACTGGGTGGGCTCTGTCCCCGCCCGTGGTATGGTTTGTTTGCTATCGTGTCATTACGATTTCGTGAGTCATAATAACACCATACATCACACACAGCATAAGACACAATAACACCTCATAACACACAATAACATCTCATAACACACAATAACACCTCATAACACACAATAAAACCTCATAACACACAATAACACATAATAACACCCCATAGCACACAATAACATCTCATAACACACAATAACACCTCATAACACACAATAACACTTCATAACACACAATAACACCTCATAACACACAATAACACCTCATAACACACAATAACATCTCATAACACACAATAACACCCTATAACACACAATAACACATCATAACACACAATAACACATCATAACACACAATAACACCTCATAACACACAACACCTCATAACACACAATAACACCTCATAACACACAATAACACCTCATAACACACAATAACACCTCATAACACACAATAACACCTCATAACACACAATAACGCCCTATAACACACAATAGCACCTCATAACACACAATAACACCCTATAACACACAATAACACCTCATAACACACAATAACACCTCATAACACACAATAACATCTCATAACACACAATAACACCTCATAACACACAATAACACGCTATAACACACAATAACACCTCATAACACACAATAACACCTCATAACACACAATAACACCTCATAACACACAATAACACCCTATAACACACAATAACACCTCATAACACACAATAACACCTCATAACACACAATAACACCCTATAACACACAATAACATCTCATAACACACAATAACACCTCATAACACACAATAACACCTCATAACACACAATAACACCCTATAACACACAATAACACCTCATAACACACAATAACACCCTATAACACACAATAACACCCTATAACACACAATAACACCTCATAACACACAATAACACCTCATAACACACAATAACACCTCATAACACACAATAACACCTCATAACACACAATAACACCTCATAACACAATAACACCTCATAACACACAATAACATCTCATAACACACAATAACATCTCATAACACACAATAACACCTCATAACACACAATAACACCCTATAACACACAATAACACCTCATAACACACAATAACACCCTATAACACACAATAACACCTCATAATACACAATAACACCTCATAACACACAATAACACCCTATAACACACAATAACATCTCATAACACACAATAACACCTCATAACACACAATAACACCTCATAACACATAATAACACCCTATAACACACAATAACACCTCATAACACACAATAACACCCTATAACACACAATAACACCTCATAGCGCACAATAACACCTCATAACACACAATAACACCTCATAACAAACAATAACACCCTATAACACACAATAACACCTCATAACACACAATAACACTTCATAACACACAATAACACCTCATAACACACAATAACACCCTATAATACAATAACACCTCATAACACACAATAACACCTCATAACACACAATAATACCTCATAACACAATAACACCTCATAACACACAATAACACCCAATAACACACAATAACACCTCATAACACACAATAACACCTCATAACACACAATAACACCTCATAACACACAATAACACTTCGTAACACACAATAACACCCTATAACACACAATAACACCTCATAACACACAACACCTCATAACACAATAACACCTCATAACACACAATAACACCTCATAACACACAATAACACCTCATAACACACAATAACACCTCATAACACACAATAACACCTCATAACACAATAACACCTCATAACACAATAACACCTCATAACACAATAACACCTCATAACACACAATAACACCTCATAACACACAATAACACCTCATAACACACAATAACACCTCATAACACAATAAACCACAACAACTACTAAAAAATACATGAACACCAGTCAGCAACAGAGTTTAAAGGGCCTTTTAAATAGAAATTTAAATGCCACGGAGTAAATAAAAATATTGGACTTTAAACTCTTAAGTTTCAGAAAGCAACGTTCATGGCGTTTATATTACTGACTTTCAATAACCGGATAAAAGGTTCAGTTTTAGGCATTAAGATAAATGGATAACGTTATATAAAAGGCCTATATATCATTGTGTAATGGTAGAAGTTAAAGGCGGAGAGATACACAAAATCTTGATATATTTAAAAATATGATATAAAAATGTTTTGAAAAATACTCAAAAGTGTGTGAAAAAATCTCATAAGACTCGCCTGTGTGTGTGTGTGTAAATTATAGTTGCTAGGTACTTTCTTTACGTTAATTCTAAGTGATTTTATAAACAATTTTAAATATTTATTGGTGACGTAATTGCTGTCATCACATCGGCAAAAGTATATAGGCAATAAATAGCGTTTGTAAAAACATTTTGTTATTCATTAATATGAATAGAAAGTAATGAAATATGGACGTCGGCAACATCGGGTTGTCGTGATGAATGAAATAACAATAACAGTCAGTGCCCCGTCAACCACGGCAGGAGAAGTGGGTGGGGTTAATGTCTTCGACACTTAAATTACTTTCGGACCATATTCTGGCGTTTTTTTATATAGATATCATTTTCAGTTTTAAATATGTTATGAGCAATGGTTGATTGTACACATCGACATTGAAATATTCCATATACTGTTTATGCTTTTTATAGGAATTCATAAAAGCAAGATTTTTTTCTATATTCTTTGGAATTTGTTCTATGAGGATATCCCACAATTATTTAAAAATGGAGACAGTCAGGTTTGATGCGAGGAAGGAGAAGAGTAGGTCTAGTTCCCCGGATCAACAGCATCATCACCAGCCTCCTCAAGGAGGGGGATATGGCTGTTTTAATAGATTCACGGGAAGGTGCTAAACCCGCAGGGAGCGTTGTAGGGGGCGCCCTCTGACGGGTTTAGTGCATTTTTCGATAATGAATCGATAGGTTTTTAAACGAGTTGGTAAGACACATAGGCAACATTTAGGCATCGTAAAGATGCATCTTGAAAATGCCTAAATGTTGCCTATATGCCTTACTAGCTTGTCACTATAGTATACCATTTTGATATTCACTCTGTCAGACACTGCAACACAATGGCATATTGGTAAAGAAAACACCTTGGACAACTTTTTCAAGAGAGAATGGTTGGATCTGAGAAGGACGTGACCTCTCAGTGTTCACATTCGTTCTTCTACTATTCTACACCTCATCTCCCGACAGTATATAAGTCTCCGCACTGTCGCTTGTTCTTCACATTGTTTCAGACTATGGAACAGAACTCTTCTCCAGGCTGAGGGACTGACAACCTAAAATCTACATCTTCAAGGGTGATGGACTGATTACATCGTCTTCACATCTCTACTGCTCCTGCCTACTTTCTGTACTCGGAGAATGTGTAACTGTTGCCTATGTATCTTACCAACTTGTCGGTATTGTATTCCATTTTAATATTCACCCTATACATCTCTACAATATCTATCATCTTCACTACTTAACCCTGAATTACTCGGCGTCAGTTGGGTAAATAATGGAACCAATACGCATCTAACTTACCCCAAGTTATTTTTGTAACTTCGTTTGAAAGATGAAGGTCTTGGCTGGGTAACCTTCATTAGTTAACTGAGGACATCAACTCTCTTGATCTCTATAGCAAAGACCACGAAGCAGTCCTAAGGTAAACATTAATCTGGTAGAATCGACGTTTAGAAAGAGGATGTTTACGTGAGCGAGACGGTGCTAGTTATCACTTGTGTCAGCTAATTAACCTGTGCGGGACAGGTGGACGCAGTGGTGATGTTGTGATGGTGCTGTGAGGTGGTGAAAGTTAGTGATGATGGGTGATGGTGTGTCGGTGGTGTTGTGAGGTGGTGGTGAGTGTTTATGGGTAATTATTTCGGTGATAGGTTTTGGTGATCATAATGTTTTGGAGTGTGATGATCATGTATGGTGATAGGGTGCAGCGATGTTGTGTGATGGTGATGTATGGTAATTGTGTAGGGTGGCATTGCATGAGGATGGTGTGTAACGATGACAGACGAGGAATGAACGCTGGGTTACATTAGTAGTCCTTAGAATGGCACAAGGTTCGACTAAGCTATCTGTTGAACCACTCAAGAGGGCTTGCTTAAACCAGCAACTGGGTGTTTGCTCACTGATATGAACCACAAGCGTGTTAGTACGTGAGTGGTCACTGATAGAAGCCGCAGGCGTGTTGGAGGGTGGGCCCAGCAGTGTATGGTGGGTGGGGAAAAAGTGATAACTCCAGGTATGGGCATAGTGGCCCGTAGATTTGCCCGTAGCAGGTATAAAAGACCAAGATCAACTCCCCTAGGCCTCACATTACGCCCAGCCACACAAGAGTGAATATCAGAACCATATAGAGCATAGCACATAGTTTACCTGTGGGGTGAATTCTAAGAGTTCCGAGTTTCTCTGTGTATATGTGTACATAAATAGCTTCCAATATACTTGTAATTTTTGCAAATTCCGCTTTTACAGCCACTCTTGATTATTCTCCATGTAAGTATAGCTTAAGTGATGTTTACAGACCTACTTTTACTGGGAAGTAATCTCCCTCGTACACACACCAACATGAGCCTCGCTATCCTCATAAAAACTGTTTACAACATTGAGTAACTTACTACCTAATTACGTATTGTAGTGAACATTCTTCATCCATGATGTAATTGTATTTCAAAACATTCTCTCTTTTTTTTTAAGTCTACGTTTGAATCATTTCTACCTTAAAATAATTTCACTTTTCAAAACAGTTATGACAAAGAAAATGCTATTTTTTTTATTGTAAAATATTATGAATATTTTACTCATGATTCCTCTTTTGGCTGCTTAGTACTTTTTGTAAAATTATAACATTATCAGGAAATATATCTTCCAACTTTCCGTATTTACAAATTTTGCTGATTTCTCAGATGAAGCATCATAGCAAGGAATTACATTTTACTTATTATTTTCTTTTCAGACAGAGAAATTCACGAATGTGTGACGACGACGCTTGTGCCCTGGTTGTGGACAATGGCTCCGGTATGGTCAAGGCCGGCTTCGCTGGTGACGACGCTCCCCGCGCCGTCTTTCCTTCCATCGTCGGCCGTCCTCGTCACCAGGGTGTGATGGTCGGTATGGGTCAGAAGGATGCCTACGTCGGAGATGAGGCCCAGAGCAAGAGAGGTATCCTGACTCTCAAGTACCCCATCGAGCACGGCATCATCACCAACTGGGACGACATGGAGAAGATCTGGCATCATTCTTTCTACAACGAGCTGCGTGTTGCCCCTGAGGAGTCTCCTGTCCTCCTCACTGAGGCTCCTCTCAACCCCAAGGCCAACCGTGAGAAGATGACTCAAATTATGTTTGAAACTTTTGCAGCCCCGGCCATGTACGTGGCCATCCAGGCCGTGTTGTCCCTGTACGCCTCTGGTCGTACCACAGGTATCGTGCTGGACTCTGGTGATGGTGTGTCTCACACTGTTCCCATCTACGAGGGATATGCTCTTCCACACGCTATCCTTCGTCTTGACCTGGCTGGCCGAGACTTGACTGATTACTTGATGAAGATTCTTACTGAACGTGGCTACTCCTTTACAACTACTGCAGAACGTGAGATAGTTCGCGATGTGAAGGAAAAACTATGTTACGTAGCTCTTGATTTCGAGGGGGAGATGAACGTTGCCGCTGCTTCATCGTCTCTGGAGAAATCTTACGAACTGCCAGACGGACAGGTTATTACTATTGGTAATGAACGTTTTCGTTGTCCTGAAGCTCTCTTCCAACCTTCATTTTTAGGCATGGAATCTGTGGGTATTCACGAAACAGTTTTCAACTCAATAATGAGATGCGACATTGACATAAGAAAAGATCTATATGCCAATACAGTCATGTCTGGTGGTACCACCATGTACCCTGGTATTGCTGACCGCATGCAGAAAGAAATAACTTCTTTGGCTCCTTCTACCATCAAGATCAAGATCATTGCTCCTCCCGAGCGTAAGTACTCCGTCTGGATCGGTGGTTCCATCCTGGCCTCACTGTCCACTTTCCAGTCCATGTGGATCACCAAGGAGGAGTACGATGAGTCCGGCCCCGGCATCGTCCACCGCAAATGTTTTTAATTTTTTGAGTATTTATAGTAATCTGATTTCAAAACACACATGCATAAAGTTTTCCATTGTGATTAAGCTGGTTGTTTATAAAAATAATATTTCTGTTATTGTCCATTGTCAATTATTCTTGGTTGAAATAGACTGATGTGTTAGGTGATTTTAAATAACTCACATTTGTAACTCCTATAATTAAATCTTGCGGTTCACTTAGTGTTTCCAACATGTAGCGTATCTCTGGTAGCTAATCTATGTACCAAAGTTCCAAATGCACAAACCAAGGAACTGGTGGAGTTTGAACCTACGGCGGGGGAGTCTTAAAACTCCAGGCCAATGCTCTGAAAAATATTTCACCTTCCCAGTTAGGAAAAGAAAATCCCAGTTGGGTACCAATGCTAGCAAGACCTTTATGCAATGGTGCTTAATCACGATTCTATATTAGCATATATTTTGAAAGTTCGCAGTCTTTATGGCTGTCAGCAGATAATGACTGACACAGAATTTAAGCTACAGATTAATTAAAGAAAGATATATCAACCACTCAATCTAGTAAATAGTTTGTCTTCAGTCTGTGTCATATGACCAATGCGGGATTTGCGAAGGATGTCAAGTACAGTCTGTGTAATAACTGATTTTACTGCCCACTGAATGTCTAAAATATCAATTAATACACTCATTAATTTAATAAAATTATTTTAAAGAACTGTGTTAAAGATTCATTTATATATATATATATATATATATATATATATATATATATATATATATATATATATATATATATATATATATATATATATATATATATATATATATATATATATATATATATATATATATATATATATATATATATATATATATATATGCAAAACAACCACTCTGAAAGAATAGAGAAATTCCAAGCGCTTTCGTGACTACTCACATTATCAAGGAACTTGATTATCATAGTTCCTTGATAATGTGAGTAGTTCCTTGATAATGTGAGTAGTCACGAAAGCGCTTGGAATTTCTCTATTCTTTCAGAGTGGTTGTTTTGCATATTCTGAAATCACCTGTTTACTGTGATCTTGTTGCATGTATATATATATATATATATATATATATATATATATATATATATATATATATATATATATATATATATATATATATATATATATATATATATATATATATATATATATATATATATATATATATATATATATATATATATATATATATATATATATATATATATATATATATATACAATAAGATCACAGTAAACAGGTGATTTCAGAATATGCAAAACAACCTCTGTGAAAGAATAAACTCCAAGCGCTTTCGTGACTACTCACATTATCAAGGAACAATGAAAGTAGAGCATCAAAGGAAGGTATATAAGGGGTCTAACCCACACCTCACCATCACATCCCACAACAAAGCAACACCTGACGCACGACTCATAAGAAAGGGAACACTGCAGCAGTCCCGCTGGCCCAACTAGACAGGTCCTTCACACAACCCACAAACAAGAATTAAGAATTAAGAATTTTAAAGTTTATTATTTGTTCAATATATTATTAAATTCTTCCCAAATTCTATTAATTATAAATGAATTTAATTTATATAAACCAAAGGAAATATTCATATTATTGTCAAAACTGCTTTTTAGGAACAAGATTCAATTATATTCCTGTCGACCATGGACTTGCTTGATACAACTTTCTCAACTTTTTGAAAATCAATTGGATGGTTAAAATCTTTCACATGAATAAATAGAGCATTGGAATCTTGTCCTGTTCTAATGCTATATTTATGTTGTTTTAATCTTAGTTCGAGATTTTTACCAGTTTGACCGTAATAATCTTTATCGCAAATTTTGCAAGGAATCTTATAGACACATCCATCAGCATTTTGGGGGGAATTCTTTATCAAAAGTTTTTTTTACTGTATCAAGATTTTTGAATACAACTTTAATATTAAAAGTCTTAAGAAGAGAAGGCATATCAACCAAGTTTTCATGGTAAGGGAGAACCAACATATTTTTAGTTGAATAAGGCTGGTTGTCCCTTTTTGGATTGTAAAAAATATTTCTAGCAACTTTAAAAGATTTATCAATTACATTTCTTGGGTAATTCAAATCATTAGAGTTCATAGATGAGGAAATATCCAAAATTTATGAAATAGGTAATGATTTGAAATACCCAAGAAACGTAATTGATAAATCTTTTAAAGTTGCTAGAAATACTTTTTACAATCCAAAAAGGGACAACCAACCTTATTCAACTAAAAATATGTTGTGTACGAATGGTATATAATACCGACAAGATGAGAGTAAGACACATGTGCAACATCTGGGTATCTTTATTGTAGACGTTTCGCCATCCAGTGGCTTTATCAATACAAATTCTAGGACATAACTTGAAGACAGTAGAACTATGTACAGAAGATGAGGTAATCAGTCCCTCAACCTAGGAGTAGGTGCGAACAGCACCATAGTCGTGGAGATTCTGAAGCAGAAGAAAGAATCCTGGCGCTTATATAGTAACGTCAGGTGAAGCAGACGAGGGCATATTCACTGGTAGGCGGGATTCCCCAGTGGAAGTAGGTCCTTCCCAAAGAGATGGGTTAGTTGTAGTAGTAGTTGTCGTAGTCATGAAGGTTATGTACATGTCCTCAGAATTAAGATTCCATGATGTTGCAGTGTTGCAGACACTGCAACACTTTTAATATCAATATGAGTGATGGTTATAAAGTTAGGTTGAAGAAAAGTACCATGAGTGCTTTTAGGGAAAATCTAAAGATTGTTGATATATCACTTTTTATTTACTTCTCAGGGGTAATATTTCCTTATGATTTGCAGTAGAGATGAGGATAAAAAAATACATTGAAAATAGTAAAAATTATTTGAAAATACAAATAAAGGCTTTGGAATCGATATTTTTATAAGATACACAGTAGTCAGGCACATTTGTTTAATATAATATCAAAAACATTTGCGGTGGACGATGCCGGGGCCGGACTCGTCGTACTCTTCCTTGGTGACCCACATTTGCTGGAAGGTGGACAGTGAGGCCAGGATGGAACCACCGATCCAGACGGAGTACTTACGCTCGGGAGGAGCAATGATCTTGATCTTAATGGTAGCAGGAGCCAAGTTTGTTATTTCCTTTTGTACTCTGTCAGCAATACCAGGATACATGGTGCTGCCGCCTGAGAGGACTGAGTTGGCGTATAAGTCTTTCCTAATGTCAACATCACACTTCATTATAGAATTATAGACTGTTTCGTGAACTCCACATGCCTCCATTCCTAAGAAGGAAGGCTGGAATAGAGATTCAGGAGCACGAAAACGCTCGTTGCCAATGGTGATGACCTGACCGTCGGGAAGTTCGTAAGATTTATCTAAAGTCGAGGAGGCCGCTGCGACATTCATTTCCCCTTCGAAATCAAGAGCAACATAACAGAGTTTTTCTTTAATATCTCGAACAATTTCTCGTTCAGCAGTAGTGGTGAAGGAATAGCCTCGCTCAGTCATAATCTTCATCAAGTAATCAGTCAAATCACGCCCAGCTAAATCAAGACGAAGGATGGCGTGAGGAAGAGCATAACCCTCGTAGATGGGAACAGTGTGGGACACACCATCACCAGAGTCCAGCACGATGCCTGTGGTACGACCAGAGGCGTACAGGGACAACACAGCCTGGATGGCTACATACGTGGCTGGTGTGGCAAAGGTCTCAAACATGATCTGTGTCATCTTCTCACGGTTGGCCTTGGGGTTGAGGGGAGCCTCAGTGAGAAGGATAGGGGACTCCTCAGGGGCAACACGCAGCTCGTTGTAGAAAGAGTGATGCCAGATCTTCTCCATGTCGTCCCAGTTGGTGACGATACCGTGCTCGATGGGGTACTTGAGAGTCAGGATACCTCTCTTGCTCTGGGCCTCATCACCGACGTAGGCGTCCTTCTGACCCATACCGACCATCACACCCTGGTGACGAGGACGGCCGACGATGGAGGGAAATACGGCTCGGGGAGCGTCGTCACCGGCGAAGCCGGCCTTGACCATGCCGGAGCCATTGTCGCACACCAGAGCACAGTCTTCTTCCTCACACATAACAGGGATTTAATCGCTCAGCTAAATCTGTTGGTATAGCAACAATTTTCATGTTTATTTACATACGATTATATTATTTTTGTCCAAACTTTAAAATATAATAATGATTTTCTCATAAACGCCGAAGTGCATTAAAACATTTTAAATAAGTGAAGGCAGAAACAGATAACATAAAAATTATGACAAAACTGAAAGAGAAAAGGCTAATTAAACTACTTCCTATGGCATCTTAAACTATCAGTGTAACAGATTCACTAAAGTCATTCAATAAAATGAATTACAGAGCAAAACATAAACATTACGAACAATGAAGGTATTAAAATAGTCGGTGACGTCACGAGTAAGACAAGAGAGCCTTAGTCTAAAGTAATAGGGACTATCTGTCTATGTAAGTGTATAAGTGTATTACACAAGTATCAGTGTGGGTATGCAGACGTAAAGACTAGTTAAGAGAACGGTGTGCATTAATAAAAAAAATCAGTAGATAACATTTATATAAAGTAGCAAGATAAATAACAAAAAGGCACAATACCGTGACTGGAACGATACACAAATAACCCGCACATAAAAGAGAGAAGCTTACGACGACGTTTCGGTCCGACGTCGTCGTAAGCTTCTCTCTTTTATGTGCGGGTTATTTGTGTAAAGTAGCAAGATATTCAAGAGAAACTGCAAAACTCACATTACGTTATATTTCTTCACAATAACAAGTGAATATAGGATGGATTAACCTCCAAAATTATATGGTAAATTAATTTCAAAATTCAGAGCTTGTTTCTGTTATTAATACAAATATACAATCACACATACACATGAAAATGGATTTATCGAGTCATACTTTAAGTATGGAAGGGGAGGGTGACACACCTTATATAAATATAACACAAACCTGGTTGTTAAGACCACACACTAAATACAACACTGGTTGAAGCATCACCTCACTACCAGTGGTCAGTTTCAGTAGCTGTTACAATCATGAAACTAGCGGTTTCACAACTCTGGTAAGTCGTTGTATAGTCGTGACTCAGCATCATCGCCAGACAGATTCACCTCAGCAGCGCTTCCAGTCATGGAAACTGTTACTCTTCGTTAGATTTGTCTTTGACCGTTCCTCAGAATTATCTACAAGTATCAATATACCTCTTTTGAAAACAAATCACGTGTACTCAGGAGGTGAAAGACGTAACTCTGTGTCATAGCACCAATGTAGAGTCACTGACAAACGCAGTGACTTCACAGGCGTTACATATTGACTCACCTGCAAATTAAACTCACCTCGTCCTCCCTCCCCAGTTGTATATTCAACCCACTAGGAGTCTAAGGAGCCAGGGAGTGGACAGGGCGTTCTCTGCCTACCTTCCTGACAGACTGAACGACACATGAACCTTACCTCAACCCTATATAGCCTCACACTGGCTCTTAAGACCTGCTGTTCATCTCTTTCCCCTCTCTCCTCGCATGCCAGGGAAAGCTATGGGTGCCATTTCGAGGGGAGCTTAAGAACGGCGTTTGTCGACACAAGGATGGAATTCACTCCTCCCACACCCGGATATAGACGAGCTGGAGGAAGATATACTTATCATTATTTATATTCCACATCATTGCCCACTGTGGCACAAATCTTTCATTTATTAAGGTTTTCCATAAGCAAGCACGAAGCATTTACTAGAATATTCGTTTAGGTTCTAAGCTAAATACAACAGATTGATAATAATAATAATAATAATAATAATAATAATAATAATAATAATAATAATAATAATAATAATAATAATAATAATAATAATAATAATAATAATGATAATAATAATAATTAAAAATCTTCAACACTAACATAGAACTGCATTGCACATCTATGCCGCACTCTGCACTAACCCTTTCGTGTGTACTGAGGTAGAGAAAACTGGGGTTATGCAACACGGGGATACCTTGGACCGTGAGGCTACCAAAATACTACACATCTAGTTCCTTATCTGTTGCTACAGTAGCAGAGCTGTGCTCGTGACCCCTGGCTGTCTTCAAGACCCCTGGCTGTCTTCAAGACCCCTGGCTGTCTTCAAGACCCCTGGCTGCCTTCAAGACCCCTGGCTGTCTTCAAGACCCCTGGCTGTCTTCAAGACCCCTGGCTGTCTTCAAGACCCCTGGCTGTCTTCAAGACCCCTGGCTGTCTTCAAGACCCCTGGCTGCCTTCAAGACCCCTGGCTGTCTTCAAGACCCCTGGCTGTCTTCAAGACCCCTGGCTGTCTTCAAGACCCCTGGCTGTCTTCAAGACCCCTGGCTGTCTTCAAGACCCCTGGCTGTCTTCAAGACCCCTGGCTGTCTTCAAGACCCCTGGCTGTCTTCAAGACCCCTGGCTGCCTTCAAGACCCCTGGCTGTCTTCAAGACCCCTGGCTGTCTTCAAGACCCCTGGCTGTCTTCAAGACCCCTGGCTGTCTTCAAGACCCCTGGCTGTCTTCAAGACCCCTGGCTGTCTTCAAGACCCCTGGCTGTCTTCAAGACCCCTGGCTGTCTTCAAGACCCCTGGCTGCCTTCAAGACCCCTGGCTGTCTTCAAGACCCCTGGCTGTCTTCAAGACCCCTGGCTGTCTTCAAGACCCCTGGCTGCCTTCAAGACCCCTGGCTGTCTTCAAGACCCCTGGCTGCCTTCAAGACCCCTGGCTGTCTTCAAGACCCCTGGCTGTCTTCAAGACCCCTGGCTGTCTTCAAGACCCCTGGCTGCCTTCAAGACCCCTGGCTGTCTTCAAGACCCCTGGCTGTCTTCAAGACCCCTGGCTGTCTTCAAGACCCTTGGCTGTCTTCAAGACTCCTGGCTGTCTTCAAGACCCCTGACTGTCTTCAAGACCCCTGGCTGTCTTCAAGACCCCTGGCTGTCTTCAAGACCCCTGGCTGTCTTCAAGACCCCTGGCTGTCTTCAAGACCCCTGGCTGTCTTCAAGACTCCTGGCTGTCTTCGAGACCCCTGACTGTCTTCAAGACCCCTGGCTGTCTTCAAGACCCCTGGCTGTCTTCAAGACCCCTGGCTGTCTTCAAGACCCCTGGCTGTCCTCAAGACCCCTGACTGTCTTCAAGACCCCTGGCTGTCTTCAAGACCCCTGGTTGTCTTCAAGACCCCTGGCTGCCTTCAAGACCCCTGGCTGCCTTCAAGACCCCTGGCTGCCTTCAAGACCCCTGGCTGTCTTCAAGACCCCTGGCTGTCTTTAAGACCCCTGGCTGTCTTCAAGACCCCTGGCTGCCTTCAAGACCCCTGGCTGTCTTCAAGACCCCTGGCTGCCTTCAAAACCCCTGGCTGTCTTCAAGACCCCTGGCTGCCTTCAAGGCTCCTGGCTGCCTTCAAGACCCCTGGCTGTCTTCAAGACCCCTGGCTGCCTTCAAGACCCCTGGCTGCCTTCAAGACCCCTGGCTGACTTCAAGACCCCTGGCTGCCTTCAAGACCCCTGGCTGCCTTCAAGACCCCTGGCTGCCTTCAAAACCCCTGGCTGTCTTCAAGACCCCTGGCTGTCTTCAAGACCCCTGGCTGCCTTCAAAACCCCTGGCTGTCTTCAAGACCCCTGGCTGCCTTCAAGGCTCCTGGCTGCCTTCAAGACCCCTGGCTGTCTTCAAGACCCCTGGCTGCCTTCAAGACCCCTGGTTGCCTTCAAGACCCCTGGCTGCCTTCAAGACCCCTGGCTGCCTTCAAGACCCCTGGCTGTCTTCAAGACCCCTGGCTGCCTTCAAGACCCCTGGCTGCCTTCAAGACCCCTGGCTGCCTTGAAGATCTCTGGCTGTCTTTAAGACCTTTGGCTGTCTTCAAGACCCCTTGCTGCCTTCAAGACCCCTGGCTGTCTTCAAGACCCCTGGCTGCCTTCAAGACCCCTGGCTGCCTTCAAGACCCCTGGCTGTCTTCAAGACCCCTGGCTGCCTTCAAGACCCCTGGCTGCCTTCAAGACCCCTGGCTGTCTTCAAGACCCCTGGCTGTCTTCAAGACCCCTGGCTGCCTTCAAAACCCCTGGCTGTCTTCAAGACCCCTGGCTGTCTTCAAGACCTCTGGCTGTCTTCAAAACCCCTGGCTGTCTTCAAGACCCCTGGCTGTCTTCAAGAAGGTACTCGACAGGCACCTGAAGTCAGTACCTGACCAGCCGAGCTGTAGTTCGTACGTTGGTTTAAGTGTGGCCAGCAGTAGCAGCCTGGTTCACCAGGCCCTGATCCACCAGGAGGCCTGGTGACAGACCAAGCCGTGGGGACGTGGGCTCCCCGAAATCCTCTCCGGGTCGCGTCCCTTCAGTAATTTTTTCATCACGTAAACAAGTGACTTTGACTTTTTTTGGAGGTTATCCTAATTAATTTAGACATATGCAAAAATCCTCATTACGTATGATCATAACGACACCTGTAATTATTCAAACAATTAAACCTGACAAAAGCCATATATGATATTCAGTTCTCTTGTATTCATTGTAACTTTTAATTTTTTATTTACAACCCCCTAAGAAACTGTATATAAAACCATTAAATTAGTCATTACGTCATAATAATAATAATAATAATAATAATAATAATAATAATAATAATAATAATAATAATAATAATAATAATAATAATAATAATAATGATAATAATAATAATAATAATAATAATAATAATAATAATAATAATAATAATAATAATAATAATAATAATAATACAGACCATAGCTACATCAATGATATAGAAACCCCTTTGTTATGCAGAGTATTTCGGGCAAATTAGGTCAGTTTTGTCCCAGGATGCGACCCACACCAGTCGACTAACACCCAGGTACCCAATTTACTGATGGGTGAACATGGGCAACCGGTGTAAAGAAACAGGCAATGTGTTTCTATCGTCGCTGGGAATCGAACCCAGACACTCGCCGAAATGCTTCGCATGTTAATGGGTTTTCTGCGTGCACACTTATGTATCACGCAGACCCGGTGGCCTGGTGGCTAAAGCTTCCGCTTCACACACGGAGGGCCCGGGTTCGATTCCCGGCGGGTGGAAACATTCGACACGTTTCCTTACACCTGTTGTCCTGTTCACCTAGCAGCAAATAGGTACCTGGGTGTTAGTCGACTGGTGTGGGTCGCATCCTGGGGGACAAGATTAAGGACCCCAATGGAAATAAGTTAGTCCTCGATGACGCACTGACTTTCTTGGGTTATCCTGGGTGGCTAACCCTCCGGGGTTAAAAATCCGAACGAAATCTTATCTTATCTTCTGTACAAATATTGTATCATGCCGAAATACAGTATCTTATAAGATAAGATTAAGATAAGATAAGATTTCGTTCGGATTTTTAACTCCGGAGGGTTAGCCACCCAGGATAACCCAAGAAAGTCAGTGCGTCATCGAGGACTGTCTAACTTATTTCCATTGGGGTCCTTAATCTTGTCCCCCAGGATGCGACCCACACCAGTCGACTAACACCCAGGTACCTATTTGCTGCTAGGTGAACAGGACAACAGGTGTAAGGAAACGTGTCGAATGTTTCCACCCGCCGGGAATCGAACCCGGGCCCTCCGTGTGTGAAGCGGGAGCTTTAGCTTAACTGTATTTTTGTGTACCTATACCTGAATAAACTTACTATAGAAAGTCGCAGATAAATAAACTAATCATTACACAATATGTTATGAAAATACACTAATAGAATTCTGTAGTTAAATTTAGTTTGACGTCGTTCCGAGAGAGTCACACTGAATATTCTTAAGTTACCCTCGTAAAGTTGTGACATTCTCACAGCTCCATTTTCTCACTGACGTTGCACGAAGCGTTTTCTTCTGGTGAGAATTAAAGCTTCGGGGAGAATGTGGAAAATGTTGTGTAATGTTTGTTTGTTGCTGGCCTGTCCCAAAAAAAAATAAAAAAAATAAAATAGAGTTGTAGTGGGAAGATTTTCTGTTGAGCTCAGGCATGTTATTTTATTTTATTACAATTTACAGTAGTTATACCTTGAATATGATTTTTATGAGGATCATCTATTGTTATTTTCACCCATTTAGCAATTATAATAGCCTTTATTTCTTCAAGTACAATACGTACAGACCAAACGGTCATCAATAACCTATACAGAAAGCCCCTTGTTATGCAGAACATTTCTGGTTAATTTTCCCAGGATGCGACCCACACCAGTCAACACCCAGGTACCTACTTACTGCTAGATGAGCGAGGACAGCAGGCATCTTCGACCTGTTTTCACCCATACCAGGGATCGAACCACGGACCTCAATGTGTGCACAACCAACCGAGTTACGGGACACGACAAAGGAGCTACTGGAACTATGTGGTTATGTCGTGGAAATATATTGCCATGATAATAGCTATTGAAAAGAGACGAGCAGGAAATCTAAATATCAAGTGAGACATAAAGTTGATTTAAGATTTATTTAAAGTTCACTCGAACGCACACCCACAACATTACTGAAAATCTGGCTACTCCGGAATCAACGGAGAGCTGTTAAAAGAATCTGATCTATAGCGCAGCCTCCTGTTACACAGGTCTACCTGAAGGGTGTACCTGATATACTTGGTATATCGGTAGTTTTGTCGCCATTCTTTCAAGCACTTCTCTCAAGTACTTAGGACTCGATCCTGCGTTCCCATGCCCAGCCCTGTGAGAACTGAAGTATGCATCACTCTCTCCACTAGATCAACCATCTCTAAACACCAGGCGCCCATCAGTACTGAGTGGGTTATCCCTGGATCAAGGACATTCCTCGTGCGTAAGATGGTCGTGCGCGGTCATGATCTCCACTTCTCCCGCCTAAGACGGAGATCACAGGTAAAGAAAATCAACTTAGTTTATGGGGTGTGAAAGAGGCAGTTGGGAGGCAGCGGTGCGAGGCAGCGCCCTGGTACAACGTTTATTTTTTCTTTTGTCTAGACTCCTGTACAAACATTTTCTCACTGTTTCCTTAGCATTAACTGAGACATTAAACATTTTAACTGAGACATTAAACATCTTAACGGAGAAGAATTAAAAACAACAGCTCTTGGCAAACGATGTTTTGTAATATTAACTTCACATATGTCTAGGATTCATTAGACATCTGAATAAAAACATTGAATTAATGATTGATGTTTGATGTTTAGCCAAATGGAGACACCCCAGCAGACGTTTGAATCCCCGACGTTTGAACTTATTTGGTTCCTAGGTTGTGTTCGGTGTCTGCTCGACACACACATCCCATACAGTGTTGGGCAGTAGGGTAATGCTGCTGATCATTTGAAAGCAGATAAGTGCAATGATTCAGAGAAAGAATATCTGCTTCATTATGGAGGCACACCCTAAGAAAGGGTTAGGGTATTTGCCAGATTTACCAGCATCAAAAGCCTGGTTGACCAGACAAGCACCAGATGAGCCCGGTTAGGGCCGGGCTCTGGGAGTAGGAAAATTTTCGGAAGTCATTAAAGATCGTTAAGATATAACTCAAAATTTTATATTCACGAGAAACTTTCTTTTAGAGAATGTTTTCAGATAGAAACGTTCCTGTAGTGGAACGTTATGTATTAAATTTCATATGATCCTTAAATTTGAAAAAAGTCAAACTATGTATAAAAGTTATGAATAAAACACGAGAATGGTTTTAATATTTGTTATATATTGACATCCATCAGTTAAACAAGCAGTTTATCACATAAAAATAATAATATATTTAAAATCTTATTATAAATTAATAGCTGTATAGCCCTTGTGGCTTAGCGCTTCTTTTTGATTATAATAATAATAATTATAAATTAATAAAAGGCTCTTTAAAAGCATTTGCGGTGGACAATAAAAGGACCAGATTCCTCGTACTCTTCCTTTGTGATCCACATGGCTTGGAACGTGGACAGTGAGGCCAGGATGGAGCCACCGATCCAGACGGAGTACTTACGCTCGGGAGGAGCAATGATCTTGATCTTGATGGTAGAAGGAGCCAGAGCAGTGATTTCCTTCTGCATGCGGTCAGCAATACCAGGGTACATGGTGGTACCACCAGACAAAACAGTGTTGGCAAATAGATCTTTCCTGATGTCAATGTCGCACCTCATGATGGAGCTGTATACAGTCTCATGTACACCAGCGGATTCCATACCCAGGAAGGAAGGCTGGAAGAGAGACTCAGGAGCACGGAAACGTTCATTACCAATGGTGATGACCTGACCGTCGGGAAGTTCGTAGGACTTGTCCAGTGAAGTTGAGGCTCCAGCCACATTCATCTCACTCTCGAAGTCTAAAGCTATGTAACACAGTTTCTCTTTTATGTCTCGAACAATTTCACGCTCAGCAGTGGTAGTGAATGAATATCCACGCTCTGTCATAATTTTCATTAGATACTGAGTCACATCGCGACCAGCCATGTCAAGCCGAATGATGGCATGAGGTAAAGAATATCCTTCGTAAACGGGAACATTGTGAGTGACACCATCACCAGAGTCACACACCAGACCAGTGGTACGACCAGAGGCGTACAAGGACAACACAGCCTGGATTGTAACGTACATGGAAGGCACATTGAAGGACTCAAACATGATCTGTGTCATCTTCTCACGGTTAGCCTTTGGGTTAAGGGGAGCTTCGGTCAACATTGTAGGGGACTCTTCAGGGGCAATACGGAGTTCATTGTAGAAGGTGTGGTACCAGATCTTCTCCATGTCGTCCCAGTTGGTAATGATACCATGTTCGATTGGGTACTTGAGAGTCAGGATACCACGCTTGGCTTGTGCTTCTTCACCGACGTAGGCGTCCTTCTGACCCATACCGACCATCACTCCCTGGTGACGAGGACGGCCGACGATGGAAGGAAAAACGCAACGGGGAGCGTCGTCACCAGCGAAGCCTGCCTTGACCATGCCGGAGCCATTGTCGCAGACAAGAGCACACGCTTCGTCTTCGTCACACATTTTGGTGTTTTATCTGCAAAGCAGATAATAAAATACTACATTTAATTCATATCTTATCAAAGTTAATAACTTCTGCAAACATTGCTTCCCAACTAGATAACAGTAAAACAAGGAAAACTAATGCCATTCCTTTCCTGAGGTGTCGCGATACTCAGTTTGTGATGGAGCGTTGTACTAGTAATGACTCCTGTAATCAGTGTTTGACTCACCAATGTGCTCGATACGGCGTATACTGTCAGTGGCCCTAGAAATCCCAACAACAACAAAAACTCACCAATGTAATCAATACCAAGAGTCGAGTGTAATGAAAGTCACTATTACCTAGACATAAAATGTATCATTATATTAATAATATACAATACTGACGAGGTGATGAGACACCTATGCAATACTTCGGCAATTAGGGTACCCAGGCAATTAAGGTACCCCACGTGTCTTAACCATAAACACCGACCTGGTCGAGGAGTTCCACCGGCCATTCAGATAATGGATGATGGTCCACATGTTGTACAGCTACAGTTTATAGTCTATTAGGAATATTTCTTCCTGTATTCATAAAGTGGATGACGGAAAAACAAAATATTCAGATATTTATCCCTGGGATTTAATATTTCATTTGGTGTAATATTGTAATAATGTTGGTTGAATTACCGACAATATGTTAGGTAAAGATTAAGACACATGTGCAGCAGTTAGGTATCTTTATTGATGAAACGTTTCTCCTACACAGTAGGTTTCTTCAGTCATATACAAAGGCAGGAATAGAACTCAAATTAAGATGTCAGTCCCTCAGTCTGTAGGCTGAGGGACTGATCACCTCAAATAATTTTTCTCCAAGGTTGATGGACTGATTACAGTATCTTTATTTGACTTACTGCTCTCTTTGTACTCGACTGAAGAAGGCTACTGTATAGGCGAAACGTTACGAAATAAAAATACCTAACTGTTGCATATGTATCTTACCTAACAACCTGGTATCTTCATCAAAATTTCCTGGTATTGAACGTGTGTTTAATTCATCATTATATTGATATTATACCAATAAAATAATAATCTTAAGAAAGTAACTGAAAGATTTTCTTAATTTCTAACTCAGATCTTCTGTATATAATCGTCTCCGTGGAGCTTTTGGTCACTTAACTGAGCCTTTAGCTGGCTTACCAGTCCACACCCAAAAGAAATTCCGCTATAGCGTATATTGGAAAGTATTCTACGATTGAGAAGACACGCAGTAGTGGTCGTATGACCGAGGCCTTCTGCTGGCTTACCAGCTCACTCACTTAAACATTACTATATAAGAAATGGTTACTTGAGTTTTAAGTCTTTCAACAAGACAAAGCATCGGTAAGATTGTCAATGACTTTTGTTCACTACCAGTCAAGAAAACTTTAATCCCTAATAATGGAATTAAATGCATCTTTTAGCGTATATACCTTGAGAGACACTTAGGTATATACGTAAAGCTTAAGGTGTTTACACTAGCAAACTGAAATCGTATGTGGGAGCCTATCTCCCCCACACACAACTGTATGCTACTGTGCATGACCTGTGTACTATACCGACAAGATGAAGAATTAGACACAGGTGTAACATCTGGGCATCATTATTTGTAGACATTTCGCCATCCAGTGTCTTTATCACTGCAAGGACGTAATGTGAACAATGTAGAAGTATATACAAAAGAGGAGGTAATCAATCCCTCAGTCTTGGAGATGTTGAAGAGAATCGTACTCTTGAAGACTACGATTCTCTTTACCAACTCCAAGACTGAGGGATCGATTACCTCATCTTTTGTACATACTTCTACAATCCTCACTTTTAATCGTTGCATTGTATTGATAAATCCACTGGATGGTGGAACGTCTTCAAATAAATATACCCAGATGCTGCACATGTCTGATTTTTCACAGTGAACTTACCAGGGTTGTTTCGCGAGAAGAGTGAGGTCTGAAATACCTTCTCTCCTTCCCTTATATACGACACCCAGACCCCCTCGACTGTAAATAAGGAATGCAAAAGAGAGCCAAAGGTGTACCACGCGTACTGAATGATGCTCTTTGTGTTTTTTTAAATATATTTGACAGTAAAGATACCCGTATATGGGGATAAATTGTGGCCTTAGGCTGGAACTCAGTTCTTTGAGTTGTAAAGAAAATTCATGAGACTTCTAACTTACTGTTGAGATAAGATAAGATTTCGTTCGGATTTTTAACCCCGGAGGGTTAGGCACCCATGATAACCCAAGAAAGTCAGTGCGTCATCGAGGACTGTCTAACTTATTTCCATTGGGGTCCACAATCTTGTCCCCCAGGATGCGACCCACACCAGTCGACTAACACCCAGGTACCTATTTGCTGCTAGGTGAACAGGACAATAGGTGTAAGGAAACGTGTCGAAATGTTTCCACCCGCCTGGAATCGAACACCTATACAGGTGGCCCTCCCGGGCCACCTGTATAGGTGTCCCGTAGCTTGATCACTAGAGCACTCAACTCACCGGGGTTCGAATCTTCAGTACGGCTGGAAAAAAACATTAGAACGTGTTTCCATAATCACCTGCTGTCCCTGTTCACTCATCAGTATAAAATGGGTACCTGGGTGTTAGTGGACTGGTGTGGGTCGCATCCTGGGACAAAATTGACCTAATTTGCCCGAAATGCTTAAAATAACAAGCGGTTTTCTATATAGTAGTATGTCACTGATGTCAGATATGGTCTGTATACCTTGTACATGTACTGGTAGTAAGTAAAGAGATATTATTATTATTATTATTATTATTATTATTATTATTATTATTATTATTATTATTATTATTATTATTATTATTATTATTATTATTATTATTATTGTTATTAAGATCAAAAGGAGATCGGTGTAATCAGTCCCTCAGCCTGGAGTCGATGTGATCAGTACATCAATCAGTCTTGTAAAGTTTGATAAGACTGATGGACTGAGCACATCGACTAAGGGACTGTTTACCTCAAACTCCTTCTGATCTTCAACCATTCTTCTCTGTACTGGACTGAGAAAGGCACTGCTTGGCGAAACGTGTCTAATTTATCATCAGTATATAATATAATGGTCATAAGTTGGGATGATTATCCTGTATATAAGACTCGCTGGTTGGCCGGACTTGAGTCCTGGAGGTGGAGATATGGTGCAGGTTTTGAACTGTAGTATCAGCATGTCTCTGACAAGACAGTGATGGAGTGAGTCATGGTGAAAGTGTGTCTTCTTTTACGGGCCACCCTACCTTGGTGGTGTTTTGTTTGTCAGGAAACAGTGTCTCCTGGGACAGGTCTTAGTCATGTGATGACCCATTATGTGGTTAACCACCATTCATCTCACACACTGAGGTCCGGGGTTCGATCCCCGGTACAGGTGGAAACACTGGGGCTTGTTTCTTTAAGACACCTGCTGTCCGTGTTCATCTGGCAGTACCTGGGTGTTAGTCGACTGGTGTGGGTCGCATTCTGGGGGACAAAAGTTACCTATTTTGCCCGAAATGCTCCGCATAACCAGGGGCTTTCTATATAGCAAGTCAGGTATGGTTTATATAAATTGTATCATGTACTTATAGAAATAAAGATTATTATTATTATTATTATTATTATTATTATTATTATTATTATTATTATTATTATTATTATTATTATTATTATTATTATTATTATGATAATGATGATAAAATTGAGACACATGTGCAACATCTGGGTATCTTTATTGTAGACGTTTCGCCATCCAGTAGCTTTTTCAATACAAATTCCAGGACATAACTTGAAGACAGGAGAACTATATACAGAAGACGAGGTAATCAGTCCCTCAACCTAGCAGGAGGTGCGAAGAGCACCATAGTCGTGTTGTTATTATTATTGTTATTATTATTATTATTATTATTATTATTATTATTATTATTATTATTATTATTATTATTATTATTATTATTATTATTATTATTATTATTGTTATTATTATTATTGTTGTTGTTGTTAAATGTTCTCTCTCCGAAGTTGTGCTGGGAAGTGACGAAGTTCAGCAGGTGATAACCCTGGTCCTGAAGAAGCAGGTGTCAGCAGTACCTGCTACCTCATTATGTTCTCTTTCTTCATTATTTTGTATGTTGTGGCTCCATTTGGACTGCTGAACACTCATGGCGAAACGTCCCCCTTAATGTCCTGAGCTGTACACCAGCGTCCGTTTTCCAGCAACATCTCGGTATCGCCATACTATTTACAAATGTGTAGTTTATTGCCTGATTGACCAGATCTAGTTCATTACCTTTGTAATTTGTCATGAGTGTGACCAGCTCTACCTGGAGCTGGTCATTATTGTGACCAGATCTAGTTTATTACCTTTGTGACTTGTTTATCTATCAAAACTTTGGAGACCAGTCCCTGGACCCATTATGTACCTCTAATCTTTTGACTAGCGCCCACAAGATGGGTATAGAGTGCATAATAACCATATTAAACTAAACTAAACTATTGCCTTTTTTGACTGACTTGTACACTCAGAAGATCAAAACTTAATTGAGTGTTGTTCCAGCCACGTTTTTGTGCTTTTTTTATTCTTCAAAGACTGACTTTTCTGGAAAGACAAGTCATTTCCAGCTCCTTTGGACGGAAATTTCATTCTACGAGGGGTGACATTACTACATTGCTTGATTAATGGATATAAAGGCCATGTACTGCATGAGGCTCATTGATGTTTCTTACCAACTTTTAACTTTAAGCCCTAAATTAGGGTTTAAAGTAAATTCTAGGAATATATACGCTTAGAGACATGCACCTCTTAATGTATATATCCTGTCATGCAGTAGCTAGATAGTCAGGCACGAGGGAGAATTCTCGCTCAAGTTAATACCTGAGCTCACTTTAAAGTTAATATAACTCTCTATTGTGTAAACTGAAAATTATGTTACTTTTTCGTATAAGGAAAATGAATTTTAACACCCAAAACTGTTGATTATATAATCTATTATCTTTTAGTACCAAGCTCAATGAACTATTTAAAGTCAGCCATACAAACATTCAGCTTCGACTCATTGGTTTCATAGAGACATGGTACTATTTTCTCTTCAGTACCGTTTTGTTATAATGGTGTTGTGTAAATTAGCCAAAAAAAAAAAATATTCTCGTGGCTTTAAAAAAAAGTATTTTTTTTTAAGACCAACTCACCCACTCTCCTTAAAGTTTCAATAATACAGTGAAGAACACCCTATAGAAAATAGCAATAATAGCAACATAAACCCTACAGGGCTATTCTTTCCATGGGAATTACAGTCTTGGTCAAACCATAAAACATTTTATGAAAAGTAACCTCTAAAATTATTTTTCAGAGAGGAATTATTCTCTACATAAATTAACCATATCATATTGATTTCATTTATTATATATATATATATATATATATATATATATATATATATATATATATATATATATATATATATATATATATATATATATATATATATATATATATATATATATATATATATATATATATATATATATATATATATATATATATGTATATATAAAAGTGTATTAATAAAAGTTTATTTAGCTCAATGATACCGTTTTATTAATAATGTGGTATACATAATTAGTTGATGTAAACAACACATTTAGAAGCATTTGCGGTGGACGATGCCGGGGCCGGACTCGTCGTACTCCTCCTTGGTGATCCACATGGTCTGGAAGGTGGACAGTGAGGCCAGGATGGAACCTCCGATCCAGACGGAGTACTTACGCTCGGGAGGAGCAATGATCTTGATCTTGATGGTAGAGGGAGCCAGAGCAGTGATTTCCTTCTGCATGCGGTCAGCAATACCAGGGTACATGGTGGTACCACCAGACATGACTGTGTTGGCAAAGAGGTCCTTCCTGATGTCAATGTCGCACCTCATGATGGAGCTGTGGACGGTCTCATGAACACCAGCGGATTCCATACCCAGGAAGGAAGGTTGGAACAGAGCCTCAGGAGCACGGAAACGCTCATTACCAATGGTGATGACCTGGCCGTCAGGAAGCTCGTATGACTTGTCAATTGAAGTGGAAGCAGCAGCAACATTCATCTCACTTTCGAAGTCGAGGGCGATGTAGCAAAGTTTCTCCTTGATGTCACGGACAATCTCACGCTCAGCTGTGGTGGTGAAGGAGTAGCCACGCTCAGTCATAATCTTCATGAGGTAGTTGGTAAGGTCACGACCAGCAAGGTCAAGACGAAGGATGGCATGAGGAAGAGCGAAACCTTCATAGACGGGGACCATGTGAGAGACACCATCACCAGAGTCACACACCAGACCAGTGGTACGACCAGAGGCATACAGGGACAACACAGCCTGGATGGTAACATACATGGCAGGCATGTTGAAAGACTCGAACATAATCTGTGTCATCTTCTCACGGTTGGCCTTGGGGTTGAGAGGAGCTTCAGTCAACATTGTGGGGGACTCTTCTGGGGCGATGCGCAGCTCGTTATAGAAGGTATGGTACCAGATCTTCTCCATGTCGTCCCAGTTGGTAATGATGCCGTGCTCGATGGGGTACTTGAGTGTAAGGATTCCACGCTTTGCTTGGGCCTCATCACCGACGTAGGCGTCCTTCTGACCCATACCGACCATCACACCCTGGTGACGAGCGCGGCCGACGATGGAGGGAAAGACAGCGCGAGGAGCGTCGTCACCAGCGAAGCCGGCCTTAACCATGCCGGAGCCATTGTCGCAGACAAGAGCACACGCTTCTTCTTCATCACACATTGTTGTCTATCTTCAGCTGCGTGTCTGAAAATATTGGAAAACAGACGTTATTAAATCTATTTGCTGTATCTGAAAAGATAAAAAAAGAGGAAGAATGACAGTATGAGAGTGATAGACATATAACTAAGAGGTCATTCACGAGATGAAAACCTAGAGAAAATAAGTTCATTACCTACAAATTACCTTCCCACAAAAATTACTATATTTCATTCATGTACTATAAACATGTGTGATGAATGGTTTGAAAAACCGACATGTTGAAGATTGAGACACTTATGCAGCATATGGGAATCTTTATTCAGGAAACGTTTCGCCACGCAGTGGCTTCATCAGTCCAATACAAAGAGGAAGGCGTAAGGAGAGGAGGAGAATGAGGTAATCAGTCCCTCAACCTGGAGTCGATGTGTTCAGTCCATCAATCTTGTAGAATGTACATTCTACAAGATTGATGGACTGAACACATCGACTCCAGGTTGAGGGACTGATTACCTCATTCTCCTCCTCTCCTTACGCCTTCCTCTTTGTATTGGACTGATGAAGCCACTGCGTGGCGAAACGTTTCCTGAATAAAGATTCCCATATGCTGCATAAGTGTCTCAATCTACTATAAACATGGTTAGCGCTCAGTAGATCTAGCTATCCTGTAAATATTGCTAATACAAAACATGATTTGTAATCACAAATTATTTTACATCTCACTAACTTTGCAGAGATCAGAACCATAAATTGGAAAGATTCAATTTCTAGTAATCTAAATATTTTCAGTAAACGTAATTTGTTATCTGCGGAAGCGTCAGTTTTATCGCTTCTTAAATAAATGTAACTAAGTAGCTCTGGAGTTACGCTGATTTACCTGGTCACAAGAATACTTTTTACCCATAGTACATAATATCGTGATGGAAAATGCGCAGTCTTAATTGCTTGGATAGCGTTAAAAATGGATTGGGTAAATATTCTGTTAGTGGGATGGATTGGTGAAGGACCTGCTTAGTATGGGTCAACAGGACTGCTGCAGTATTCTTATCTTATGTTCTTTTGAAAGAGTGGGATGATATATTTATGGTGACTGATGTGACTATCCTGCCATGATTGGTGCTAGTTCAACCGACTTCACATGCATACTTTCCTGAACTCTCCTGGTTGTACTGAAGGTACTATGCTTAACGAAGACACTGGTTGTACTGAAGGTACTATGCTTAACGAAGACACTGGTTGTACTGAAGGTACTATGCTTAACGAGGACACTGGTTATATTGAAGGTACTATGCTTAACGAGGACATTGTTGAACTGAAGGTTCTATGCTTAACGAAGACACTAGTTTTACTTAAGGTACAGTACTATGGGTGACAGGACGCAAGTGCATAATATCAGACAGCCCTGTTTGGATTTGTTACGTGTAAATAGCAACATATTGACCGCACATGCATTATAACTGCAACTCTCCTGGGTAGGTTGTCTTTCGTCCCCTGCTTCTTAAAATACATGCATTAAGAACATGTTTATTGAATTAGTTTCGGTCCTAGGACTTTGGTCACTCCTAATAAGTGAAGTCGTTGAAGTTCCTGGACCGACATATATCTAATTAAGGGATTCTAAGTAAATCTACTAAGTATATGCACTCGTTAGTATCGTTTACATCTTCTGCCTACATTTGTCGTACAGTGCTATACACCTAACAAGGACACTTGTTGCACTTTAGCGTACAGTGCCTTCACCGTTAAGTGCGTCGTTAAAACACGCACTTAAAGTGCGTGTTTAACAACCACATCGGATACACAGAATGACCACCATCGTAATGTCACTTATCACATTAAAACGCGTTATTGTAACTAACATTAAGTGCCAGTCAGTGACGCTTTTAAAAACTTTTCAACTCGAGCAACTTCGGCGATTATTGTAATCTGTAAGTGTAATCCGCGGCGACAACGGATTTCAACGACACTAACCGTAAGATGCCAAGCTTAATCCCCTGCCTCCCTGCACCTTGAGTCTTCTGCTGACTAAATGAGATCGTGTCTCCACCTGGTTTTTATACAGGACTGAGACGACCCTACTGAAAGGAATGCAGGTGAGAGCCAGGTAAGCGCTATCAGATATTATGTTTTTTTCAGATTTAAGTCGCCGATCTTCGTGAGAATTGTGATGGGTGAAGGAGAGACGGTGTGAGACACGACAAGTGGGAGGAGGAGACTAATGTTGTTGTCTCACAAGGTGCTCTCAGGTCTCAGAAAAATAAATGAGTGGTTCAGAGAGTTTCTTCGACACATTTTTGGAATTCTTTGCAATTAGCGCGTCACCGTTGCTGGACCTAAAGAGAGAGAGAGAGAGAGAGAGAGAGGGAGCTAGCTTTCATGGGTGGTGGATCATCCTTGTTACTCTTATTGCAACCCTTGTTATGAAATACGTGTTTTATTACCTTTATTATATGTGACCCTCATTATATGTAACCCTTGTTATGTGTGGATCATGAACAGTGCTGACCCTTTGTGACCTTCACTGTACACCCTTTTCTGTGTGACCTCTACAGTCTACAGTCAATGGTTTAATAAGTAATTACTTAACCATTTAGCTATTTTGTAATGGGGAAGACTTGGATAAATATCCTATTATCCATTTAATCATAAAACCAACTCATTAAATATCGCGTGTTCCAAACAAAAAATAGATAATTTGTATGTCTATTTTCACCCTCAATTAGAAGGATAGACGTAACTAAAATACACGTGTCGATAAATGGTTCATAGAATTAACAGGATGATGATTTAGACATATATGCAACACTTGGGACTGATTATATGAAACTCCTTGTGATCTTCAACCATTCTTCTCTGTATTGGACTGAGGAAGCCACTCGCTGGCGAATGAAGATACTCAAATGTTACGCAAGTGTCTAATTTAAAATATGTATCTGATGCCTTTTAAAAGGATTATGTTTTGGGATATTTATCCCTGATAGAGATGACTGGTGAACCACGTAAACAAATGAGATACAATGACGCTTTCCTATAGGTCAGCATAACCAATGCAAGGATTACAAAACTGTCTATGGCAGGATTAAAATAATCCATACCATACATTAAGAATTACAATAAAATGATCCTGCATTATAGAAACAATCAGGAATAAGGAACGAGAAAAAAGGCACAAAATCGTGACTGGAACAATTCACAAATAACCCGGTCATAGGAGAGAGGAACTTACGACGACGTTTCGGTCCGATTTGGACCATTGACTTTCTACAATCCAGACACTGTCTGCATTCCAGACACTGTCTGCATTCCAGACACTGCAATCCAGACACTGTCTGCAATCCAGACACTGTCTGAAATTCGGACACTGCCTGCGAGCAGTGTTCTTAATATCGAATGATGATGCTGTACCTTCTAGTGTTCTAAATTTGGATGAATGATGCCGTACCTTCTATTGGGTTTAGGAGTTTTACCAGCCATCTGAGCAGGTTATAAGGAGCTGACACCACAGAATCGTTGTCGCATCTTCTACTGCCTAGTTTTCGATCTTCAGTCGAACAACAGAAGGAGACTAGACCCGACAGACAGTTGTGATGAATGGTTTGAAAAACCGACAAGTTGAAGATTGAGACACTTATGCAACATATGGGAATCTTTATTCAGGAAACGTCTCGCCACACAGTGGCTTCATCAGTCCAATACAAAGTAGAAAGGCGTAAGGAGAGGAGGAGTTTGAGGTAATCAGTCCCTCAGCCTGGAGTCGATGTGTTCAGTCCATCAATCTTGTAGAATGTACAGCATAGGGCCGTAGACGTGGCTTATATACTGTAGTGAGGTTTGATGGTTTGAAAAACCGACAAGTTGAATATTGAGACGCTTATGCATTCTTATGAATAAAGATTCCCATATGTTGCATAAGTGTCTCAATCTTCAACTTGTCGGTTTTTCAAACCATTCAACACAACTGTCAGACACAACAGCATCATGGGATCTTGTTACAAAGAATTCTTCAACACTTGTCCAACCTTTGGACGAAGACCTACTTCAACTAGTGGATGGTACCACTATGATCCCACCTCCTCTTGCTTCACATCACCTCACTACAGTATATAAGCCACGTCTACGGCCCTATGCTGTACTTTCTACAAGATTGATGCACTGAACACATCGACTCCAGGCTGAGGGACTGATTACCTCAAACTCCTCCTCTCCTTACGCCTTTCTACTTTGTATTGGACTGATGAAGCCACTGTGTGGCGAAACGTTTCCTGAATAAAGATTCCCATATGTTGCATAAGTGTCTCAATCCTCGACAGACAGTTGTTTACTCAGACCTTTGTTGTTTTTCACGACCTTGCCTTGGTGGGAATCGGCCAGTGTACTAATAATAAATAAATAAATATATATATATATATATATATATATATATATATATATATATATATATATATATATATATATATATATATATATATATATATATATAAAGGTGTCATATACGATACATGTTGTTACGTGTGTATCACCGATTATAAGGCGAAAATCTCATCCAGCTCCTCAGAGCTGGGGCGTGTGCCCAAAATACCATTACCCCTTTGAACAGCCGCACTGAGCCTCTGGAACAGAAAACTAGCTGCCCTGGGATCCCTAGTTACCCTGATGAGTCTTTTTCCCAGCTCCTTAAGGAATTTAGATGCATTCTTTCCCCATGAGCCAAGGGTCTCTGAGCCTATGGGAACAGACATATAGTCATGGTCAAGTTCTCCATATTTTCTAGACTTTTGGGACTCCCTGAAGCTGGCAGCTGCCCCTCCTTCCTCCCTGGTGTATTGGAGATAGATATCAGCCAAGGTAGATGCACATGTATAGTCTCACACCACCTGCTTCCCGTCTGTCCAGGCTTGAAGGGTGAGACCATCTGGACGCTTCTGGCTGCCATCAGATCTGCATAGCTGGGGTGGCTCCCTTGCTGCTGGGCATCCGGCTGTTGTGAGGCTCCTCTTGATAATGTTATTAACCTCCTCATGTCTTGCAATCTTTCCCTCGGATTTACGGCACACAAGACCATGGTACCCGAATCGGTTTGCTGCTTCACTGCCACAAATACATCTGGGTTCGGCGAGAATAGGGGCGGCAGGTCGAAGGGCAACACCAATGCGGATGGTCTGTGGGTCGAGGCGTGTGCCAAGGCTGGAGTTGGGAACAGCCAACAGAAAGTCCCCAGCATGAGGTGCTCTCACTGCCAGGAGGTGGGTTCTATCCTTCCCTGACACACTCTGAAGCATTGTTGAGGCTATATTTTCCACTATTGGACCATCCCAGTGCGATTGTTTGTAGTTGTTGGAGGGAGCAGGTCTGGTTTCAGAGCCCGTTAGATTATCCCAGATCATTGCTCCGTCAATGAATTTTTGGTCCTTGACTCCAGTCTTGTCCCTAAGATGTTCAGGGAGAATCGCTGTTACAAGCTCTCTGGATGCAATACACGAGGACAGAAAAGCAGGTAGCGCAATCTGTGATGACTTGGGGACACCAATGCCTCCTAGTCTGACTGGAAGTGTAGCTTGGTTCCACTGCCCGTCTTCTAGAGTAAGGTTAAGTACTTTCGTAAAAATCTGCCTCAGGATACTGTCATATTCGTGCAGTATAGGGTTATCATATGAAGGTGCACATCTTAGGAAATATGTCAACCTGGGCAGACTCAAGCACTTTGTGAGAAGGTACAAAGCATCGTGGGTGTCCAGATTGCCTATTCGTTGTTCCATTCTCCTTAACTTCCAATTTCTTCCTGAGAATTGTGTCAATGGCATTGCTTCCCAGAGGTGCTCCTAGCAAGACACTGTTTTTGGGGGCAATGACTGCTGCTCCTGGTAGTTTTGATCTCACTGCATTTATCACTTGTTGACTGACTGAGATGATTTCACATTTGGATGGATTCAGGATGAGACTCATTTCCTGTCCCCGTGTCATTACCTGTGTAAGATCATTTAGGAGGGACTCCTTTGTACCTGCTAGTCTGCCATCATCTAGGAACCAGATGTTTAGCTCACTGGTCAGTCTGACTGTGATTTCCCTAACTGCTATACAGAAGAGAAATGGTGTAAGAGGATCTCCTTGTTGGACACCCTCCAATGATGTGATATATATATATGTATATATATATATATATATATATATATATATATATATATATATATATATATATATATATATATATATATATATATATATATATATATATATATATAAAATTGTTTTACAAAACCAATTATAAAGAGCTTTTTCGGTACGCCCAACAGGTGAGAGAAGAGAGATCGTTCACACTGAACATAAATACCCATCAGAGGCAAGAACCAGTCTCAGTGTAACAGGTGTAGTGTATATATATCGTAGTTCACCTCTCTTTTTTATGTTCCCGACGACGGAGAACGCAGAGTGTGTGTCTGTCGTGTAGTCACAGCTGTGGCAGGACTGTCTGAAACTACACCTCTGTTATGTTCCCCGTGGAGGAGAGATCAAAGTTGTGTGTGTGTGTGTGTGTGTGTGTGTGTGTGTATTGCAGCCACGAGAGTATTTGCTCGCCCATATCTCTGTGAGGATCTTTACAGTCTACTGCTCCTGTGAAGGGAGACAGAGAGAGGGGCTGAGCACCCCCCAGCTCACTTAAAAACTGGTTCTGTATTCGACAATATCATTATTATGGTGTCCTACAAGGTCGGACACCAACAACGTTCTGTATTCGGCTCCACTGATTTAACGACAATTATACGCTGTACTCAGCATTGAGCTGACTAACTTGTGGTTCACTCGAAAATCCATTTCTGGTTATCATCCCTTCAGGATGTACACAAAATTACAAATTTACCCTGCATGCTGTACAATTATAACTGCACATCATTTTTGAATAGATCGCAAGGGGACTTGCAAGTAGCTTATCTCCCGGGAGGACTAAGCTTCTCTTGATCTTCAAGACCACCTCTGAGGGAGGTCTTGACCACCAAGTCTTATGTAGTCTTAGTAAATAAATCTGTGTTGACAATTAGCGATACGTCTCATTGCGTGTTTAAAATTTGTGGGATTTGTTGGTGGTAATCCGGTGGTCAAGTGCTTTTGTTGTCCAGGTTTATTTTAGGACGGTCAGCTCTATGTATAATGACCTAGTCTCCTAACTTGACGACTTCGTCTGTGTATATGACGACCTGGTCCTTGAACATAACGACCTGCTCTGTGACCATGACATCCTGGTTTTTTGAATATGACAGAATGATTTGTGACCATGACAGCCTGGTTTTTGAACATGACAACCTGGTTTGTGACCATGACAACTTGGTCTTTGAACATGACGACCTGGTCTGTGTACATAACGACCACGTCTGCATACATAATGACTAGATCCGTGCACATACGACCAAGTCTATTACTAACAGTAAGACCAGGCTTCTGTACTTGGTATATCACCAATGAAATTAAAAATATTTCTCAACCAATTCCAAAATATTGCAGACTCTCGAACACATTCGAAAATTATTAGAAAAATTGATCTGAAAATTAATGTGAATTCAATTCATTTTTACGTTTTAATTGATTTTTTGTAACATCTTAGTCTCTATAGCAGTTCAATCCAAAGTAATTTTTGGCACTATCATATACATTATTTTACTGGACGAGGAAGCTATGAGGTGTTACACTTTACGATGCATTTGTTTTCGTTAATGTTCGTTATTTTTGGCAGTTCTTAGCTCAGCGATAACGAATTTGCCTCAGCCAAAGCCAAGTTCGATTTTCGAGAAAGTCTACGTACAGTGGTTGCCCATTTTCACTTACAAGCAACTCTATTCTTGGGTATTAGTCGACTGTTGAGACTTGAATCCTTGAAGGTTGGTCGTATACCTTAAAAAGAACTGAACCTTGAAAATGAGCAGAGGTTAGGTAACTGCTTTTAGCCTGTAAATTTAGTGGCATAAAAAAAACTTCATAGGGGAGAGTAGACCTTTATTTTTAAAGAACTTTCACCCCTGCAATTCTATATAGTCTATCACGTCTCTGCTAAATACCCATTTATCTTCGACAAGTTCAACATTGATGCAGTTTAATTAGATAAGTTCAAAGTCCATCTGACTGGATAACCAGTTTTAGCGGGAAAGTTGTGAGTCAATTAAGTTCTATCTTCTAATCAATACATTTCTATAAATAAATTAAAAGGATTCGTATGTGTAATAAACACATACACTACAACCTGCTTAAAGATTTCTCAACATTTCGAAAACCCTAGCTGAAGTTTAGCTATCTGGAATATACCTGGAGAATGTTTCAGGGGTCAACGCCCCCTCGACCCTGTCCATGACTTAGCAATATTCTACACAGAATGATCCAGTGAATCATTCTGTATCTGAAACAACGTATCATTTTTATTTTTTAAGTTTACGCTGTTCAAAATGGAGCAATACTTTAGGCCACTGACTTGTTGTAGATTCTGAAGACGGAAGAGTGGACACACGAGAAACACTCAGAAATTTCCGTTCGGTTTCGAGATTTTTTGCTCTTGCAGTAAGGCCAAAAAACAGACTTAATTTCTACCGTAGTTCTCCTCTAACACAAATTTCAATAAAATTCCACTGTAACCCCGTTTAACCTTAAAATCATGAAGTTAACGAGGATCGGTTTATGATTTTAAACCCTCTCTTACCGTGATTCAAGATGTCAGTGAACAAATAAAAACCAGTGTTTATATGGTGATGCTTCAGTTGAACCCACGTAACAACTTTCTCCAGAAATCTGATCAGTTTTCACCACTGACTTGTTAGAAACCTTAGATATGAACACACACACACACACACACACACACACACACACACAAACACACACACACACACACACACATACACACACACACACACAAACACACACACACACACACACACACACACATATATATATATATATATATATATATATATATATATATATATATATATATATATATATACATACATATATATATATATATATATATATATATATATATATATATATATATATATATATATATATATATATATATATATGTATATATATATAATTTATATTTCAACAAGTCGGCCGTCTCCCACCGAGGCAGGATGACCCAAAAAAGAAAGAAAATCCCCAAAAAGAAAATACTTTCATCATCATTCAACACTTTCACCACACTCACACATTATCACTGCTTTCTTTTGCAGAGGTGCTCAGAATACAACAGTTTAGAAGCATATACGTATAAAGATACACAACATATCCCTCCATACTGCCAATATCCCAAACCCCTCCTTTAAAGTGCAGGCATTGTACTTCCCATTTCCAGGACTCAAGTCCAACTATATGAAAATAACCGGTTTCCCTGAATCCCTTCACTAAATATTACCCTGCTCACACTCCAACAGATCGTCAGGTCCCAAGTATCATTCGTCTCCATTCACTCCTATCTAACACGCTCATGCACGCTTGCTGAAAGTCCAAGCCCCTTGCCCACAAAACCTCCTTTACCCCCTCTTTCCAACCCTTTCGAGGACGACCCCTACCCCTCCTTCCTTCCCCTATAGATTTATATGCTTTCCATGTCATTCTACTTTGATCCATTCTCTCTAAATGACCAAACCACCTCAACAACCCCTCTTCTGCCCTCTGACTAATGCTTTTATTAACTCCACACCTTCTCCTAATTTCCACACTCCGAATTTTCTGCATAATATTTACACCACACATTGCCCTTAGACATTCTTTCAACACACCGGCCGTATCCCACCGAGGCGGGGCGGCCCAAAACGAAAACGAAATTTTCTCCTTTATATTTAGTAATGCATACAGGAGACGGGGTTACTAGCCTCTTGCTCCCGGCATTTTAGTCACGAATGAAATTTGCTCAGTCATATTTCCTTCATAAAATATTGCAAATATGTTCTTCAGGCAAGTTATTTTAGGTATTTAGTAAAATTACATTTGTCTAGATTCAATAAGCATTACAAGTATTAATGGGCAGCGTTGGAATCAAATGGGAACTTTATTACGCCTTTTATTAAAAGACGTGAACTCTTTATTTAACAATAAAACTGTTAAATAAAATATTGAGTCTTATATCAGAGTGAACCATCCGGAATTTTTCACTGTAGATGGTGCTGGTTTTCGTTAATTTGGCTATATCATTTTTCTCAGTTATTGAGGAGGTTATTTTGAAAAAACGTTGCATATCCGAAAATTATTTATTAATAGCTATTTCATAACTTACACAGGAAAACTGTGAATAAATTATTTATATTTAGAAGCACTTGCGGTGGACGATGCCGGGGCCGGACTCGTCGTACTCATCCTTGGTGATCCACATGGTCTGGAAGGTGGACAGTGAGGCCAGGATGGAACCACCGATCCAGACGGAGTACTTACGCTCGGGAGGAGCAATGATCTTGATTTTGATGGTGGAAGGAGCCAGAGCAGTGATTTCCTTCTGCATGCGGTCAGCAATACCAGGGTACATGGTGGTACCACCAGACATGACAATGTTAGCGAACAGGTCCTTCCTGATGTCAATGTCGCACCTCATGATGGAGCTGTGGACGGTCTCGTGAACACCAACAGATTCCATACCCAGGAAGGAAGGCTGGAACAGAGCCTCAGGGCAACGGAAGCGCTCATTACCAATGGTGATGACCTGACCATCGGGAAGCTCGTAGGACTTGTCGATAGATGATGAAGCAGCAGCAACATTCATCTCATTCTCAAAATCGAGAGCGATGTAGCAAAGCTTCTCCTTGATGTCACGGACAATCTCACGCTCAGCTGTGGTGGTGAAGGAGTAGCCACGCTCAGTCATGATTTTCATGAGATACTGAGTCAGGTCACGACCAGCAAGGTCAAGACGAAGGATGGCATGAGGAAGAGCGAAACCTTCATAGACGGGGACCATGTGAGTGACACCATCACCAGAGTCACACACCAGACCAGTGGTACGACCAGAGGCGTACAGGGACAACACAGCCTGGATGGTAACGTATGTTGCTGGCAAGTTGAAGGACTCAAACATAATCTGAGTCATCTTCTCACGGTTGGCCTTGGGGTTGAGGGGAGCTTCAGTCAACATTGTGGGGGACTCCTCAGGGGCAATACGGAGCTCATTGTAGAAGGTATGGTACCAGATCTTCTCCATGTCGTCCCAGTTGGTAATGATGCCGTGCTCGATGGGGTACTTGAGAGTCAGGATACCTCTCTTGCTCTGGGCCTCATCACCGACATAGGCGTCCTTCTGACCCATACCGACCATCACACCCTGGTGACGAGCACGGCCGACGATAGAAGGAAATACGGCGCGGGGAGCGTCGTCACCGGCGAAGCCGGCCTTAACCATGCCGGAGCCATTGTCCACAACCAGGGCTACCTGTTCCTCCTCGTCACACATGGTGGATGCTCGAGTATGGAGTCAGATAATAACCTGGAAAAAATAAACTGTGTTGAATAGAAAGGATGAGAAATATCACTGAAAAACAAATGTAGATTTAAACATAGAATTTCTGGCCTCTTCAGAGGGAATGAACAAGATGCTGGCTGAAAAGGTATCACCTGATCTCCAATGATACAGTGAAGAGTTAAATATTGATTTACTTGACTCCCACCAACAATATTGTCAAACATATTCGTTAAAGATTACTATTTACTTTAGCGTAAACTATAGTGAAAAAAATAGTATGCTTGAAAGAGAATTTAATGACTTTGCAAAAATTAACTCGATAATTCTCTGGTTTTCCTTACAAAAAGCTAATCAATATAGTTCGTGGAAATTGCACTGGATGTCACAATCTTGTTGATCAGATCAATATAAGTCAGGGGATATCTGTATAGTAACTGTTAACATATTCTTTGTTCATCACAAATGATGTCATATGATATAGCGAAATAATAATAATAATGGTTCTTTTTTCTTGTTAAATAGAATGAATATATATATATATATATATATATATATATATATATATATATATATATATATATATATATATATATATATATATATATATATTTATATATATATATATATATATATATATATATATATATATATATATATATATATATATATTTATTTATATATATATATATATATATATATATATATATATATATATATATATATATATATATATATATATATATATATATATATATATACATATTATTGTAACCAAGAACTAGCGGTATTGATCAATAACAACACTGCGCTAGCCAAGGATTCGAACCCATGTTGTACTGGCCTGCCTCATAGTAAGCGAGAACCACATGACGTGTGTGTGTGTGTGCACTCCTCTAATTGTACTCACTTAATTGTGGTTGCAGGGGTCGATTCATAGCTCCTGGCCCCGCCTCTTCACTGGTCGCCACTAGGTCACTCCCTCTTCTGTGAGCTTTATCATACCTCTTCCTAAAGCTATGTGTGGATTCTGCCTCCACTACCGTACTTTGAGACTATTCAACTTCCTGACAACTCTATGACCGAAGAAATACTTCCTAACATCCCTGTAACTCATCTGAGTCTTCATCTTTCAATTGTGACCCCTTGTTGCTGTGTCCCATCTCTGGAACATTCTGTCTCTGTCCACCTTGACGATTCCTGTCAGTATTTTATGTTGTTGCCGTGTCCTTCCCCATCTTTCCTGTCCCTCAGTGTCGTCAGGTCGATTTCCCTTAACCTCTCCTCGTAGGACATTTCCCTTAGCTCCGGGACTAATCTTGCTGCAAACCTTTCCACTTTTTTTAATTTCCTGACGTGCTTGGCTAGGTGTGGGTTCCAAACTGGTGCCGCATACACCAATATGGGCCTAACGTACACGGTGTACAGGGTCCTGAACGATTCCTTACTGAGATCTCAGAAAGCTATTCTTAGGTTTGCTAGGCGCTCATGTGCTGCAGCAGTTATTTGGTTGATGTGAGTCTCAGGAGATATGTTCGGTATTATACTCACCCCAAGATCCTTTTCCCTTTTGTGCGTGTGTGTGTGTGTGTGTGTGTGTGTGTGTGTGTGTGTGTGTGTGTGTGTGTGTGTGTGTGTGTGTGTGTGTGTGTGTGTGTGTGTCTATAGCTGGCTTGACAAAAAAGTTCTTCTTCGGCAGAATGAAAATTTTGACTGAGGCACATTGGCCCCCATACAAAATTTGGTCCACTGCAGATTTTCGTCCAACTATAGTGTGTTCCTCAACCTGTCAACTTAAAAGCTCTTCCCCGCTATAACTGTCCTGCAATATGCTGCCAAATAGATTTTTCCACCTCTGTTCTTATTCTCCAAGATTCTTCTACACATTAATCACTGATTTAGACTTTTCAAATCTCTGTCTCCCAAAAGAATCGTGTGTCACTCAACACCAGAAGCAGCAGCAGCAGCAGCAGCACCTACCAAAGCCGAGTCCTGATGTGACTGGAGGTCTGCAGTTTCAATCTCCTGCTTTTATATACTCAAAAGCCTGACTAATAGGAATGTGTAGCGGTGCCAACATTGTATTTACTCTCATTATATGTACTTCCACCTATTTCTGAGCTGCCCACACGTTACTTGCTACTTAAGGATTTCTCAGATCGAGGCTTACCAAGGGCTGTTGCAGCTGGGATGACCACATGCCCTAACTGAGGTAAATACATATTACAACCAGGTTATTTCAGAATCCTGAATCAGGACCCTATTTTGCATGATTGTATTAGCTTATTGCTTATCCTTTTTTGTTTAAAATCAAGTCCTATAGATTACACGAGGGTCATTAAGACAGCAGGGCATTAACATCGAAGATACCTAAATGTCTAAAATAAATTATGTATTAAATTTTATTTGTATATACACTGAGAAAGGCTCATTTAAGAATATATATACATATATATATGTAAGCACGTAATAATATCGCTGCATTAGCAAAGGCAGACGGCAGCCATAACTTTTTTTACGGTCTATAAACACGCCCACGCAGTTTTCTTCGTCAGCGAGCATGTGGTGGAAATTCTTGACGATATCCTCGTGGCCCAACTCTCACTCTCTCACCAAAGAGAACGTACGTTCAGAATTTAACGTTTCCTGAATGGTTGGTTGGTGAGTCGGGGGGCTGACTACAAGAAGGTCACTAAAGCTGCATATCACCTGTTCACCACCAGTCAAGAATACTTTAATACTTAAAATAAGAGTTAGGCTCTCAGAGTATATACACAGTGAGAGTATATACACCCCTCCAACGCTGTATATATATATATATATATATATATATATATATATATATATATATATATATATATATATATATATATATATATATATATATATATATATATATATATATATATATATATATATATATATATATATATATATATATATATATACATATGTCGTGCCGAATATGTAAAACTGGTCAATTAGCAAGAACTCATTTACAATTAAGTCCTTTCTGAAATTTTCTCTTATACGTTTCAAGATATATTTTTTTCATTAATGTTAATGTAAAAATTTATCATTTTGCACCAGAAGAATCTTAGAAAACTTACCTAACCTTATTATAAGAAGAACAATTTATTTTAGCCTAACCCAACTAAATATATTTTAGATTTATTTACAATAATTTATTACTAAACAAACACAGTGAAATATATTTTTTTCGTTAGGATCAGAATGATTTTGGCGAAATTATTGCTTACACAGATTTTCGTTTGTCCTATTTGGCAAGATGAGCGTTGCTATTTAAGCCAAGATCGCAAGTTCTGCCTATTCGGCACGACATATATATATTAACAAGTCGGCCGTCTCCCACCGAGGCAGGGTGACCCAAAAAGAAAATACTTCCATCATCATTCAACACTTTCACCTCACTCACACATAATCACTGTTTTTACAGAGATGCTCAGAGCACAACAGTTTAGAAGCATATACGTATAAAGATACACAACATATCCCTCCAAACTGCTAATATCCCGAACCCCTCCTTTAAAGTCCAGACATTGTACTTCCCATTTCCAGGACTCAAGTCCGGTTATATAAAAATAACCGGTTTCCCTGAATCCCTTCACTAAATATTACCCTGCTCACACTCCAACAGCTCGTCAGGTCCCAAATACCATTCGTCTCCATTCACTCCTATCTAACTGAAGAGGTTTTGTTCATTGGTTTATTGTGTTAATTAGTTGATGAAAAATATCGTTATACATGTTAAACAGATATTTTATTACGTCTAATATTAATAAAGTAAATTAGTTGGATTTAATGAGTGTAGAGGAGCTTTGAAGGAAAGGACAAGTTACCTTCCTGGAACCTCGGTCGCTCCAAATGATACAAGGGAGTGAGAAAATCCCAGTATATATAGTGGAAAATACTAGTCACGGGTGAGGGGTCAGGTTAGGTTAGTTCAGGTTCGTCAGGAAACGGAACAAGTGTTTCTTGACGTGGGTCTTGGCTGATGACCCGCCGTTGGAGCTTTTTGTCATCAGGTGAAGGGGTAAGATCACCTGTTTGCTGTATCACCTGGCTGCCCAGGTGAAACATGAAACAGTACCATGAGTCAGGAGGAGTATGGTGATACCGACAGTATGTAAAGACATATGAAACCATACCACGGGTGGGGTTCGAAAACCCCACTTGTAGCAGTTTCCCCAATAAATGTTCTGAAGAATGAATGTGTCTTAGTCTTCAGTACTATGTGTACCAGAGGCTTTGAGATAATATATATTTGCCAAGCTTCGTTATGTGGTGTTGGTAGTAGCAATTAAGGGGGCTATTAATGCAGTAGCGTCCATGCCTTTAGTGTTCTCTGTAGACATTTCAGAAATGTACCAGCGCATGAGACGACCCTTTACAGTCCTGTGTCCTAGACACGTGATGCTGGCCTAGTCTTAGTTGCAAGCACCGTTTGTGTTTTTAAACACGTATGGAAAGATTCCTTACGGTTTCTCCTACCAGAATGTGTTACTGCCTCCCATATATTAAAGACGAGGAGGTATCTATACCTACTCCCACGGCAGACATTGGTCTGAGACACTCCCACGACAGGAAGCCAAGGCCGGGTCACCTCTTGGAAAAGGCCCGGGTCGGGTTCTAGAACAGAGCACAACCATTTATTATGGCGTATACTTATGCTTCAGTGCTCTTTGGGGGACCTGTAACAGGCTATTTGATTCCATTGGGGACCTGTAACAGGGTATTTGATTCCATGGGGGACCTGTAACAGGGTATTTGATTTCATGGGGGACCTGTAACAGGGTATTTGATTCCATGGGGGACCTGTAACAGGGTATTTGATTCCATTGGGGACCTGTAACAGGGTATTTGATTCCATGGGGGACCTGTAACAGGGTATTTGATTCCATGGGGGACCTGTAACAGGGTATTTGATTCCATGGGGGACCTGTAACAGGGTATTTGATTCCATGGGGGACCTGTAACAGGGTATTTGATTCCATGGGGGACCTGTAACAGGGTATTTGATTCCATGGGGGACCTGTAACAGAGTATTTGATTCCATGGGGGACCTGTAACAGGGTATTTGATTCCATGGGGGACCTGTAACAGGGTATTTGATTCCATGGGGGACCTGTAACAGGGTATTTGATTCCATGGGGGACCTGTAACAGGGTATTTGATTCCATGGGGGACCTGTAACAGAGTATTTGATTCCATGGGGGACCTGTAACAGGGTATTTGATTCCATGGGGGACCTGTAACAGGGTATTTGATTCCATGGGGGACCTGTAACAGGGTATTTGATTCCATGGGGGACCTGTAACAGAGTATTTGATTCCATTATGTTAGCCTGTAATACCATTGATTTTTTTAGTTTCATGGGAGTTTTTACCTTAAATTTCAGTAGATTTCTTTTATTAAATATGATCTAAAAAAATTTTTATATGGTACTGGAGTATCTTCTTCTTTTTTCGTTTATGGAGTTAGACATAAACTCTGAAATATGTATGAATTTCTGCCATAATTCTGAAAAATGTTGACAGCGATTATTTTTCTAATGTTGCTCTTGCCTTAAATATTCATGATGATGTGTTTATATAAATGTTGGAGAAGCATGACACTCATAATTAAATGTTGGAGAAGCATGACACTCATAATTAAGTGTTGAAGAAGCATGACACTCATAATTAAATGTTGGAGAAGCATGACACTCATAATTAAGTGTTGGAGAAGCATGACACTCATAATTAAATGTTGGAGAAGCATGACACTCATAATTAAGTGTTGTAGAAGCATGACACTCACAATTAAGTGTTGGAGAAGCATGACACTCACAATTAAGTGTTGTAGAAGCATGACACTCACAATTAAGTGTTGTAGAAGCATGACACTCACAATTAAGTGTTGGAGAAGCATGACACTCACAATTAAGTGTTGTAGAAGCATGACACTCACAATTAAGTGTTGGAGAAGCATGACACTCATAATTAAATGTTGGAGAAGCATGACACTCATAATTAAGTGTTGTAGAAGCATGACACTCACAATTAAGTGTTGTAGAAGCATGACACTCACAATTAAGTGTTGGAGAAGCATGACACTCATAATTAAGTGTTGTAGAAGCATGACACTCACAATTAAGTGTTGGAGAAGCATGACACTCACAATTAAGTGTTGGAGAAGCATGACACTCATAATTAAATGTTGGAGAAGCATGACACTCATAATTAAGTGTTGTAGAAGCATGACACTCACAATTAAGTGTTGTAGAAGCATGACACTCACAATTAAGTGTTGGAGAAGCATGACACTCATAATTAAGTGTTGTAGAAGCATGACACTCACAATTAAGTGTTGGAGAAGCATGACACTCACAATTAAGTGTTGTAGAAGCATGACACTCACAATTAAGTGTTGGAGAAGCATGACACTCATAATTAAGTGTTGTAGAAGCATGACACTCACAGTTAAGTGTTGAAGAAGCATGACACTCACAATTAAGTGTTGTAGAAGCATGACACTCATAATTAAGTGTTGTAGAAGCATGACACTCACAGTTAAGTGTTGAAGAAGCATGACACTCACAATTAAGTGTTGTAGAAGCATGACACTCACAATTAAGTGTTGTAGAAGCATGACACTCACAATTAAGTGTTGTAGAAGCATGACACTCACAGTTAAGTGTTGGAGAAGCATGACACTCATAATTAAGTGTTGAAGAAGCATGACACTCACAATTAAGTGTTGAAGAAGCATGACACTCACAATTAAGTGTTGTAGAAGCATGACACTCATAATTAAGTGTTGTAGAAGCATGACACTCACAGTTAAGTGTTGAAGAAGCATGACACTCACAATTAAGTGTTGTAGAAGCATGACACTCACAATTAAGTGTTGTAGAAGCATGACACTCACAGTTAAGTGTTGGAGAAGCATGACACTCACAGTTAAGTGTTGTAGAAGCATGACACTCACAATTAAGTGTTGTAGAAGCATGACACTCACAATTAAGTGTTGTAGAAGCATGACACTCACAATTAAGTGTTGAAGAAGCATGACACTCACAATTAAGTGTTGTAGAAGCATGACACTCATAATTAAGTGTTGTAGAAGCATGACACTCACAATTAAGTGTTGAAGAAGCATGACACTCACAATTAAGTGTTGTAGAAGCATGACACTCACAATTAAGTGTTGTAGAAGCATGACACTCACAATTAAGTGTTGAAGAAGCATGACACTCACAATTAAGTGTTGTAGAAGCATGACACTCATAATTAAGTGTTGTAGAAGCATGACACTCACAATTAAGTGTTGAAGAAGCATGACACTCACAATTAAGTGTTGTAGAAGCATGACACTCACAATTAAGTGTTGAAGAAGCATGACACTCACAATTAAGTGTTGTAGAAGCATGACACTCACAATTAAGTGTTGTAGAAGCATGACACTCACAATTAAGTGTTGAAGAAGCATGACACTCACAATTAAGTGTTGTAGAAGCATGACACTCACAATTAAGTGTTGAAGAAGCATGACACTCACAATTAAGTGTTGTAGAAGCATGACACTCATAATTAAGTGTTGTAGAAGCATGACACTCATAATTAAGTGTTGTAGAAGCATGACACTCATAATTAAGTGTTTTAGAAGCATGACACTCATAATTAAGTGTTGTAGAAGCATGACACTCATAATTAAGTGTTGTAGAAGCATGACACTCACAGTTAAGTGTTGAAGAAGCATGACACTCACAATTAAGTGTTGAAGAAGCATGACACTCACAATTAAGTGTTGAAGAAGCATGACACTCACAATTAAGTGTTGTAGAAGCATGACACTCACAGTTAAGTGTTGAAGAAGCATGACACTCACAGTTAAGTGTTGAAGAAGCATGACACTCACAATTAAGTGTTGAAGAAGCATGACACTCACAATTAAGTGTTGAAGAAGCATGACACTCATAATTAAGTGTTGTAGAAGCATGACACTCACAATTAAGTGTTGAAGAAGCATGACACTCACAATTAAGTGTTGAAGAAGCATGACACTCACAATTAAGTGTTGAAGAGGCATGACACTCACAATTAAGTGTTGTAGAAGCATGACACTCATAATTAAGTGTTGAAGAAGCATGACACTCATAATTAAGTGTTGTAGAAGCATGACACTCATAATTAAGTGTTGAAGAAGCATGACACTCACAATTTAGTGTTGAAGAAGCATGACACTCACAATTAAGTGTTGAAAATTGGGTTCGTCAAATGTTTGTTAGTATGGGCCAACAGGCCTGCTGCAGTGTTCCTCCTTTCTTATGTTCTTATGTTCTTAAGAAGCATGACACTCACAATTAAGTGTTGAAAATTGGGTTCGTCAAATGTTTGTTAGTATGGGCCAACAGGCCTGCTGCAGTGTTCCTCCTTTCTTATGTTCTTATGTTCTTAAGAAGCATGACACTCACAATTAAGTGTTGTAGAAGCATGACACTCACAATTAAGTGTTGAAGAAGCATGACACTCATAATTAAGTGTTGAAGAAGCATGACACTCACAATTAAGTGTTGTAGAAGCATGACACTCACAATATAGTGAGTTAGGTGATTGGGTTCGATACTTCTCAATTACACGAGGGTCATTAAGGCTACATGTCACCCTTTCTCCACCATTCAAGACTACTTTAAAAATACCTTAAAATAAGGGTTGAAGTAAACTCTTGGTATACATACACTGAGAGATATATACCTCCCAGTGTGTATACACTGAGAGATATATACCTCCCAGTGTGTATACACTGAGACATACACCTTTCACTCTACAGCTTAGTTTTGTAGCAAAATTTATATCGCAGCCAAGAGCTGTGACTCGAACCCTGCAACCTCAATTAGGTGAGTACACACACACACACACAGGACAGAGACAGGAAGTTCCAGAAATGGGACACAGAAACAAGGGGTCACAACTGGAAGTTGTAGACTCAGAGGAGTCAAAGGGGTGCTAAGAAGTATTTCTTCAGTCATAGAGTTGTCAGAAAGTGGAATAGTCTAGCAAGTGATGTAGTGAAGGCAGGAACCATACATAGCTTTAAGACGAGGTATGACAAAGCTCAGGGAGCAGAGACAGAGAGGCCCTAGCAGCGATCAGTGAAGAGGCGGGGCCAGGAGCTGAGTCTCGACCCTTGCAAGCACAATTTGGTGAGTACACACACACACACACACACACACACACACACACACACACACACACACACACACACACACACACACACACACACACACACACACACACACACACACACACACACACATTCACGACAGACAAAATTGCCTCTTAATTTATACAGTAATTTTGTATGCAGCCAAATAAACAGTTTATAATCATTTGTGATATAATTTTAACAGATTTTTATAGTAATCTGTGATAACAAAGAAGTAATAAAGCGCTAATACAGACTGAATTTGCATAATTTAGACTAGATAAAGCTACACTAGATAATGTAAATGTAGATAGGAAGTGTATCTGCACTTAGCTTTATTTTCATGGTGATATCTGTCAACTGTGTATAAAAGTGGGAACCGAGACACTTCATAATTAATAAGACAAAAATATTTTACATTGTGACTGTATTAAATGGATTTTATCTCAAAGAACTTTATTATTATTATTATTATTATTATTATTATTATTATTATTATTATTATTATTATTATTATTATTATTATTATTATTGTTTTTGTTGTTGCTGTTGTTGTTATTGTTGCTGCTGTTGTATTTGGGAAGGGAGCGCTAAACCCGTAAGGGTCATGCAGCGATTATGGAATGGGAGACATTCAGGTTTGTTCCAAGGAAGAGGAGAGGAGGGGCCATTCCTTTGACAGAAAACAACTTCCCAAATTTTGAATTTTGTCATAACGTCGTTCCATTGCAATATACTTCCCTGTTTCCCCCTTGTCATCACATTATTTATTTATTTATAAATATTCGCTGGGGCTGAATCCTGATGTGGAAAACTTAGTCATATGATCACCTGCAACAGGAGCTTTTGCTCGTCTGACCGAAGCCTTCCACTGGCTTACCCCTCCACCCCTTTATTTATGTCAGTAAATATGGATGGTGCCTTCTGCAACAACTTTCCAAACTTATGCTTGAATTATCAAGTTACAGTAATACAGATTTTTGTAATTTTAAATAAAGGATGTCGTTTTTAATAAAAAAAATATCCGTATTCGAAAACAGTTTATTAAAACATTTATTCCGATCGAGTATTTAGAAGCACTTGCGGTGGACGATGCCGGGGCCGGACTCGTCATACTCCTCCTTGGTGATCCACATGGTCTGGAAGGTGGACAGTGAGGCCAGGATGGAACCACCGATCCAGACGGAGTACTTACGCTCGGGAGGAGCAATGATCTTGATTTTGATGGTAGCAGGAGCCAGAGCAGTGATTTCCTTCTGCATGCGGTCAGCAATACCAGGGTACATGGTGGTACCACCAGACATGACAATGTTGGCAAACAGGTCCTTCCTGATGTCAATGTCGCACCTCATGATGGAGCTGTGGACGGTCTCATGAACACCAGCGGATTCCATACCCAGGAAGGAAGGCTGGAACAGAGCCTCAGGGCAACGGAAACGCTCATTACCAATGGTAATGACCTGACCATCGGGAAGCTCGTAGGACTTGTCAATAGATGAAGAAGCAGCAGCAACATTCATCTCATTCTCGAAGTCGAGGGCAATGTAACAGAGCTTTTCCTTGATGTCACGGACAATCTCACGCTCAGCTGTGGTGGTGAAGGAGTAGCCACGCTCAGTCATGATCTTCATGAGATACTGAGTCAGGTCACGACCAGCAAGGTCAAGACGAAGGATGGCATGAGGAAGGGCGAAACCTTCATAGACGGGGACCATGTGAGTGACACCATCACCAGAGTCACACACCAGACCAGTGGTACGACCAGAGGCGTACAAGGACAACACAGCCTGGATGGTAACGTATGTTGCTGGCAAGTTGAAGGACTCAAACATAATCTGAGTCATCTTCTCACGGTTGGCCTTGGGGTTGAGAGGAGCTTCAGTCAACATTGTGGGGGACTCCTCAGGGGCAATACGGAGCTCATTGTAGAAGGTATGGTACCAGATCTTCTCCATGTCGTCCCAGTTAGTAATGATACCGTGTTCGATAGGGTACTTGAGAGTCAGGATACCTCTCTTGCTCTGGGCCTCATCACCGACATAGGCGTCCTTCTGACCCATACCGACCATCACACCCTGGTGACGAGCGCGGCCGACGATGGAGGGAAATACGGCGCGGGGAGCGTCGTCACCGGCGAAGCCGGCCTTAACCATGCCGGAGCCATTGTCCACAACCAGGGCTACCTGTTCCTCCTCGTCACACATGGTGGATGCTCGAGTATGGAGTCAGACAATTACCTGGAAGAACAAATTATGTTTAATAACAAACAGATGCTTTGTCAAAAAAGAAAATAATTATGACATGACTTATAATGCTTTTCATCATTTGCCTAATTCAGTAAACTTCCCCATGCATTCATTTCCAAAGACTTGAGTACCCCAAACTGTTGCTCAACCTACTTGTATATATATATATATATATATATATATATATATATATATATATATATATATATATATATATATATATATATATATATATATATATATATATATATATATATATATATATATATATATATATATATATATATATATATATATATATATATATATATATATATATATATATATATATATATATATATACATATATATATATATATATATATATATATATATATATATATATATATATTTTTTTTTTATTATCACACCGGCCGATTCCCACCAAGGCAGGGTGGCCCGAAAAAGAAAAACTTTCACCATCATTCACTCCATCACTGTCTTGCCAGAAGGGTGCTTTACACTACAGTTTTTAAACTGCAACATTAACACCCCTCCTTCAGAGTGCAGGCACTGTACTTCCCATCTCCAGGACTCAAGTCCGGCCTGCCGGTTTCCCTGAATCCCTTCATAAATGTTACTTTGCTCACACTCCAACAGCACGTCAAGTATTAAAAACCATTTGTCTCCATTCACTCCTATCAAACACGCTCACGCATGCCTGCTGGAAGTCCAAGCCCCTCGCACACAAAACCTCCTTTACCCCCTCCCTCCAACCCTTCCTAGGCCGACCCCTACCCCGCCTTCCTTCCACTACAGACTGATACACTCTTGAAGTCATTCTGTTTCGCTCCATTCTCTCTACATGTCCGAACCACCTCAACAACCCTTCCTCAGCCCTCTGGACAACAGTTTTGGTAATCCCGCACCTCCTCCTAACTTCCAAACTACGAATTCTCTGCATTATATTCACACCACACATTGCCCTCAGACATGACATCTCCACTGCCTCCAGCCTTCTCCTCGCTGCAACATTCATCACCCACGCTTCACACCCATATAAGAGCGTTGGTAAAACTATACTCTCATACATTCCCCTCTTTGCCTCCAAGGACAAAGTTCTTTGTTTCCACAGACTCCTAAGTGCACCACTCACTCTTTTTCCCTCATCAATTCTATGATTCACCTCATCTTTCATAGACCCATCCGCTGACACGTCCACTCCCAAATATCTGAAATACGTTCACCTCCTCCATACTCTCTCCCTCCAATCTGATATTCAATCTTTCATCACCTAATCTTTTTGTTATCCTCATAACCTTACTCTTTCCTGTATTCACCTTTAATTTTCTTCTTTTGCACACCCTACCAAATTCATCCACCAATCTCTGCAACTTCTCTTCAGAATCTCCCAAGAGCACAGTGTCATCAGCAAAGAGCAGCTGTGACACTACAAGGATCTCGTGAATACTTCATCAAATCAACTATACATGAAATAATAATTTGTTACTTTCTCGACATGGTGAGATTTTTGTTTCACGAACAGGAACTGACTGCTTCTTTGACTTTTCAGCTTATTTATATATCTTCATTATTGTTTCGTATTCTCATTGCAATTTGCTATTACTCTCCCTGCCGCCCATATGCTGTAATTTATTCTGCCTTACTATTCACAAGATTCCATTTGTTCCCTTACATTTTTTTCTTTACCTCAGTGTTCCACCAATCACTTCTCTTACTGCACCTACCCTTTCTGCATCTATTTTCCTGCACCTGCTTTCCTGTACCTATCCTTCCTGTACCTATCCTTGCACATACCTTTGCATAATTACAAACTATAGTACAAGTTGTTCTCAAGACAGGACATCAGCATACTGGGAGTACATTCTACAAGATTGATGGACTGAACACATCGACTCCAGGCTGAGGGACTGATTACCTCAATCTCTTCCTCTTCTTGCACCTCTCTGCTTTGTATTTGACTGATGAAGCCACTGTGTGGCGAAGCGTTTCCTAAATAAAGATTCCCATATGGTGCATAAGTGTCTCAATCTTCATACTGGGAGACGAACAGTGAAAATATTCTACTTGCGTACATGCTTACAAGAACACCTTTTAAATTCATGTATCGTGGTTCACGTCGCTAATGAGAGAAGAAATACATTCATCGCGATCAAACTTATAAGAATGCAGTTACTGATTTAGTTAAATAGGAACCACATGTTATGTATCTCTCTCTTTTAAGTGAGTATAATGATGCAGATGAATCGCTTTTGCTGCGCACAAGAAATTGCAATTAAAATGCAAGGTTAAAAATACGAAATACTCCACAGTGAAAAAATTCAGAATGAAATATCTGAACGAGCTCCTGTGTTTGCCCACATTTCTTAAAATACATGTAAACACAAGAATGCTCACAGGTATTTCTTTGCTATTTTTCACTGTGGTATATCCTGGATGGTGGTATATACTCCCACTATCTGTGACTACCAACCCGTCACCTTAGTCCACTAGATTACAGAGGATTTCAAGTATTTTCCCACCAGAATACTGGGCAGGTTGGTGACTAATTCTACCGGTAGTCTCTTCCAAGTCACTGGTTAAAATGCTCGTAATTTGAGTGGAAAGACTGTGCGGGGCTAATAATCCCAGAGCACGAATCAGTAATCTCAGACCACGAATCAGTAATCCCTGACCAGAGGGCTGTAACCTCACACCTCGGGATGAAATCCTTATCATTCACTGGGAATTTTCAACACTGACAAGCGACGTATAGAAGAAACGGGACCAGCCGTCACTTGCTGATGGCTGCTCAAGATATCTCCATAAAATCTCGTGATCGGGTCTCAGTTGAGCTTACCAGCCTGCCCCTGTACAATGGATTACACGATGAGCTGACAACCCCAACCCCGACGGTTCTGTCATTATATATATATATATACGAACTGAGAATTTCACCCTAGCGTAAAGGAAACAACTTGTTTTAGAAGGACTGGGAAACGATGAGATGGTGTCTCCTGTGTTATCAGTTCACTGTTTAGTCGTAAGACTTCCTCTCTACTAGTAAAAGGTAGTTACGGTTTGACTTACTCCTTAATGCTGCCTAAATCTGAATATGCTAATGAAAGGAATGGCATTTCTATACTGACTTATATAGAAGTATATTCTGAGCTTAATTTTAGAAGAGTTGGCCTAATCATTTGTGTTATAGCCAGATGATACAATATCTTTCCGTTTTTCACTTATTCATTGTTTCAAAGCTGATGGACCTGTCGCTTGGAAGTATTCACTCGTATATCACTCAGCACTAACAAACAACAGCAGCAGCAGCAGCAGCAGCAGCACCTACCACAGCCGAGTCCTGATGTGACTGGAGGTCTGCAGTTTCAATCTTCTGCTTTTATATACTCAAAAGTCTGACTGAGAGGAATGTGTTGCTGTGCCAACATTGTATTTATTCCCATGATATGTACTGCCACCTGTCTTTGAGCTGCCCACACGTGGACATCTACTTAAGAATCTCCGAGAGATATGCCTACCATGTCGACCCGCACCTGGGCAATCAACACACACACACACACAAACACACACACACACACCGTGTTTTTGGGCTTTTTTTGAACGCTTGTTTTAATGTATTAATCTTTTAGATAAAGGCTACAACGCGAAGGTTCATAATGCAAGCCTCTAACATTAAGAACAATGAGAGACATACACTTCTCGGGTGTACTCGCATACGCGCTCTTGACCATGTATGTATGAAATAGCCTCGCTACATTACCGGCTACTGGCGATGGCCGTAACTTTTTTTACGAGCAGTAAAGACAACCACGACATTTTCTTTCGTGTCACTAGACAGATGTGTGAGAATTTTTGCAGTTGTTAAAATTCTTTATTTAAAGAATAACCATTTTAAACAAGCCGTATCTTTTTTAGCTATCCCTCTTCTCAAGGAATTATTCACTGATATAAATACATACACACACACACACATATATATATATATATATATATATATATATATATATATATATATATATATATATATATATATATATATATATATATATATATATATATATATATATATATATATATATATATATATATATATATATATATATATATATATATATATATATATACATATATATATAATGTATTTCGTTAGGTTAACTTAGAAAAAAATATCCACAAAGAGGGCTGCGCGGAGTTGCACTGAATTAGTGTAGAAAGATTTGTGTCAATGTGATTTTTTGTGTAGACAACGAATTTTATGGAGGGAGTCACCTGCCTGTGTTTGATTCATCCCTGGGGAAGACTGTTTTTGTACTCTCCCACGCACTCTGTACTCTCACACGCACTCTGTACTCTCCCACGCACTCTGTACTCTCACACGCACTCTGTACTCTCCCACGAACTCTGTACTCTCCCACGCACTCTGTACTCTCACACGCACTCTGTACTCTCCCACGCACTATGTACTCCCACACGCACTCTGTACTCTCCCACGCACTCTGTACTCTCGCACGTACTCTACACTCTCCAACTCGCTATGTGCTCTCACACGCACTCTGTACTCTCCCACGCACTCTGTACTCTCCCACGCACTCTGTACTCTCCCACACACTCTGCACTTCCACGCACTCTGTACTCTCCCACGCACTCTGTACTCTCCCACGCACTCTGTACTCTCCCACGCACTCTGTACTCTCCCACGCACTCTGTACTCTCACACGCACTCTGCACTTCCACGCACTCTGTACTCTCCCACGCACTCTGTACTCTCCAATGCACTCTGTACTCTCCCACGCACTCTGTACTCTCCCACGCACTCTGTACTCTCCCACGCACTCTGTACTCTCCCACGCACTCTGTACTCTCCCACGCACTCTGTACTCTCACACGCACTCTGTACTCTCCCACGAACTCTGTACTCTCCCACGCACTCTGTACTCTCACACGCACTCTGTACTCTCCCACGAACTCTGTACTCTCCCACGCACTCTGTACTCTCACACGCACTCTGTACTCTCCCACGAACTCTGTACTCTCCCACGCACTCTGTACTCTCACACGCACTCTGTACTCTAACACGCACTCTGTACTCTCACGCGCACTCTGTACTCTCACACGCACTCTGTATTATCCCCCGCACTCTACTCTCCCACGAACTCTGCACTCTCACACGCACTCTGTGCTCTCCTACGCACTCTGTACTCTCCCAGGCACTCAGTACTCTCCCACGTACTCTGTACTCTCCCACGCACTATGCATTCTCCCACGCACTCTGTACTCTCGCACGTACTCTGCACTCTCCAACTCACTCTGCACTCTCACACGCACTCTGTGCTCTCCTACGCACTCTGTACTCTCCCACGCACTCAGTACTCTCCCACGTACTCTGTACTCTCCCACACACTATGCACTCTTCCACGCTCTCTGTACTCTCGCACGTACTCTGCACTCGCCAGCTCACTCTGTACTCTCACACGCACTCTGCACTCTCACACGCACTCTGTACTCTCCCCCGCACTCTACTCTCCCACGAACTCTGTGCTCTCACACGCACTCTGTACTTTCCCACGCACTCAGTACTCTCCCATGCACTATGTACTCTCACACGCACTATGCACTCTCCCTCGCACTCTGTACTCTCGCACGTACTCTGCACTCTCCAACTCACTCTGTACTCTCACACGCACTCTGTATTCTAACACGCACTCCGTACTCTCCCAAGCGCTCTGTACTCTCCCACGCACTCTGTACTCTCCCACGCGCTCTGTACTCTCCCACGCACTCTGTACTCTCACGCACTCTGTACTCTCCCACGCTCTCTGTACTTTCCCAGGCACTCTGTACTCTCCAATGCACTCTGTACTCTCCCACGCACTCTGTACTCTCCCACGCACTCTGTACTCTCACACGCACTCTGTACTCTCCAATACACTCTGTACTCTCCCACGCACTCTGTTCCCTCCCACGCACTCTGTACTCTCCCACGCACTCTGTACTCTTCCACGCACTCTGTACTCTCCCACGCACTCTGTACTCTCAAACGCACTCTGTACTCTCACACGCACTCTGTACTCTCACACGCACTCTGTACTCTCCCCCGCACTCTACTCTCCCACGAACTCTGTACTCTCCCACGCACTCTGTACTCTCCCACGCACTCTGCACTCTCCAATGCACTCTGTACTCTCCCACGCACTCTGTACTCTCCCACGCACTCTGTACTCTCCCACGCACTCTGTACTCTCACACGCACTCTGTACTCTCACACGCACTCTGTACTCTCACACGCGCTCTGTACTCTCCCCCGCACTCTACTCTCCCACGAACTCTGTACTCTCACACGCACTCTGTACTCTCCTACACACTCTGTACTCTCCCACGCACTCAGTACTCTCCCACGCACTGTGTACTCTCCCACACACTCTGTACTCTCCCACGCACTCTGTACTCTCCCACGCACTCTGTACTCTCCCACGCACTCTGTGCTCTCGCACGTACTCTGCACTCTCCAACTCACTCTGTACTCTCACACGCACTCTGTACTCTCCCACGCACTCTGTACTCTCCCACACACTCTGTACTCTCCCACGCACTCTGTACTCTCCCACGCATTCTGTACTCTCCCACGCAATCTGTACTCTCTCACGCACTCTGTACTCTCCCACGCACTCTGTACTCTCCCACGCACTCTGTACTCTCCCACGCACTCTGTACTCTTCCACGCACTCTGTACTCTCCCTCGCACTCTGTACTCTCCCACGCACTCTGTACTATCCCAAGCACTCTGTACTCTCACACGCACTCTGTACTCTCACACGCACTCCGTACTCTCCCATGCACTCTGTACTCTCCCACGAACTCTGTACTCTCCCACGCACTCTGTACTCTCCCACGCACTCTGTACTCTCCCACGCAATTTGTACTCTCCCATGCACTCTGTACTCTCCCACGAACTCTGTACTCTCCCACGCACTCTGTACTCTCCCACGCACTCAGTAGTCTCCCACGCTCTCTGTACTCTCCCACGCACTATACACTCTCCCACGCACTCTATACTGTCCCACGCACTATGCACTCTCCCACGCACTCTGTACTCTCCCACGCACTCTGTACTCTCCCAAGCACTATGCACTCTCTCACGCACTCTGTACTCTCCCACGCAATCTGTACTCTCCCACGCACTCTGCACTCTCCCACGCACTATGCACTCTTCCACGCACTCTGTACTGTCCCACGCACTATGCACTCTCCCACGCACTCTGTACTCTCCCACGCACTCTGTGCTCTCCCACGCACTCTGTACTCTCCCATACACTCTGTACTCTCCCACGCACTCTGTTCTCTCCCACGCACTCTGTACTCTCCCACGCACTCTGTACTCTTCCACGCACTCTGTACTCTCCCACGCACTCTGTACTCTCAAACGCACTCTGTACTCTCACACGCACTCTGTACTCTCACACGCACTCTGTACTCTCCCCCGCACTCTACTCTCCCACGAACTCTGTACTCTCCCACGCACTCTGTACTCTCCCACGCACTCTGTACTCTCCGATGCACTCTGTACTGTCCCACGCACTCTGTACTGTCCCACGCACTCTGTACTCTCCCACGCACTCTGTACTCTCACACGCACTCTATACTCTCACACGCACTCTGTACTCTCACACGCGCTCTGTACTCTCCCCCGCACTCTACTCTCCCACGAACTCTGTACTCTCACACGCACTCTGTACTCTCCTACACACTCTGTACTCTCCCACGCACTCAGTACTCTCCCACGCACTGTGTACTCTCCCACACACTCTGTACTCTCCCACGCACTCTGTACTCTCCCACGCACTCTGTGCTCTCGCACGTACTCTGCACTCTCCAACTCACTCTGTACTCTCACACGCACTCTGTACTCTCCCACGCACTCTGTACTCTCCCACACACTCTGTACTCTCCCCCGCACTCTACTCTCCCACGAACTCTGTACTCTCACACGCACTCTGTACTCTCCTACACACTCTGTACTCTCCCACGCACTCAGTACTCTCCCACGCACTGTGTACTCTCCCACACACTCTGTACTCTCCCACGCACTCTGTACTCTCCCACGCACTCTGTACTCTCCCACGCACTCTGTGCTCTCGCACGTACTCTGCACTCTCCAACTCACTCTGTACTCTCACACGCACTCTGTACTCTCCCACGCACTCTGTACTCTCCCACACACTCTGTACTCTCCCACGCACTCTGTACTCTCCCACGCATTCTGTACTCTCCCACGCAATCTGTACTCTCTCACGCACTCTGTACTCTCCCACGCACTCTGTACTCTCCCACGCACTCTGTACTCTCCCACGCACTCTGTACTCTTCCACGCACTCTGTACTCTCCCTCGCACTCTGTACTCTCCCACGCACTCTGTACTATCCCAAGCACTCTGTACTCTCACACGCACTCTGTACTCTCACATGCACTCTGTACTCTCCCCCGCACTCTACTCTCCCACGAGCTCTGTACTCTCCCACGCACTCTGTACTCTCCCACGCACTCTGTACTCTCCCACGCAATTTGTACTCTCCCATGCACTCTGTACTCTCCCACGAACTCTGTACTCTCCCACGCACTCTGTACTCTCCCACGCACTCAGTAGTCTCCCACGCTCTCTGTACTCTCCCACGCACTATACACTCTCCCACGCACTCTATACTGTCCCACGCACTATGCACTCTCCCACGCACTCTGTACTCTCCCACGCACTCTGTACTCTCCCAAGCACTATGCACTCTCCCACGCACTCTGTACTCTCCCACGCAATCTGTACTCTCCCACGCACTCTGCACTCTCCCACGCACTATGCACTCTTCCACGCACTCTGTACTGTCCCACGCACTATGCACTCTCCCACGCACTCTGTACTCTCCCACGCACTCTGTACTCTCACACGCACTCTGTACTCTCCAATACACTCTGTACTCTCCCACGCACTCTGTTCTCTCCCACGCACTCTGTACTCTCCCACGCACTCTGTACTCTTCCACGCACTCTGTACTCTCCCACGCACTCTGTACTCTCAAACGCACTCTGTACTCTCACACGCACTCTGTACTCTCACACGCACTCTGTACTCTCCCCCGCACTCTACTCTCCCACGAACTCTGTACTCTCCCACGCACTCTGTACTCTCCCACGCACTCTGTACTCTCCGATGCACTCTGTACTCTCCCACGCACTCTGTACTCTCCCACGCACTCTGTACTCTCCCACGCACTCTGTACTCTCACACGCACTCTATACTCTCACACGCACTCTGTACTCTCACACGCGCTCTGTACTCTCCCCCGCACTCTACTCTCCCACGAACTCTGTACTCTCACACGCACTCTGTACTCTCCTACACACTCTGTACTCTCCCACGCACTCAGTACTCTCCCACGCACTGTGTACTCTCCCACACACTCTGTACTCTCCCACGCACTCTGTACTCTCCCACGCACTCTGTGCTCTCGCACGTACTCTGCACTCTCCAACTCACTCTGTACTCTCACACGCACTCTGTACTCTCCCACGCACTCTGTACTCTCCCACACACTCTGTACTCTCTTACGCACTCTCTACTCTCCCACGCACTCTGTACTCTCCCACGCACTCTGTACTCCCTCACGCACTCTGTACTCTCCCACGCACTCTGTACTCTCCCACGCACTCTGTACTCTCCCACGCACTCTGTACTCTTCCACGCACTCTGTACTCTCCCTCGCACTCTGTACTCTCCCACGCACTCTGTACTATCCCAAGCACTCTGTACTCTCACACGCACTCTGTACTCTCACATGCACTCTGTACTCTCCCCCGCACTCTACTCTCCCACGAGCTCTGTACTCTCCCACGCACTCTGTACTCTCCCACGCACTCTGTACTCTCCCACGCAATTTGTACTCTCCCATGCACTCTGTACTCTCCCACGAACTCTGTACTCTCCCACGCACTCTGTACTCTCCCACGCACTCAGTAGTCTCCCACGCTCTCTGTACTCTCCCACGCACTATACACTCTCCCACGCACTCTATACTGTCCCACGCACTATGCACTCTCCCACGCACTCTGTACTCTCCCACGCACTCTGTACTCTCCCAAGCACTATGCACTCTCCCACGCACTCTGTACTCTCCCACGCAATCTGTACTCTCCCACGCACTCTGCACTCTCCCACGCACTATGCACTCTTCCACGCACTCTGTACTGTCCCACGCACTATGCACTCTCCCACGCACTCTGTACTCTCCCACGCACTCTGTACTCTCCCAAGCACTATGCACTCTCCCACGCACTCTGTACTCTCCCACACACTCTGTACTCTCCCACGCAATCTGTACTCTCCCACGCACTATGCACTCTCCCACGCACTATGCACTCTCCCACGCACTCTGTGCTCTCCCACGCACTTTGCACTCTCCCATGCACTCTGTACTCTCCCACGCACTTATATATTTGTATATATGTATATATATATGTATATATATATATATATATATATATATATATATATATATATATATATGTATATATATATTTATATATATATATATATATATATATATATATATATATATATATATATATATATATATATATATATATATATATATACATATATATATATATATATATATATATATATATATATATATATATATATATATATATATATATATATATATATATATATATATATATTTATATATATATGTGACAGCTAATTCATCACATATTAGTCAGTTTGTTCTTTATATCATTATCAGCGTATTAATCCTAATCATTACTGACTATCCAAAGAACTGTATTCTAGTCGAATTTTTTTTTTAAATTTACATTTGAAGACACCACAGAGGTGCCATGGTGGCCAAGCACAACTGTGACTTCATCGCGGTCTCCCTTACTTTCTCTCTGTAAATACACGTAGGAAGAATGTGCTTCAGGGGTCCGGGGAGTGCTTGAGACACACGCAGGAAGAATGTCCCAGGTTGATCCGGGGAAGTGCTTGAGAGGACCTGAAGCAGTCGCGCGCTAGACACTGCCAGACAGGGATTGAGTGGAGATGCGTGTGTGGGTAGTGATGCCTTGTTGTGTTGGGTTGTGGGTGACGGAAGAAGTGTTGCTTAGAAATTGTAGCGACGGAAGTTGTGTTGGGGAGAGGTTGTGTTGGTGAGAGGGTGCGTTGGTTAGAGGTTGTTTGGGTTAGAGGTTGTGTTGGTGAGAGATTGTGTTGGTGAGAGATTGTAGTAAGGGAGGTTCTGTTGGTGATAGGTTGCAGTGAGAAAGGTTGTGTTGGTGAGAGGTTGTGGGTGCTGGAAGTTGTGTTGGTGAGAGGTTGAAGTAATGGAGATTCTGTTGGTGAGAGGTTAGGGATGCTTGAGATAGTGTTGGTGAAAAGTTGTGGGTGCTGGAGGTTGTGTTGGTGAGAGGTTGTGTTGTGAGAGATTGTGGGTGCTGGAAGTTGTGTTGGTGAGAGATTGAAGTAATGGAGGTTCTGTTGGTGAGAGGTTATGGATGCTTGAGGTTGTGTTGGTGAGAAGTTGTGGGTGCTGGAGGTTGTGTTGGTGAGAGGTTGTGTTATGGGTCGTAGCACTGAGAAGTCGTGGGAGTATCGATGGTCTTGGCGTGGGTGTGTGGGAGTGCAGATCGCTTTAACGTGGGTGTGGGGGAGGTATTAATAGTCTTGACATGGGTGTGGGTGTATTGATAGTCTTGATATGGGTGTGCATGTATCGATAGTATTGACGTGGGTGTTGATATCTTAGAGGTTGAGCCGTGTGGTAAGAACGCCAATAATGTTAGGAGGCACGGGATGAGAAAACTCTGAATAGGTAAGAGACACTGAGGATAAAGTTTAAATTCTGAGGACCTTCGAAGATCACCTTTAGATGCTGAGGACCTTGGAGGATCACGTTTTGATTGAGGACCATGGGTAGTAACGCATAGTTAGCGAGGAGGCGTGGTGAACCTATATTTTCGGGTAAAACTTGTATCATCGCCGTGCTGGGCCTCTGGTGTTCGTCCAGCCGAAACAGAAACCAATATCCAGTATGGTAAACAAAAAAAAATAGTGAATGAACGTGCATGTATTTACTCTAAGAATTACTTTCATACACACATACGTGCCTTCCACTAAGCTAGTATGTCAATGCATTTATTTATGTATTAACATTCACGTGTCAAGATACAGTTTTAGAAGCTAAGGAAATGGTAGATAAAAGGTTTGTCGAAGAGTCCTAGAAACACAACAAGAGAAGTCTTCTTGTGGGCTATTATTGATAGTGTTTGACCTGGTGGCCATCAGGGTCCCAGTGATGCATCTTACACTATGGCTGTGTAGGGTTATTATTGAGTATACATTAAGAGTATTGGGGGTGAAATAGTACCTAGATTAGGCAGTTGGGGTCGCTCCAGCATAGACTTACTCTTCACTTGTTCTGTTCTTTTTCTCCTGGCAATGAGAAAAGTCATTACTAACCTTGAAAAAGTTTTGCTAACTATTTTAAAACAGGGTTATGAAATAAGCTCCGGGAAAGCCTCCTGGGATGTCCCTGAAGTACTTTTATTCTCTTCTTTGAGGATGTAGTTCCCCAGTGAGTTCCAGGGGTTGTGTATATATATATATATATATATATATATATATATATATATATATATATATATATATATATATATATATATATATATATATATATATATATATATATATATTGCCCCTCAGAGGCAATACGAAGTTCATTGTAGAAGGTATGGTACCAGATCTTCTCCATGTCGTCCCAGTTGGTGATGATGCCGTGCTCGATGGGATACTTGAGAGTCAGGATACCTCTCTTGCTCTGGGCCTCATAACCGACATAGGCGTCCTTCTGACCCATACCGACCATCACACCCTGGTGACGAGGACGGCCGACGATGAAAGGAAAGACGGCGCGGGGAGCGTCGTCACCAGCGAAGCCGGCCTTGACCATGCCGGAGCCATTGTCCACAACCAAGGCTACCTGTTCCTCGTCGTCACACATGGTGGTAGTTATTTATAGTCGCGGAAATTCACCTGAAATGAAATTTGATTCATATTTGTACATATATTTAAGTACTTACAAGAAGAAAAGAATGCTGAAAGTTCTCTGCAGGAACAAGACTGAGATGTATTAAACTGCGAAACTGCAGTAAGGAAGCAACTTTAAGGGGTATCAAACGTACCACTAGGAAGCCTGTCACCAAGGAATCTCCCAGTCGAGCTTCTCCCAGTGCTCTCCCACTCTTCTCCACCCACTGCGTCGTTTATGCAGATTCATATTCAGTCTTACCCCATCCTCCTATTCATATCTATTCCTTCACCCACTATCTTTCCTTTTCACCCATTCATTACTTTACGCTCTTTTTCTACATCTCTCACTCATTCTCACCACTTCCTTAACCAACTCGTACCCCTTACCCACAACCATTCACATACCTTCAGACCCCTTACCCACAACCATTCACATATCTTCAGACCCTTTACCCACAACCATTCACATACCTTCAGACCCCTTACCCACAACCATTCACATACCTTCAGACCCCTTATCCACAACATTCACATACCTTCAGACCCCTTACCCACAACCATTCACATATCTTCAGACCCTTTACCCACAACCATTCACATACCTTCAGACCCCTTATCCACAACATTCACATACCTTCAGACCCCTTATCCACAACCATTCACATATCTTCAGACCCTTTACCCACAACCATTCACATATCTTCAGACCTCTTACCCACAACCATTCACATATCTTCAGACCCCTTACCCACAACCATTCACATATCTTCAGACCCTTTACCCACAACCATTCACATATCTTCAGACCCCTTACCCACAACCATTCACATACCTTCAGAAAACCACTCACACCTTTTCCTCGACATCAATTCATCTCTTTCTTGTCCCCAATCCAGCCATTTACTTCAATTACAACTCTATCATTATTCATCCAACTCTCCCTCTTACACCACCATTTTCCCCTATCAATATACCCTATCATCCTCCCTATCATCCTTCCTGTCATCCTAACAAAGAGGAACTAATATCTTACCTCTCTAAGTCTCCCCCCCAACTATGATGATACCATCTACCGTGGCTATAGAATTGCAGCAGAGACTAACCAGTTAGAAAAAATATATTTCAACACATGTTCGACAGGAGGCAAAGACTTCTGTGCTGGAATACCCATGAAATCACAAGTGGAGCGAGAAGGGAAAAGTAGCAGAAGGAAAATTAAACATAATCACCACTGTTGTGACTAAATTTACCAGCGAAATTACTAAAGCAATGTTTCCAGGAAAAGAGATAGAGAATTAACAGTGGAGGAGTCCAAGATGATGGCACTGGAAGGAGTCAATGAAGATTTTATGAAACCGGGAAAGTAAACTCTAGAAGCATCAAAGACTACATAACAGGAGTGTGATAATGGGAAGAAGAGGTATTAAATTAGGAAAATATAAATTAGTGTCTAACAGTTGAAAACCTGAGCGAAAGCATAGCTAATGCAAAAGGAGTGAAATGGGGAGAGAGTGGAATTTCAGTCATGAGGCCTGGTCATGGACCAGGACGCGGGGTCGTTGACCCCCGGAACTTACTCCAGTTAAGAGAATTCATTTTCTCAGTAGGGATAAGAAATATAGAGCAAAACTAATAGTCACTAATAGAAAGTGCACCTGAGACACCATGTTACACACCGTCAGGGGTGACAACTGTTCTAGACGGGGTACAGTGGATAAAGAGAGCTAGATATCCAACCAAAACAACTGCAAGGATGACTGCAGTAACATCTGTTATGGTGATTGCGCTAACATCTGCGAGAATGATTGTATTATGATTCTTGCGCCGATATCTGTGATGATTTGCCTCACTAATAAGTTATGAGAGGCTGAATGTCTGACAAGGGAAGCTTGTGGGATAAATACAGATTTAGGAGAAAATCAAACGAAGAAGAGAATGGAAAAATACAGGGCAAAAATAAGAGTGATATCTACTCTTAATGCATTATTATGTAAGTGAGAACTTTCTCTTATCCATCACAGATTTGTTTTAAGTCAATAATTCTCAATGAATTTTATGACACTGATCTCCCCGTGGAGGATGGATAAGCTCACCGTCACTTACCAAGAGGCTTCACCTGACTGAAACCCTGGCGAACTATGCGCCTCCTTATATACCCGTTCCTCGGTTCCTAATTGCAACAGTCTGAACACGATCCAACACATTCTGTCTGGGATCTGGTAACTTTCACCTACCAACGTGATAACCTTCTCTAGGATTTATTTTCTTTTAATACGCAGTTTTAGCTTATCCATTGAGTTTTATTGGAAGAGTGGAAAAATAACTTAGACAATTTCCCGTCATATTGTTTGTAGTTATATTTACATGAACCTTATTCAAGCCTCCTGCTACACTGTTCTCTATGTACTATGTAGGTATTTGTACCTGTTCCTAGTCAATTACGTCTGCATATCATTGGTAATCAAAAATTAGGTGTTTGTAGTACGTACTACTCATTATCAACCCAAGAAGAATTTACATTTAATTCTTGACTATCACTGTAAATGCTCGTATCTGATGCAGTGTTGATCTTTACTGAGTTTACAAATAAAATTGGACCAATTACCCGAAATGCTCAGCATAACAAGAGGCTTTCTATATAGTAGTATGTCACTGATGTCAGCTATGGTCTGTATACCTTGCACATGTACTGGTAGAAATAAATATTATTATTATTATTATTATTATTATTATTATTATTATTATTATTATTATTATTATTATTATTATTATTATTATTATTATTTCAACAAAACGGCCGTATCCCACTGAGGCAGGGTGCCCCCCCCCAAAAAAAGAAAATTAAGAATTTTTGACTTTAGAAGGGGTTACTAACCGCTTGTTCCTGGCATTTTAGTCGCCTCTTACAACACGCATGGCTTACGGAGGAAGAATTCTGTTCCACTTCCCCATGGAAATAAGAGAAAATAAACAAGAACAAGAACTAGTAAGAAAATAGAAGAAACCCCAGAGGGGTGTGTGTATATAAGCTTGTACATGTATGTGTAGTGTGACCTAGGTGTAAGTAGAAGTAGCAAGACGTACCTGAAATCTTGCGTGTTTATGAGACAGAAAAAAGACACCAGCAATCCTACCATCTTGTAAAACAATTACAGGCTTTCGTTTTACACTCACTTGGCAGGACGGTAGTACGGTTGCTGTCTACCAACCTACTAGTACCTCCCTGGGCGGTTGCTGTCTACCAACCTACTACCACAGGACGGTAGTAGCTGTCTACCAACCTACTACCACAGGACGGTAGTACCTCCCTGGGTGGTTGCTGTCTACCAACCTACTACCACAGGACGGTAGTACCTCCCTGGGTGGTTGTTGTCTAAATACCTACTACCACAGGACGGTAGTACCTCCCTGGGTGGTTGCTATCAACCAACCTACTACCACATGACGGTAGTACCTCCCTGGGTGGTTGCTATCAACCAACCTACTACCACATGACGGTAGTACCTCCCTGGGTGGTTGCTATCAACCAACCTACTTCCACAGGACGGTAGTACCTCCCTGGGTGGTTGATATCAACCAACCTACTTCCACAGGACGGTAGTACCTCCCTGGGTGGTTGCTGTCTACCAACCTACTACCTATAGGTCGGTAGACCTGTTTGCGAAGTGGTACAGCAAGAAATTCTGGGATTTGTCAAATGAATGTGTACGAATTTTTTTTTCTTCCTTAGACAAGTTGTTTGGGAGATCTGAATGCTGATGAGAGACACTAATATGGAAGGCACCGAGGAAAAAGTTGAATTGTGAAGTGTAAACGACAATATGAAACCTACAGTAGAAGTGTGCTTAGAATGAGATGTTCTGGGTTATTCAGTACACACTCCAAGGATAGAATGATATGTCAGTGAAGTGTGATGAAGGGTGCAATTGGAGTGACCTGCTGACCACGTCTTCATGACTTCGGTTGTCCATGTTTCTGTAGCAGGGAACATTTTGCGCTCCCTCATATTTTTAATTATAATGATGCACCAGGAAACAATATCTTATATACATTTAGTGTTTTATTCCTTTTCCATGACACGTCACTAGGAGGCTTATAAAAGCTGCTCTGGCACCTCACCTAAAAGCAACTTCGTGCAAGATAAAATGTATTAAAATTTATTTTTGCTTCCAGATTAAGTTGTATAGTACCTAAGTTCTCACTAATGCCTTTTCCAGGAGTTTTCGTTCCATTGAATACGGTGCACTTTTTTATATTGTAGTAATGTTTGTTTTTTGTTTCAGACCATCTCTTGACAGTGGAGATCTTCAAGATGCTTGCGATTTGCCTAGAGGTTCTTCTTCCTCCTTCTCCTCCTGGCTGCACGAGTGGCAGTAGAGGTTACACAGAATCATAAGATAAGTAACCTCGGCATTTTATATATCAATCATCATGACAAACACATTAATAGGTTCGGAATACCCAGCTTATACCTACCTTCCTACCTGCCTACCTACCTACCTACCTACCTACCTACCTACCTACCTACCTACCTACCTACCTACCTACCAACCTACCTACCTACCTACCTACCTACCTACCTACCTACCTACCTACCTACCTACCTACCTACCTACCTACCTACCAACCTACCTACCTACCTACCTACCTACGATACACAAATAACCCGCACATAAAAGACAGAAGCTTACGACGACGTTTCGGTCCGACTTGGACCATTGACAAAGTCACACTAACAGAGGAGGAGCAGGACGGCTATATATAGGCAGGAAGAGGTGGAGGTAGTAGTAGTGGTAGTAGTAGTGGTAGTAGTAGTACAAGAATTGTATATAATACCGACAGGATGAAATGACACATGCACAACACCCGGGCATCCCCACCGTAGACGTTTCGCCATCCAGCCAGCCACTGGATGGCGAAACGTCCACAACAAAGACAACCAGACGCCGCACATGTGTCTAATTTCATCAGTAGATGTAGTAGAAGAAGAAGAGGTAGTAGTAGTGGTAGTGGTAGAAGTGGGAAATAAGGAAGACGAGCCAGTCAAATACAAAGGAAGGGGAGCACTGCAAGAGAGCTAGAAACCCACAGAGGGAGAGCAAGCGCACCGAGGTGCGTGAAAGGGGAAGTGGTGAAATAAAATAAAGAAGGAACAGAAACACGAGACAGGAGAGAGAAAGACAACCCAGAGGAGAAAAGGAGAGAGGAAAGGGGAAGAGGAAGAAGAAAAAGAAGAAGAAGAAAAAATGAGGATTCAGGTTAAGTCACGGGTGTTCTGAAGTTTGGAGCATTTTACAATGTAGTGGGAGAGGAAGGCATCTACAGAGACGAAGCCAGGGCTAAGGTTCATACAAGGAAAGTTGTGTATAAGAGAGGATTCAACTAAACGGCGACTGTTCGAGTTGGAAGTAGGGAAGACAGTTTTAGCAGAAGACCAGTCAATAGGATGGCTATGATCTCTGACGTGACAGAAAAGAGCATTGTTAGTGTCGGCAAGCCTAACACTATTTTTGTGCTCCCTAAGTCTGTCAGAAAGAGATCGACCAGTTTCTCCAAAGTATTGAAGAGGACAGGAGGAGCAAGAAATAGAGTAGACACCAGGAACATCTGTAGAGGGAGGAGAGGTATGAACGAGATTAGTGCGAAGAGTGTTAGTCTGGCGGAAGGTAAGCTTGATGTCTAAGGGACGGAGAGAATTGTTGAGATTAGAAAGACCGGAAATGTAGGGAAGGCAGAGGATAGAAGAGTTCCCATGAGTAGAGAGTTTGGGAGAGAAGAAATTGCGTTTAGCACGTGAGAGGGCAGAGTCTATGAAATGGGAAGGGTAGCCAAGACGGGAGAACGAATTATAAAGAGTGGAAATTTCTGCTGGAAGGAACTGAGGATCACAGATGCGGAGGGCACGGAGAAAGAGGGAGATAAGAACACTTTTCTTGACAGGGGAAGCATGATAGGAAAAGTAGTGAATGTACATGCCACTGTGCATAGGTTTACGGTAAACGGAAAAGGAAAAACCTGTATCTGAGCGGTGGACATGGACATCAAGGAAAGGAAGTAAGGAATTAGATTCCCATTCAGCTTTAAACTTAATGGAAGGGGCAAGATTGTTAAGAGCTTCAAGAAAAGGTTGGAAGAGACTGGAGTCATGAGGCCACAGAGCAAAGATGTCATCCACATAGCGGAGCCAGAGTGAAGGTTGCACATCGAGGGTAGGAAGAAGAACAGTCTCGAAGTATTCCATGTAAAGATTAGCAAGGACAGGAGAGAGAGGAGAGCCCATAGCGACACCGAAGGTTTGGGAATAATATTTCCCTTGGAAGGAAAAGGAGTTAGAGTCCACACAGAGGCGGATCAGATCAAGAAAGACATCAGTGGGGATAGGGAGATGAAGAAACCCTTCATGGGCCTTCTCTCTAAGGAAATCAAGGACATCATCAAGAGGGACATTGGTGAAGAGGGACTCAACGTCAAGACTAAGCATCTTACAGGTTGGGAGAGAGCGAACCCGTTCAATGAAGTCTTGAGAGTGACGGAGGTGGGCAGGAGAAAAAGTACCAAGAAAGGGAGTGAGGGTTTTGGCCAGCCAAGAAGCAAGAGAATAAGAGACAGAACCTCTAGAGGATATGATAGGACGAAGAGGAATATCAGGTTTATGAGTTTTGGGAAGGCCATAGAAATAGGGAAGAGAGGGACAGATGACACGAAACCGTTGAACAAGGTCAAAGTCAGGAGGACAGAGGTCGGAGAGAGTCCTTAGTTTTTTGTTGAAAGTTCTCTTGATGCGATCAAGAGGGTTGGAAACGAGAGGAGTGTAGGTGCGTGAGTCAGAGAGCAAGACATCAGCTTTACGGAGGTAATCCTCGCGATCAAGGATAACTACCGAATTACCTTTGTCAGAAGATAGTATGACAATGTTAGTGTTAGATTTAAGAGAAGAAAGGGCAAGTTGGTAACGGCGTGGAAGGTGGTGATTCTTGGAAAACAGACTAACAAGAGCAGGAAGGAGAGCACCACGAAAAGTGGACAAGTCAGGAAGATTACGGAAGCGAGATTGACGAAAGGAATCAAAAGAGCTAATCAGGGAAATACCAGCGCGAGGAGTAGGCGAAGTGGCAAAGGAAAGACCAAAACCAAGAAGTTCAAGCTCATACTGAGAGAGTGAGACAGAAGACAGATTAGTAACACAGTCAGTGAGGGAGAATTTAGACCAAGGGCTAGCTGAGATGAGACGTTGAAGTTTATTTTGTAGTTTGGAAGAATGAATTTGCGCATTCAGGCGAGCAGTGTCAAAGGCAATGGTAGAGAGAAGGTTACAGAGATCCTGTGGTAGAGCCGCAAAGAGAGCACGTTGACGTTGACGGAGAGTAAAGAAGGCATCTTCAACCTGTGATTTAGTAGAAAGAATGAGCTGTTGAAGTAGGAGACGGGCATGATCAGGAAAGGGAGTGCCCAGTGGGTTGGTTTTCAGGAAGTGGGAGAAGGAAGGTGGCAGAACTTGTTCAGCAAGACAGTCACGTAGGAAGCGAAGCTGATTCTTACGACGCCGGGTAGCAATAAGAGCAGCCTCATAAGATCGAAAGAGGGGTTTAAAAGAGGGAAGAACATTAAAAAAGTTGGAGAGAATATGACGCTTAACTGCGGGGTCCATAAATAACAAAAAGGCACAATACCGTGACTGGAACGATACACAAATAACCCGCACATAAAAGACAGAAGCTTACGACGACGTTTCGGTCCGACTTGGACCATTGACAAAGTCACACTAACAGAGGAGGAGCAGGACGGCTATATATAGGCAGGAAGAGGTAGAGGTAGTAGTAGTGGTAGTAGTAGTGGTAGTAGTAGTACAAGAATTGTATATAATACCGACAATTCTTGTACTACTACTACCACTACTACTACCACTACTACTACCTCTACCTCTTCCTGCCTATATATAGCCGTTCTGCTCCTCCTCTGTTAGTGTGACTTTGTCAATGGTCCAAGTCGGACCGAAACGTCGTCGTAAGCTTCTGTCTTTTATGTGCGGGTTATTTGTGTATCGTTCCAGTCACGGTATTGTGCCTTTTTGTTATTTATGGACCCCGCAGTTAAGCGTCATATTCTCTCCAACTTTTTTAATGTTCTTCCCTCTTTTAAACCCCTCTTTCGATCTTATGAGGCTGCTCTTATTGCTACCCGGCGTCGTAAGAATCAGCTTCGCTTCCTACGTGACTGTCTTGCTGAACAAGTTCTGCCACCTTCCTTCTCCCACTTCCTGAAAACCAACCCACTGGGCACTCCCTTTCCTGATCATGCCCGTCTCCTACTTCAACAGCTCATTCTTTCTACTAAATCACAGGTTGAAGATGCCTTCTTTACTCTCCGTCAACGTCAACGTGCTCTCTTTGCGGCTCTACCACAGGATCTCTGTAACCTTCTCTCTACCATTGCCTTTGACACTGCTCGCCTGAATGCGCAAATTCATTCTTCCAAACTACAAAATAAACTTCAACGTCTCATCTCAGCTAGCCCTTGGTCTAAATTCTCCCTCACTGACTGTGTTACTAATCTGTCTTCTGTCTCACTCTCTCAGTATGAGCTTGAACTTCTTGGTTTTGGTCTTTCCTTTGCCACTTCGCCTACTCCTCGCGCTGGTATTTCCCTGATTAGCTCTTTTGATTCCTTTCGTCAATCTCGCTTCCGTAATCTTCCTGACTTGTCCACTTTTCGTGGTGCTCTCCTTCCTGCTCTTGTTAGTCTGTTTTCCAAGAATCACCACCTTCCACGCCGTTACCAACTTGCCCTTTCTTCTCTTAAATCTAACACTAACATTGTCATACTATCTTCTGACAAAGGTAATTCGGTAGTTATCCTTGATCGCGAGGATTACCTCCGTAAAGCTGATGTCTTGCTCTCTGACTCACGCACCTACACTCCTCTCGTTTCCAACCCTCTTGATCGCATCAAGAGAACTTTCAACAAAAAACTAAGGACTCTCTCCGACCTCTGTCCTCCTGACTTTGACCTTGTTCAACGGTTTCGTGTCATCTGTCCCTCTCTTCCCTATTTCTATGGCCTTCCCAAAACTCATAAACCTGATATTCCTCTTCGTCCTATCATATCCTCTAGAGGTTCTGTCTCTTATTCTCTTGCTTCTTGGCTGGCCAAAACCCTCACTCCCTTTCTTGGTACTTTTTCTCCTGCCCACCTCCGTCACTCTCAAGACTTCATTGAACGGGTTCGCTCTCTCCCAACCTGTAAGATGCTTAGTCTTGACGTTGAGTCCCTCTTCACCAATGTCCCTCTTGATGATGTCCTTGATTTCCTTAGAGAGAAGGCCCATGAAGGGTTTCTTCATCTCCCTATCCCCACTGATGTCTTTCTTGATCTGATCCGCCTCTGTGTGGACTCTAACTCCTTTTCCTTCCAAGGGAAATATTATTCCCAAACCTTCGGTGTCGCTATGGGCTCTCCTCTCTCTCCTGTCCTTGCTAATCTTTACATGGAATACTTCGAGACTGTTCTTCTTCCTACCCTCGATGTGCAACCTTCACTCTGGCTCCGCTATGTGGATGACATCTTTGCTCTGTGGCCTCATGACTCCAGTCTCTTCCAACCTTTTCTTGAAGCTCTTAACAATCTTGCCCCTTCCATTAAGTTTAAAGCTGAATGGGAATCTAATTCCTTACTTCCTTTCCTTGATGTCCATGTCCACCGCTCAGATACAGGTTTTTCCTTTTCCGTTTACCGTAAACCTATGCACAGTGGCATGTACATTCACTACTTTTCCTATCATGCTTCCCCTGTCAAGAAAAGTGTTCTTATCTCCCTCTTTCTCCGTGCCCTCCGCATCTGTGATCCTCAGTTCCTTCCAGCAGAAATTTCCACTCTTTATAATTCGTTCTCCCGTCTTGGCTACCCTTCCCATTTCATAGACTCTGCCCTCTCACGTGCTAAACGCAATTTCTTCTCTCCCAAACTCTCTACTCATGGGAACTCTTCTATCCTCTGCCTTCCCTACATTTCCGGTCTTTCTAATCTCAACAATTCTCTCCGTCCCTTAGACATCAAGCTTACCTTCCGCCAGACTAACACTCTTCGCACTAATCTCGTTCATACCTCTCCTCCCTCTACAGATGTTCCTGGTGTCTACTCTATTTCTTGCTCCTCCTGTCCTCTTCAATACTTTGGAGAAACTGGTCGATCTCTTTCTGACAGACTTAGGGAGCACAAAAATAGTGTTAGGCTTGCCGACACTAACAATGCTCTTTTCTGTCACGTCAGAGATCATAGCCATCCTATTGACTGGTCTTCTGCTAAAACTGTCTTCCCTACTTCCAACTCGAACAGTCGCCGTTTAGTTGAATCCTCTCTTATACACAACTTTCCTTGTATGAACCTTAGCCCTGGCTTCGTCTCTGTAGATGCCTTCCTCTCCCACTACATTGTAAAATGCTCCAAACTTCAGAACACCCGTGACTTAACCTGAATCCTCATTTTTTTTCTTCTTCTTCTTTTTCTTCTTCCTCTTCCCCTTTCCTCTCTCCTTTTCTCCTCTGGGTTGTCTTTCTCTCTCCTGTCTCGTGTTTCTGTTCCTTCTTTATTTTATTTCACCACTTCCCCTTTCACGCACCTCGGTGCGCTTGCTCTCCCTCTGTGGGTTTCTAGCTCTCTTGCAGTGCTCCCCTTCCTTTGTATTTGACTGGCTCGTCTTCCTTATTTCCCACTTCTACCACTACCACTACTACTACCTCTTCTTCTTCTACTACATCTACTGATGAAATTAGACACATGTGCGGCGTCTGGTTGTCTTTGTTGTGGACGTTTCGCCATCCAGTGGCTGGCTGGATGGCGAAACGTCTACGGTGGGGATGCCCGGGTGTTGTGCATGTGTCATTTCATCCTGTCGGTATTATATACAATTCTTGTACTACTACTACCACTACTACTACCACTACTACTACCTCCACCTCTTCCTGCCTATATATAGCCGTCCTGCTCCTCCTCTTTTGTCAATGGTCCAAGTCGGACCGAAACGTCGTCGTAAGCTTCTGTCTTTTATGTGCGGGTTATTTGTGTAAGGCCTCAAACATGATCTGTGTCATCTTCTCACGGTTGGCCTTGGGGTTGAGGGGAGCTTCAGTCAACATTGTGGGGGACTCCTCAGGGGCAATACGGAGCTCATTGTAGAAGGTATGGTACCAGATCTTCTCCATGTCATCCCAGTTGGTGATGATGCCGTGTTCAATGGGATACTTGAGAGTCAGGATACCTCTCTTGCTCTGGGCCTCATCACCGACGTAGGCGTCCTTCTGACCCATACCGACCATCACACCCTGGTGACGAGCGCGGCCGACGATGGAGGGAAAGACGGCGCGGGGAGCGTCGTCACCAGCGAAGCCGGCCTTGACCATGCCGGAGCCATTGTCCACAACCAGGGCTACCTGATCCTCCTCGTCACACATGGTGGTGGTGCACTATGAATCCTCAGAACTATCTAAAGAAAAGAAATGGGATGCATTGTAGTTGCATGAATGTTAATAATAATGTTAATGGTAATGCTAATAAAGGAGAAACTTCAGTGTCCAGGAACCTCATTGTAACGATTTTACATTTGTAAGGAATAACTTTGATTTAACTTATAATTACTTTTTAATAGTTATTATTTCGTAAATTTATAATTTGTTTCAGCATTGGATGGATTTACTGAAAAAATCTATCTTTTTTTTTCTTTTTTAGACCAGATCTGAGATGGAATTGAAAGGTCTTATTAGTGTTCCAGAACAAAATTAACCTTAGTCTTTCAAAAAACAGAATCGCATCACGAAATCCAATGTTTATTTTTGAGTGATATGGTCAACGAAAACCTGACTTACTGATTCTTATGCATCTAAAAGTCTGTTTATTTCTCTAAGTTAAACTTACTTGACACTATTCTAATGGGTATATATCTCTTGATGTGTATTCATCGAGAGAATATTCAAAGAAGGGTATATACATGTCGGCATTTATAGACGTCAAGCTTATTTTTGCCCTATATTAAAAAGAGAGCAAATGAGAGAGTGGGTGAGATGTTATCAACAAATTTTGTTGAAAATAAGAAAAAGTTTTGGAGTGAGATTAACAAGTTAAGAAAGCCTAGAGAACAAATGGATTTGTCAGTTAAAAATAGGAGAGGAGAGTTATTAAATGGAGAGGTAGAGGTATTGGGAAGATGGAAGGAATATTTTGAGGAATTGTTAAATGTTGATGAAGATAGGGAAGCTGTGATTTCGTGTATAGGGCAAGGAGGAATAACATCTTGTAGGAGTGAGGAAGAGCCAGTTGTGAGTGTGGGGGAAGTTCGTGAGGCAGTAGGTAAAATGAAAGGGGGTAAGGCAGCCGGGATTGATGGGATAAAGATAGAAATGTTAAAAGCAGGTGGGGATATAGTTTTGGAGTGGTTGGTGCAATTATTTAATAAATGTATGGAAGAGGGTAAGGTACCTAGGGATTGGCAGAGAGCATGCATAGTTCCTTTGTATAAAGGCAAAGGGGATAAAAGAGAGTGCAAAAATTATAGGGGGATAAGTCTGTTGAGTGTACCTGGTAAAGTGTATGGTAGAGTTATAATTGAAAGAATTAAGAGTAAGACGGAGAATAGGATAGCAGATGAACAAGGAGGCTTTAGGAAAGGTAGGGGGTGTGTGGACCAGGTGTTTACAGTGAAACATATAAGTGAACAGTATTTAGATAAGGCTAAAGAGGTCTTTGTGGCATTTATGGATTTGGAAAAGGCGTATGACAGGGTGGATAGGGGGGCAATGTGGCAGATGTTGCAAGTGTATGGTGTAGGAGGTAGGTTACTGAAAGCAGTGAAGAGTTTTTACGAGGATAGTGAGGCTCAAGTTAGAGTATGTAGGAAAGAGGGAAATTTTTTCCCAGTAAAAGTAGGCCTTAGACAAGGATGTGTGATGTCACCGTGGTTGTTTAATATATTTATAGATGGGGTTGTAAGAGAAGTAAATGCGAGGGTCTTGGCAAGAGGCGTGGAGTTAAAAGATAAAGAATCACACACAAAGTGGGAGTTGTCACAGCTGCTCTTTGCCGATGACACTGTGCTCTTGGGAGATTCTGAAGAGAAGTTGCAGAGATTGGTGGATGAATTTGGTAGGGTGTGCAACAGAAGAAAATTAAAGGTGAATACAGGAAAGAGTAAGGTTATGAGGATAACAAAAAGATTAGGTGATGAAAGATTGAATATCAGATTGGAGGGAGAGAGTATGGAGGAGGTGAACGTATTCAGATATTTGGGAGTGGACGTGTCAGCGGATGGGTCTATGAAAGATGAGGTGAATCATAGAATTGATGAGGGAAAAAGAGTGAGTGGTGCACTTAGGAGTCTGTGGAGACAAAGAACTTTGTCCTTGGAGGCAAAGAGGGGAATGTATGAGAGTATAGTTTTACCAACGCTCTTATATGGGTGTGAAGCGTGGGTGATGAATGTTGCAGCGAGGAGGAGGCTGGAGGCAGTGGAGATTATTTTTGCCCTATATTAAGAATTAAAGTTTATCAGAGTGATGCACAGGTGACCTGTAGCCTCAATGACCCTTGTGTAGTTGATCGGCTATAAAATGAATAAATCTTCAACCAAAGTGAGAAATATTCGTATCTTTAGACAATTTTGAACTCGCCAAAAAATTTACATATTCAACTTGACAAGTTCTGGCGCAAGTGGGCCATGACTGACTGGTGGACCAGAGTCCAGCTGCGATAGCTTCCAAACTTCTGTAACGTCAATTGATTGCATTTACCATAGCTTCGTTCAAGCTGTATCGTTAAGTTGCTACAGATACAATAGTACCGTGCAGACTGTAACACCTTGTGGTTGCACCTTCGATACCGTAATACCCCCTGCTGTAGCGTCAAGTAACTGCACACACGATAGCTTCCTCTACCCCTCACCCCCAGTTGAACACTTTCTACTCTACTGTCCAAAATTTTGCTCTACCTGTAGCAGACTCCGCTACGATTTAACTCGATGGATTCGATATCCTAATTGTTCCATCCTTCCCACTGGCTCTGGTTTCGATCCAGACATTGGTGTCCATTCTACGTTCTACGTATTCCTTCCTGCGGGTCGGAGCCAGATTGGGCTATATCTAAACCCTAAGCGAGCATTTAAACACCAGACGTGTGAGAACTGGACTCACAGGGCATGAGTACTCACAACGCTTAAGAAAAAATATTTGGTGCTCGTTTAAGACTGACGAAGTAAGTCTAGAAGAGGAAGGCTATGTGTAGATCAAGTATTAACATCGATGTGTATAAGCAGTGCATAAGGAGATATGTCTGCCTATTGTATACACAGAGATGGGAAAGGCGTATGACAAGGTGGATTTGATAACAATGTGATAGGTGTGAGCAATGCGATAATTATACACATAACCCGAACTTATGATGACATTTCGGTCTGACTTGAATTTGTTGGAAATTTTAAGATTTTATTTTGAAAGGAAATGGCTAAAGTGAGAAATGGATATTAAACAAAAAGGATCTATTGTCCCCATGAATGTTAAGTAGCTTGATAGATGGAGTTACGCATTCAGTAGCTTTCCGAATATATCTTCCTGTATGAATATTATAGGAGTCGCAGGAGTTAGAAGAAGTGTAAATGTAACTGAGCAGTTCATTCAAGCCTCACTATGACAAGTTACGTCAAGTTACGTCAAGTTACGTCGTTAAAGCGACACTAGACAATTCGAATTGAACAACGAATCCCTGATTCAAGGAAGCTCACCTCAAGCACCTGCCCAGAGCGAGTCCCGATCTGACTAAATCTATCTGGCGCCAGATTGAGCTTTATATACAAAAATCTGCTGGCATCTGCAAAGGCGCTAGCATTTTAAGCATTTTTTCGCCGCGAAGCGTAATGTCCGCATCCACATTATGTGGCTGTTCGAAGGAGCAGTTTGTTTGTCATTGTCAGTCTGTAAACAAGTGACCGACCTGAAAGAGTTACTATACAAAACCTGGCATCTTGTTGATACAAAGTCGAGGGAGAATGCAGCACCACTTAGGGTTTTCGATCTTATTGCTCCTCCTTGGGAATGAAAATCTTACCACTTTGAAAGATTAAGTGCTTAGGAAACTAAAAAAATCAAAATAAATAAACCTCCCGCAGTGTGGATGTTCGACTTCGTGTTAAGCTTTTGGATTCTGGATGTCTTTTTTCTATTTTCGTGCTTTTATTTACAGCATTTATTACCCATAATAATATGATTACAAACCACGGGTTCAGTCCCTGTCCGTTCCGTGGTTTGTTTACATTTTTTTTTATTGAAGACTGGAGCTCTGAATGCTGAGTACAAACATGCATGTGTACTACCCTAGGGTATGACTCGCATGATAAATCATCAACACATGTGTACATTAATGTGTCGGATGTTGACGAGAGAATGACAGTAGGTGACTTACATACGAAAAGAATCGCCCGTTGGCCACAGGTCTCACTCAGGCCAAGAGTTACTTATTATCTCAACAATAGTGTAAGCTGACAAGTGGAAATATAGACAATGGAAGCAGGGAAAACCACCTGTCAAGGTATATCCTGCTACTTTTTTCATAGCATGGACTGGGGAAGAGCACAACTATTATTATCACCAAGATAATGGTAGGAGTAAGTGCAGCATTTCAGAAGCATCCACAGTTAACCTCACCATCATCACTGAGCCTAATAATGCAATGTATATGTTGGTTCAACTCATTCCTCAAATAATCAGTTATTTATACAGTAAATATTCTAAACTTTTCCCCGTCACCATAGTGTTCTCCTTCCAACTCTCACCATGTTCATGTTTATATAGGTTTGGCAGGATGGGTTCTGGCCCGGGTCTTCATGTGGTGACCCGGCTGTGGCCCGAAGGAGTGTCGGAGTTTGTACAAGTAATGTACCGTTTAAAACCCTATGGCAGGAGCACGGTGAGTCTTCTTCAGGTCAAGTGGAGTACCGCTGACAGCCCTGTGATGGGGCAGCCCTATGACAAGGTCACGGTAACTCCAATCCTGACCTCACCTCTACCAGGCCTCACCTTTGACCAGTTTTACTCCGAGCCTGACCTCAGGATACTCGTGTACCTGAGGTCACGAGTATCCTGTATACTTAACAAAACTTAGTCTTGGGTGAAACGTCGTAAAGAAATATTTTCTCCTGCTGCCAGTGTCTATTTCCATCGATATTACTATTAAGTAAAGAAAGAATTTCAAGAATCTTAAAAGTCTCGTTCAGTGTTGTATGTTCTATGTAGGTTTACCATTATATCACAATATTCATATTTTTTAGTATTTAATGTCTGGGTTTCCCACATATTGTATATGTAGAAGACAGAGAATAAAACGATAACAAACAGTGCAAGAGAGATTCTTTATCTAAGCTGTACATCATCATGGTACATCATTAGTACAACAGTAAGCTTGCTGGTACCTAGCTAGACAACTCTTACTTGTCAAGTTCCCAGTCAAGAGTGTAGATATCTGACTCGTTGACTCCTACCTCTATGTATAGGTACATAGGTACTCTATGTATAGGTACATAGGTACTCTATGTATAGGTACATAGGTACTCTATGTATAGGTACAGGCGCACACACAATTTTTCTGGCAGTTCTGGTATATTACCTCATCCTCTCAGCGGTGAATATCTTTGTATCGTTCCTATAATATTTTGAAAGTTGCTGACAAAAATTACTTTCGCTGAGGATTTTCTGATACAGAGTTTATTTCTCCAGTGGCAGGGTAGATATGCGTCGAGTAATATCATTTCTCCAGTGGCAGGGTAGATATACGTCGGGTAATATCATTTCTCCAGTGGCAGGGTAGATATACGTCGAGTAATATCATTTCTCCAGTGGCAGGGTAGATATACGTCGAGTAACATCATTTCTCCAGTGGCAGGGTACATATACGTCGAGTAATATCATTTCTCCAGTGGCAGGGTAGATATGCATCAAGTAATATACTTTCCACTTCAAACTAAGTCACTCACTGCTTCGACTTTTACAAATTTGATGTATGAGTTAACCAGACATTTATTTTGTTGATATCTGTGCATTTCCTTGTAGGTTTTAATAAAGTGTTTATTCACAAGAAACCACACTAGTAATTGCTTGAGTTAATGTTGGCGCATGGGCAAGAAATTAAGGACTCGTTGTCTTATTATGAACGTGGTAATAGATGATTTGTTTCTTTTGAGGATTCGAACAGAGTGAGTCTGGACTGATGGAGCAGTGGGAAATAACCTGTGGTTAGGCTAGGTAAGTAAGCCACGGTATGGGTGGGGGTTGAACTCACGGCAAGTGGGTCGTAAAACTCCAAGCCACTGGACCAGCTGGCTTACACACTGGCCTGGAGTTTTAAGACTCATATACCGTGAGTTCGACCCCCACCCGTACAGTGATTTGTTTACAATCGTATTATTGCGAGTTAGGTTAGGTAAGATTCATCAGTAAACAAGACAGTTGTCGCCTGACGTGGTTCTTAGTCATCGGAAAACCAGCCACAGGAGCTTTTGGTCACCTGACCGAGGATTTCCATTGGTACACCGGTCCACACTTCTAAAATGTTAAATTAATAACCTGAGATAAGTACATAAAGGACAGTTCTTCGGACGTATGAAGGCTGAAGCTGAGACTGGTGCCACAAGTGAACAAGTGACAATTAATTAAGTTTCCATAAAAATGTAGGTCGAGGAGAAACCAGATCAGCCATGTCAACGTGAGTGAACAAGAATGCGAGAAGCCGGGGTGTTGAATGCTATCAAGCCCGTGTACTCACACATTTGTAAACACCGATTTCGAGACAGAATGAGATGGAATAAAGAGTAACATTCCGTGCCCAAGGTTTGCGAAGCAGTTCTGGGAAGAGCACACCATATTATGGTCAGAATGTAGAGAATTAAACTGAATTGGATCGGGATGCCAATTTTAATGATGCTCCTATGTGAAATCTGCTCATGTGATTAATTGTCGTAAATACTCTTCCATCAATAAATTTACCACTGATTTAGAGGTGTTTCCTTAAACCTTATAAATATATTTTACAGAAAGAGCAAATTTTGTTGGAATAAAATGTAAAAATTAATAAAGATGTCTTTATTATTCATTCAGAAATAACTGTTGAAAATAAATATGTGCTAAATGTAATCCATGAGTTAAAAGAACACAAATGCAGTATATGACAATGTTGGTAACTGTAGAATTTAGAAGCACTTGCGGTGGACGATGCCGGGGCCGGACTCGTCATACTCCTCCTTGGTGATCCACATGGTCTGGAAGGTGGACAGTGAGGCCAGGATGGAACCACCGATCCAGACGGAGTACTTACGCTCGGGAGGAGCAATGATCTTGATCTTGATGGTAGAAGGAGCCAAGTTTGTGATTTCCTTCTGCATGCGGTCAGCAATACCAGGGTACATGGTGGTACCACCAGACATGACAATGTTAGCGAACAGGTCCTTCCTGATGTCAATGTCGCACCTCATGATGGAGCTGTGGACGGTCTCGTGAACACCAGCGGATTCCATACCCAGGAAGGAAGGCTGGAAGAGAGCCTCAGGAGCACGGAAACGCTCATTACCAATGGTGATGACCTGACCATCGGGAAGTTCGTAGGACTTGTCCAGGGAGGAGGAAGCAGCAGCAACATTCATCTCATTCTCAAAGTCGAGGGCGATGTAGCAAAGTTTCTCCTTGATGTCACGGACAATCTCACGCTCAGCTGTGGTGGTGAAGGAATAGCCACGCTCAGTCATGATCTTCATGAGGTAGTTGGTAAGGTCACGACCAGCAAGGTCAAGACGAAGGATGGCATGAGGAAGAGCGAAACCTTCATAGACGGGGACCATGTGAGAGACACCATCACCAGAGTCACACACCAGACCAGTGGTACGACCAGAGGCGTACAGGGACAACACAGCCTGGATGGTAACATACATGGCGGGCAAGTTGAAGGACTCAAACATGATCTGTGTCATCTTCTCACGGTTGGCCTTGGGGTTGAGGGGAGCTTCAGTCAACATTGTGGGGGACTCCTCAGGGGCAATGCGGAGCTCATTGTAGAAGGTATGGTACCAGATCTTCTCCATGTCGTCCCAGTTGGTGATGATGCCGTGCTCGATGGGGTACTTGAGAGTCAGGATACCTCTCTTGCTCTGGGCCTCATCACCGACGTAGGCGTCCTTCTGACCCATACCGACCATCACACCCTGGTGACGAGCGCGGCCGACGATGGAGGGAAAGACGGCTCGAGGAGCGTCGTCACCGGCGAAGCCGGCCTTGACCATGCCAGAGCCATTGTCGCAGACCAGAGCTACCTGATCCTCCTCGTCACACATGGTGGTGGTGCGTTATGAATACAGATGAACACCTAGTAAAAAAAAAAAAAAACTTTTATGCTCTGTAATGACTTGATCATAATTAGTTTAATGCAAATAATAAAATTACTATTTCTTTTGGCGTGAAACTAAGAAAAAAATGATAGAACAAAAATAAATGTGAACTAAGAGTACATCCAAAAATAATATAAAATCCAGTTCCTCTTTCAAAAATTTTTGCTCCTACTGAAAGAAAGTTTCAAATCACATGAAACTTAAAACAGGAAGCAATTCTGAATACATTTATACGCACGTAGATATGCAAGATAACCACAGTGAAAATAATAGTGAACTTCCAAGCTCTTTCGCGTTTTCTTACATAAAGAATTACATAGTATGTGATAATGTTTTTTCTCTGTGATATTATTGCATTAACGTAGATATGTTATGTACACACACTCATTATCCGTTTCGTTCTTCTTTCTCTATTTCACTTATTCCATTAAAGTCTCCTAATATCACTACGTCATCTGCAAACAGCAACTCTGTTGACTTCTAGTTTATTTCCGGCTCATAATCTTTCAAGACCATAATATCCCCTAATATTCTAGCATTCACTTTTCACACAACAATAGGTACTCTTTAACAAAACCACAACATTAGGTCCTAATTAACAAAAAAAAAATCGCAATACCATTTAACATAAGCACAACACTAGCTCCTGTTTAGCATAAACACAACAGTAGGTCCTGTTTAACATAAACACAACAGTAGGTCCTGTTTAACATAAACACAACAAGTAGGTCCTGTTTAACATAAACACAATAGTAGGTTCTGTTTAACATAAACACAACAGTAGGTCCTGTTTAGCATAAACACAACAGTAGGTCCTGTTTAACATAAACACAACAAGTAGGTCCTGTTTAACATAAACTCAATAGTAGGTTCTGTTTAACATAAACACAACAGTAGGTCCTGTTTAACATAAACACAACAAGTAGGTCCTGTTTAACATAAGCACAACAGTAGGTCCTGTTTAACATAAACACAACAAGTAGGTCCTGTTTAGCATAAACACAACAGTAGGTCCTGTTTAACATAAACACAACAAGTAGGTCCTGTTTAACATAAACACAACAAGTAGGTCCTGTTTAGCATAAACACAACAGTAGGTCCTGTTTAACATAAACACAACAGTAGGTCCTGTTTAACATAAACACAACAAGTAGGTCCTGTTTAACATAAACACAACAAGTAGGTCCTGTTTAACATAAACTCAATAGTAGGTTCTGTTTAACATAAACACAACAGTAGGTCCTGTTTAACATAAACACAACAGTAGGTCCTGTTTAACATAAACACAACAGTAGGTCCTGTTTAACATAAACACAACAGTAGGTCCTGTTTAACATAAACACAACAGTAGGTCCTGTTTAGCATAAACACAACAGTAGGTCCTGTTTAACATAAACACAACAAGTAGGTCCTGTTTAACATAAACACAATAGTAGGTTCTGTTTAACATAAACACAACAGTAGGTCCTGTTTAACATAAACACAACAGTAGGTCCTGTTTAGCATAAACACAACAGTAGGTCCTGTTTAACATAAACACAACAGTAGGTCCTGTTTAACATAAATACAACAAGTAGGTCCTGCTTAACATAAACACAACAGTAGGTTCTGTTTAACATAAACACAACAGTAGGTCCTGTTTAACATAAACACAACAAGTAGGTCCTGTTTAACATAAACACAACAGTAGGTCCTGTTTAACATAAACACAACAAGTAGGTCCTGTTTAACATAAACACAACAGTAGGTCCTGTTTAACATAAACACAACAGTAGGTCCTGTTTAACATAAACACAACAGTAGATCCTGTTTAACATAAAACAAAGTAGGTCCTGTTTAACATAGTAGGTCCTGTTTAACATAAACACAACAGTAGGTCCTGTTTAACATAAACACAACAGTAGGTCCTGTTTAACATAAACACAACAGTAAGTCCTGTTTAACATAAACACAACAGTAGGTCCTGTTTAGCATAAACACAACAGTAGGTCCTGTTTAACATAAACACAACAGTAGGTCCTGTTTAACATAAACACAACAGTAGGTCCTGTTTAACATAAACACAACAGTAGGTCCTGTTTAACATAAACACAACAAGTAGGTCCTGTTTAACATAAACACAACAGTAGGTCCTGTTTAACATAAACACAACAGTAGGTCCTGTTTAACATAAACACAACAGTAGGTCCTGTTTAACATAAACACAACAGTAGGTCCTGTTTAACATAAACACAACAGTAGGTCCTGTTTAACATAAACACAACAGTAGGTCCTGTTTAACATAAACACAACAGTAGGTCCTGTTTAACATAAACACAACAAGTAGGTCCTGTTTAACATAAACACAACAGTAGGTCCTGTTTAACATAAACACAACAGTAGGTCCTGTTTAACATAAACACAACAGTAGGTCCTGTTTAACATAAACACAACAAGTAGGTCCTGTTTAACATAAACACAACAAGTAGGTCCTGTTTAACATAAACACAACAGTAGGTCCTGTTTAACATAAACACAACAGTAGGTCCTGTTTAACATAAACACAACAGTAGGTCCTGTTTAACATAAACACAACAGTAGGTCCTGTTTAACATAAACACAACAGCAGGATGGACGTCGTACATAACTGACCTGAATAACAAAACTTTGGGCTCCAAACAATACGTAGTCTAAACAGAGTCCAATTAAATTTCGTTAAATAATTTTTCGGTAGTTTATACTACTTATATCCAATATGAGTTCTGTAAAAATTAACAGGGAAGGGGTAACGGGTTTTAAACCTATTTACTACACGAGGAACATTAAGGCTGCACCTAAGTTATTCATCACTAGTCAAGAATACTTAAAGACCTTAAAATGGAATTAAGGTAAGCTCTCAGTCTATATACAGTGTGTTTCAAAGAGATTAGGTCCATCTTTTTGAAACACCCTGTATTCGCCGAGAGGCATGCACTTTTTGGTGTTTATTCTCTTAGGCTTATCCGAGTTATTGGACTAAGTCAAAATTTTCAGTAGAATTCTTATAATACGCAGTGGTTATCTACTTATACATTAGATTATTTTAATTTTAAACGATGATCAGTCTACACCATCTCATATTCGGATATTGATATATTACTAAAATCCCACAAACTTAAATCTGACTCAGTTATTATTTATTATTTTTAAATCACTGGTAAATGATCCAGGATTAACCAATTCGTCGTCCAGAGTTCAGTTATAATCTTTGGTTTCACTTAAGTTACAGAATTACAAATTTTTGTGTAATTACAAGTGGATAATGATAAACAGGACACAGTCTGCGTCGGAACTTGACCATCTGAATTCTGTGTAGTTACCGCTGCAAAACACACTCTCCAGAGGCAGTACAACGAAAACTGGGGTGAAGTGCCCAGCTCACCACTATAGCTTACCTGCGGTGAGTCTGTGGTCTGACTAGAGCGTCTGGGGGTCCAATCTCCCTTTATATATACAAAAAAAGGGGGCCGGTATTTGCAGGCGCGCCAAGATTTTTCTGCAGCACCCTTCTGGCTTTATATGTTCACCATGGCAGCAGAACTGTGCACAAAGAACCTCTTTCAACTCTTTTTTTAGGTATTGTTAATCTAAGATACTTTATTATTGTAATGCTTGAGAAGAGATTGTCTGTCTTTTCACACACACACACACACACACACACACACACACACACACACACACACACACACACACACACACACACACACACACACACACAGGAAAAATATTACAGGGATTACCAATAGACCCCTGGTTGTCTTCAAGAAAGCACTGGATAGGCACCTAAAGTCGGACTATGGTTCGTACATCAGTCTGCGTGCGGCCACCAGTAACAGCCATGAATTAATACTTGGAAGAGATAGGCACAACAGAAGTAAAACTTTTTATATACTTAATGTAATATTTCAGGCTGCAGTTTAATAGAGAATATTAATAATTTATCTTTATTTACTACAAGTACATATACAAGGTATACAGACCATAGTTGACACCAATGACATACTACTATATAGAAAGTCTCTTGTTATGGTGAGCATTTCCCGCAAATTAGGTCAGTTTTGTCCCAGGATGCGACCCACACCGGTCCACTAACACCCAGGTACCCATTTACTGATAGGTGAACATAGACAACCAGTGTAAAGAAACACGCCCAATGTTTCTACCCTGGCTGGGAATCGAACCCGGACCCTCACCGTGTGAAGCGAGAGATTTAGCCACCAGGCCACCAGAGCCACATTAGCATTATATTCAATGTTTTTGACACGGTTTTGAAATTTTTATGCAGTGTTCATCAGTATTTTTGTACATGCCGGTATTCAATACCATTTATCTCTATACTCCAGGTATGGCTATGTTTGGTTACCTAATTCAACATTAAAAGTGGCCCAAAGGTGAGCCTCATGACCCACAGGCTTACCCAGGTAGTCACACGAAAGAATACCCATAAACACACCAGTAACTAAGTTACGCTTATGCAACTATAAACAACTGCACGAGTAGACAGAACAAACAAATCCTGTCTATCTGCATTAAATTTAAGTTTGGCTCTTGTTTTCATGTTGTTTAGGTTGTTTATATTCTTGTTTTGGATCTTTTTACTTTTTAAGGGCTGTGACGGATCATGTTGTGTCATCCTGCTTTCAGAAATCTGATAGTCAAACCTTCGTTTAGAGACAGCCACAGATTCCTCAGTGGTTGGCAGTCACAGCTTACTCATTGCTTGACGCCCATAGCACATAGCTCACTTTTCGCTCCCTACGAGCGAAACGTGAGCTCTGATTCACGAATCTGATGACCGAGATTCACGGTAGCAGATCGTTGCGGGATGAGCCGTTGCAGGTGTGTACCGGAGGTTTGCTAAATCTTGTATGTGTGTGTGTTTACGACAGTTGGAAATAGCACTTGCCCATACGCAAATAACCCTTACGTAAGAGACTGAAACTTCTGACTACATTTCGGTCCGACTTGGGCCATTAACTAGTGACTAGTTAATGGTCCGCACCGAAAAGTCAAGAATTTCAGTCTCCCATGACTGGGTTATCTGTTCATTGTTCCAGCCACAGTGTTATGATTTTATTTATTTAAATCTGACTACCTGACTGAGCCTAAATATATTGATACAGTAACAGAAAAATCAGTTAAATGGATATTAAATATAAACTGACTCTCGAGAGCCTGGGTAAAATTAAGCAATGTTAAATTATGTTAATTTTAGAAAGATTAAAATGTTTTGTTGAGTTCTGATGTTAATTATAGAAAAGGAAATTCCAGGTTAATATGTTTATCAATACACGAAATACAATTTTCGTAAACCATTGAATATGCATCACAATTCTCGTTAACTTTCGTCGACAAATACTACAGGGAACGTGGAATAGAGAATCGTATCGAAACATAATATTTCTCATGTTTCGATCGCTGGGGGCCTTCTCAGTTCAATATATGGTTGCCCTATAAACTTCAGGTTATACAGCATATCAGGAATCACCGTCAGAGACAACACGAACTTGTTTTTTTTTATATTCATCATAAGAGATGCGCCGTCATCTGACCTCCCTTAACAACACCTGATTAATATCCACTATGTCCACTCCAGCTGATAAATTAGACACATGTGCAACTCTTGGGTATCTTTATTGAGGAAACGTTTCGCCACACAGTGGCTTCATCAGTCCAAACGTAGGAGAAACTTGAAGAACAGGAGGAGATTGAGGTAATCAGTCCCTCAACCTTGAGTCGATGTGTTCAGTCCATCAATCTTGAATAGAATACGGCATATCAGCGGAGAAGCAGCTTATAAACCGTATGGCAGGAGAGGTGCAGCAGTCATAGGTCGTGTCACATTTGTTCAATGTGGAAGTAGGTCGTACCCAAGTTTCTCCTACGTTTGGACTGATGAAGCCACAGTGTGGCGAAACGTTCCTCAATAAAGATACCCAAGAGTTGCACATGTGTCTAATTTATCAACATGTCGGTTCTCTGAACCATTCATCTACCACTCCAGCTGCTGAAGCACCTACTCTGACTCCAGTATGCAAACGCCCATCTTCCTGTCTATATCTCAGATTCATCAAGGTAGCGAACTACTTTTCAGGGATGAGAGACTCATTACCTCACTTTCTACTGTCTCCGGTTACTAAGTTGTGAATTGAATGGATGAAGTCACTGGGTGGCGACACGACTTCAAAATATAGATACCCAGGTGTTGCATATGTGTCTAATTCATCAGCTTATCGGTATTGTATACCATTACTGCTGTGATGCTGACCACTGTATGGCAGGGTTGCTAAACCTGCCAGTGTCGTCCACAGAGAACAAAAATAGTCCAGCGTTTCTGGGTTTTCACATGCTCTGTATTAGATTGGTAAAGCCCCCATGTGGGCAAAACATCGCTTCGCAAATGTCTTAAGTGATGCATATGATTTTATTTTGCAGTTTATGGGTATGTTTCATGCTTGTACTACAGGGTTTATCTAATTTTCATCAGTTTTGTCCAATCTGAGCCCAAGCTATCCCTACACCACTAAGACAAAGGGGTGTTGCAATGAACAAGAAACTGGGGGTCTTATCCTGGTCACAACAGAGCTACTGAAGGATCATCACAGCCTCTTACTCAAACCCCACACAGACCCCTCCATCACAATGCGTATTTTTACGATATGTGCTTCTAAAACATCTCACTAATGCTGTATTTTAAACACATTCAGAACTAAGAACTCTAAACCCATTTGAGTTATTCAGTGTAAATGAAAGAGATAAGAGAATAAGGATGAAATTTAGGATAATGTAAGAAAATTTTTAATACAGCTTTATTTGCTTATATGATATTTCAAAATTATAAATTTCCTGAAGGCTGGAATACAGCAATGTTGATATGAAATATATCAAAATAGAATTTAGAAGCACTTGCGGTGGACGATGCCGGGGCCGGACTCGTCGTACTCTTCCTTGGTGATCCACATGGTCTGGAAGGTGGACAGTGAGGCCAGGATGGAACCACCGATCCAGACGGAGTACTTACGCTCGGGAGGAGCAATGATCTTGATCTTGATGGTAGAGGGAGCCAGAGCAGTGATTTCCTTCTGCATGCGGTCAGCAATACCAGGGTACATGGTGGTACCACCAGACATGACAATGTTGGCAAACAGGTCCTTCCTGATGTCAATGTCACACCTCATGATGGAGCTGTGGACGGTCTCGTGAACACCAACAGATTCCATACCCAGGAAGGAAGGCTGGAAGAGAGCCTCAGGGGCACGGAAACGCTCATTACCAATGGTGATGACCTGACCATCGGGAAGTTCGTAGGACTTGTCCAGGGAGGAGGAAGCTGCAGCAACATTCATCTCATTCTCGAAGTCGAGGGCGATGTAGCAGAGCTTCTCCTTGATGTCACGGACAATCTCACGCTCAGCTGTAGTGGTGAAGGAGTAACCACGCTCAGTCATGATCTTCATGAGGTAGTTGGTCAGGTCACGACCAGCGAGGTCAAGACGAAGGATGGCATGAGGAAGAGCGAAACCTTCATAGACGGGGACCATGTGAGAGACACCATCACCAGAGTCACACACCAGACCAGTGGTACGACCAGAGGCGTACAGGGACAACACAGCCTGGATGGTAACGTATGTTGCTGGCAAGTTGAAGGACTCAAACATGATCTGTGTCATCTTCTCACGGTTGGCCTTGGGGTTGAGAGGAGCTTCAGTCAACATTGTGGGGGACTCCTCAGGGGCAATACGGAGCTCATTGTAGAAGGTATGGTACCAGATCTTCTCCATGTCGTCCCAGTTGGTGATGATGCCGTGTTCAATGGGGTACTTGAGAGTCAGGATACCTCTCTTGCTCTGGGCCTCATCACCGACGTAGGCGTCCTTCTGACCCATACCGACCATCACACCCTGGTGACGAGCGCGGCCGACGATGGAGGGAAAGACGGCTCGGGGAGCGTCGTCACCGGCGAAGCCGGCCTTGACCATGCCGGAGCCATTGTCCACAACCAGGGCTACCTGATCCTCCTCGTCACACATGGTGGTGGTGCTTTAAGAATGCAGAAGACCACCTGCGAAAAAATAATATTTCCTCTTTGTATAAGTCGTATTTATAAACATTATAATTAATAATTAATTGAAATCTGAAGTACAAAATACACACAGATACATTTTAGGTGATTTAATCTCATTTGTTTATTAGCATATTTAATTCCGTTATAAGTTTAATTCATAAGTATACATTAGATGCATACATATTCATACACATACAGTCTGATGCACACTTGGGTATTTACACTAACGCACATTTGTGCATAACACACTGTGTGTGCACATATACACACGGATATATACAGTTGAGTATACACACTCACATACATGCTGATGTGTCTCATCTTCGTAAAGGTGATAATTACTTTATGTGTCACTTTGCTTTGTTTACAGTTTGCTCTCCATACATTTTAGCCTCAGAGTGAAGATATTATTAAGGTTTTCAGTCTCTAACGAAATTGATGTTTAATTATCCAAACGGACTCAGAAGCAAACTTTACCACTTATGAAGCTGCTCAATCAACCAGCAGTTCCAAGATCATTAGCAAAACTCTCAGCTTTTATACATCAGTGCAACATCTGGAAATCTTTATTGTAGACGTTTCGCCATCCAGTGGCTTTATCAATACAGATTCTAGGACATAATAAGAAGACAGTAGAACTATATACAAAAGATGAGGTAATCAGTCCCTCGGCCTTGGAGTTAGTGTTCACAGCATCGTGGTGGAGGAGAATCTGGAGCAAAGACAAGAAGACTGGCGGTTATATAGGCGTCAGTGGATAGGAACGGGCAGCAGACGAGGACAAAGTCACTGGTAGGCGGGATTCCCCAGTGGAAGTAGGTCCTTCCCAAAGAGATGGGTTAGTTGCAGCAGCCGTGAAGAAGGTCTTGTAGATGTCCTCTGAACCAAGATTCCATGATGTTGCAGTGTCTGACACTGCAACATCTTCTTATTATGTCCTAGAATCTGTATTGATAAAGCCACTGGATGGCGAAACGTCTACAATAAAGATTTCCAGATGTTGCACTTGTGTCTTAACTTTCATATTGTCGGTATTTTATACCTTTCTTGCACATACATCAGTAAACACGTAGGATCCTCGACACAAATCACTGGAGACAAGTGACCCATGGTAGGAGCACTACTGTCTCTCATGAAAAACTTACATCACACGCTGTTATAACGCGGATCCTTGTTGTATCAGGTGAGCTGTAGATACATATGAAAGTAATCGAGTCTGTTGTGAATGTATAATTCCTGAGTTTCATTATCTCCCAGAGACTAAGGACACCTGATGTAGACATAGCATTTGAGAGTCATGTCTTCTGTTTTGAGCCCACATCTAGGTCATGCCACCTAACATATAATCTTTTCCTTCCACACACTTTTTCATCGGTTTCAGGAGAGTCTCAGTCCTGGAACCATAAGATGCAGATATCTCTCATTATTTGTTTTCTTTTTATTTCGTATTTTGTTTTAAAAAACCTAGACATCGTATTTCTCATTGGAGTCACTTGCAAAGTGAAGGTTCTGGGAGTGAACATTATACCGAACATATCGTCAGAATTACAAATAAAGAGTATAATGCTCTCAGCATACACATAGTGAATCTGCCCAATCACAATATTACATTTGTAAGGCAGACGATTTCACTAAGGTCAGTAACCAAGTTACAGATTTCAGCTACAGTTTGTGTTGATTACTTATAAAACAACGATCGTTTACCCAGGCAAGCCCAGAGTATATGCAAATGTATGTGATAATTAGTCGAGACAAAATTAACATATTTCAGAGATATCAAATATTATAGTGTAGATAAGATTAAGCTAAATTCCTTAGCTAAGCTGTATTTGTTTATTAAATACTTTTGATTCAAAGTAATAAAATGCGCATTAGGTCATTTATCTAATATATATATATATATATATATATATATATATATATATATATATATATATATATATATATATATATATATATATATATATATATATATATATATATATATATATATATATATATTTGTGTGTGTGTGTGTGTGTGTGTGTGTGTGTGTGTGTGTGTGTGTGAAAATGCTAAATAACTGTCACGAATCACTGGTTATCACTGAGATCATCAGTGGCTATTGGATGATCAGTCACGCATTTTTCCACAGGAAGGCTCTTTTGTAATATTAAACAGGACACCTTTGCACTGCTGTAGAATGAGGCTGCTGCCTGAACGAAGGATCACACTACTGCAGGGGAACAGCAGTCAGGAAGCTGTTGCCTGCACGAGAGGTCTCACCACAAGCACTTACCCGTAATGAGTCCTGAACTGACTAAAGATATTCGAAGCCGAATGATCCTTTATATAGAGGAACCAGGCGGCGTTGGCGTGCGGTCTCGCCAAGACTTTCACTGTTTTGCTGGGACCTTGATTTCGCCTGCCGTATTTGTCGCGAACCGTGAGACCACAAAGAACTGAACTTACAACGCTTGCTTAACCATTACAGATGCCTTGGTTAACATTTGCCACAGTGCTAATGCGAACTGGAGATAATAACACTGGAGATGGTAAAGATATGACCTCTGATATGCTCATAAGAGGAGACAGTGATCCAGAAAACTGAAAATTATTGCCACTATCAAGACGAAGAGAAAGACAAGCCAATTGCAGATTGCTTTAAAAATCAGTAGACTAAGAATTTTTTCTAAATTTGGACTGTAGGGCAAATTGTTGCAATGGGTAAAGAAAATTTCATGGACGATACAGAAGACGATAATACAAACAAGACGAAATAATCGCTCACATAAAGACAAATGTCATAAGAAGAGTCACAAGGTGATTAGTGTTTTCTGTATTTTAAAAATCTATATTAATTGCTTTCTGAAATTAATAATATAGGAATATGTTTTGTTTGTGCTAATGAACTCCAAGATTTAGACAGGCAAATGTCGTAGACTGAAAAGCGACAGATTCAGTTTAATGTAGATCAGTGGAAACTCCTGTTACATGTAAACAAATCGATATGATTGAAAATCCGTATAAAAATTCTACCATAAAGTGAGCTTGTGATGTGACAAATGACAGAATTACACATGCAACAGTTAGACAACTTTATTCCGAAACGTTTCCGAAACGTTTCGGAATAAAGTTGTCTAACTGTTGCATATGTGTCTTACCTAACAACCTGTCGGTATTGTATACCATTTTGATGTTCACAGAATTACACAATGGAAATGAGAATCTAGTCACCTTAATTGAGAAACATGTTTCTCAGGGTATGTAGCTAGGTGAGAGGAAATAGGAAGCGTACCTATCTCTCTCAGCAACCGAAGGATCGAGTCTCCACCACGTCTTGCGCTGCATAACCCACATGGGTTTAACACTTAACAGGAATTAATAATAACCAGAGTATGCACACCAGAAGTCTACTTTAATCTCGATTAGACACAAGTGCAACAATCAGGTATCTTTATTCCGAAACGTTTCGTCTACACAGCAGGCTTCTTCAGTCGAGAACAGAAAAGTTGGTAGAAGAGATGTGAAGACGATGTTATCAGTCCCTTGAAGATCTAGTTTTGGGGTAGTCAGTCCCTCAGCCAGGAGATGAATATTTGTTCCATAGTCTTACCTGCTGACAGCCTCTGTGATCTACCACAGTCGACACTTTTAGTCTAAACAAAACAGTATATAAGAACATAAGAAAGAAGGAACACTGCAACAGACCTACTGGCCTATGCGAGGCAGGTCCAGTTCTCCCACCGGCTTAAGCCAATGCCTTGACCTAGTGAGGTCAGACACGTCACTTAAGGGAGGAGCAAGGCATCCAACCTAGTAGCACAAGCTAGTCAGGTCCAACTCACACCCACCCACACCCACTCATGTATTCATCCAACCTATTTTTAAAACTACACAACGTTTCAGCTTCCATGACGGTACTCGGGAGTTTGTTCCACTCATCTACAACTCTATTGCCAAACCAGTGATTTCCTATATCCTTCCTGTCTCCACGAGAGTTTTTATTAAGCGTTAATAGTAAAGCATCCACGAATAAGTGGATGCTAAAATAACAAGGGTTCGATCCCCGGCTAGCCGGGGATCGAACCCGTGTTATTTTAACCCCGCTCGTGGGCTAAATGCTTAAAAAATCAACTGCTTACATAGCACACTTGATCAAAATCTGTTCTGTATAAAAAAAGTATAACTAAACCTTAGCAGTGACCTGGGAAGTACATATTGAACCTGAACAGTGACCTGGGAAGTACATATTGAACCTGAACAGTGACCTGGGAAGTACGTATTAAACCTGAACAGTGACCTGGGAAGTACATATTGAACCTGAACAGTGATCTGGAAAGTACATATTGAACCTGAACAGTGACCTGGGAAGTACATATTGAACCTGAGCAGTGACCTGGGAAGTACGTATTGAACCTGAACAGTGACCTGGGAAGTACATATTGAACCTGAGCAGTGACCTGGGAAGTACATATTGAACCTGAGCAGTGACGTGGGAAGTACATATTGAACCTGAACAGTGACCTGGGAAGTACATATTGAACCTGAGCAGTGACCTGGGAAGTACATATTGAACCTGAACAGTGACCTGGGAAGTACATATTGAACCTGAGCAGTGACGTGGGAAGTACATATTGAACCTGAGCAGTGACCTGGGAAGTACATATTGAACCTGAACAGTGACCTGGGAAGTACATATTGAACCTGAGCAGTGACCTGGGAAGTACGTATTGAACCTGAACAGTGACCTGGGAAGTACATAATAAACCTGAACAGTGACCTGAGAAGTACATATTGAACCTGAACAGTGACCTGGGAAGTACATATTGAACCTGAACAGTGACCTGGGAAGTACATATTGAACCTGAACAGTGACCTGGGAAGTACATATTGAACCTGAACAGTGACCTGGGAAATACATATTGAACCTGAACAGTGACCTGGGAAGTACATATTGAACCTGAACAGTGACCTGGGAAGTACATATTGAACCTGAACAGTGACCTGGGAAGTACATATTGAACCTGAACAGTGACGTGGGAAGTACATATTGAACCTGAACAGTGACCTGGGAAGTACATATTGAACCTGAACAGTGACCTGGGAAGTACATATTGAACCTGAACAGTGACCTGGGAAGTACATATTGAACCTGAACAGTGACCTGGGAAGTACATATTGAACCTGAGCAGTGACCTGGGAAGTACGTATTGAACCTGAACAGTGACCTGGGAAGTACATAATAAACCTGAACAGTGACCTGAGAAGTACATATTGAACCTGAACAGTGACCTGGGAAGTACATATTGAACCTGAACAGTGACCTGGGAAGTACATATTGAACCTGAACAGTGACCTGGGAAGTACATATTGAACCTGAACAGTGACCTGGGAAATACATATTGAACCTGAACAGTGACCTGGGAAGTACATATTGAACCTGAACAGTGACCTGGGAAGTACATATTGAACCTGAACAGTGACCTGGGAAGTACATATTGAACCTGAACAGTGACCTGGGAAGTACATATTGAACCTGAGCAGTGACCTGGGAAGTACATATTGAACCTGAACAGTGACCTGGGAAGTACATATTGAACCTGAGCAGTGACCTGGGAAGTACATATTGAACCTGAACAGTGACCTGGGAAGTACATATTGAACCTGAACAGTGACCTGGGAAGTACATATTGAACCTGAGCAGTGACCTGGGAAGTACATATTGAACCTGAGCAGTGACCTGGGAAGTACATATTGAACCTGAACAGTGACCTGGGAAGTACATATTGAACCTGAACAGTGACCTGGGAAGTACATATTGAACCTGAGCAGTGACCTGGGCAGTACATATTGAACCTGAGCAGTGACCTGGGAAGTACATATTGAACCTGAACAGTGACCTGGGAAGTACATATTGAACCTGAGCAGTGACCTGGGAAGTACATATTGAACCTGAACAGTGACCTGGGAAGTACATATTGAACCTGAACAGTGACCTGGGAAGTACATATTGAACCTGAACAGTGACCTGGGAAGTACATATTGAACCTGAACAGTGACCTGGGAAGTACATATTGGTCCTCAGCAGTGACCTGGAAAGTACATACTAGCCCTCAGCAGTGACCTGGTAAGTACGTACTGGTCCTCGGCAATGACCTGGGAAGTACATATTGGCCCTCAGCAGTGACCTGGAAGGTACACACTAGCCCTCAGCAGTGACCTGTGAAGGGCATATTGGCCCTCAGCAGTGACCTGGGAAGTACATATTGGCCTTCAGCAGTGACCTGGGAAGTACATATTGGCCCTCAGCAGTGACCTGGGAAGTACATATTGGCCCTCAGAAGTGACCTGGGAAGTACATATTGGCCCTCAGAAGTGACCTGGGAAGTACATATTGGCCCTCAGAAGTGACCTGGGAAGTACATATTGGCACTCAGCAGTGACCTGGGAAGTACATACTGGCCCTCAGCAGTGACCTGGGAACTACATACTGGCCCTCAGACGTGACCTTGGAAGTACATATTAGCCCTCAGCAGGGACCTGGGAAGTACATATTGGCCCTCAGTAGTGACCTGGGAAGTAGAAATTGAGCCTGAACAGTGACCTGGAAACAACATCAGTGACCTGAGAAGGACAGAACATAAGTGGGGAGGACAAAACGTAATAAGTAGATGAGCAATAATGATGTCAGGAAGAACTTCTTTACACTGTAAGACTTGTTGAGAATGGGAGGTAATCAAGCCACGGAACGGGTGGGGTGTGAAACCATGACGAGTTAGTGGTAAAGCTCTAGGCCATTGCGTAAGCCACTGGGCTAGCTGGCTACAATAAGATTCATCCAACCAGTATATTTCTATACACCATAGGAAGGTTAGCATGGGCCACTACTGTGACCACAAATGCAAGTTTTTACAGGTGAATCTCCCGCCAGCGTGGCTGTGGCAAGCTCTAGCTCAAGTTCCCATCAATGCCGCCATCATTACTCACTAAATCGTGGTACTGCGATTTTGCGAGCCATAAGGGAGGTAATCATTGCTTAAGGATGGAGAAAGTAACTCTAATTCTTTGGCCAAAGAGCCCTTGAGTACTCCTCTGAAAAGCAAAGATACAGAGAATATCATTATATATTATCACAATCTCTAACCTGCTTATTTAAGCAGATAATCTATGCAGTGTACCCGACGAGTCTTTACACAAAAAACACAAATCATGGAAGAGTGAAAGTGGTGCTAATTTAATAGTTTTTTACTGAAATATTATGTGACTGAATTTAGGATGAGTATGCACTAATTAAAGAACAGTGAGGCAGTATAAAATTTCTGTGAGCCCGACTATCAAATGCAGAAAACGCATCTATAGATCTGCAACCAAATGGTGTACAAAAAAAAAATATCAAATCGGAAAAGAAATTTGTGACTCAGTGTTTGTGTGTTCATGCAAACTTTTAAGCATCACTCATGTATTATCCTGTAGATACATTGTTGTATTTCAGTTGTATTTTAAGGAAAGTTTGGGAAAAAGAAAATCCAGATAGCATATAAAGATTTTATTGCTCTTGGTAACACCTTTTGTTAATAAAATGACGCTTATTAAACGTATGTCATGTGAAAGTATACACGATATTTTTTTAATCATGGTTTAGAAGCACTTGCGGTGGACGATGCCGGGGCCGGACTCGTCGTACTCCTCCTTGGTGATCCACATGGTCTGGAAGGTGGACAGTGAGGCCAGGATGGAACCACCGATCCAGACGGAGTACTTACGCTCGGGAGGAGCAATGATCTTGATCTTGATGGTAGAAGGAGCCAGTGCAGTGATTTCCTTCTGCATTCGGTCAGCAATACCAGGGTACATGGTGGTACCACCAGACATGACAACGTTGGCGAACAGGTCCTTCCTGATGTCAATGTCGCACCTCATGATGGAGCTGTGGACGGTCTCATGAACACCAGCGGATTCCATACCCAGGAAGGAAGGTTGGAAGAGAGCCTCAGGAGCACGGAATCGCTCATTACCAATGGTAATGACCTGACCATCGGGAAGTTCGTAGGACTTGTCCAGGGAGGAGGAAGCAGCAGCAACATTCATCTCATTCTCAAAATCGAGGGCGATGTAGCAAAGCTTCTCCTTGATGTCACGAACAATCTCACGCTCAGCTGTGGTGGTGAAGGAATAGCCACGCTCAGTCATGATCTTCATGAGGTAGTTGGTAAGGTCACGACCAGCAAGGTCAAGACGAAGGATAGCATGAGGAAGGGCGAAACCTTCATAGACGGGGACCATGTGAGAGACACCATCACCAGAGTCACACACCAGACCAGTGGTACGACCAGAGGCGTACAGGGACAACACAGCCTGGATGGTAACATACATGGCTGGCAAGTTGAAGGCCTCAAACATGATCTGTGTCATCTTCTCACGGTTGGCCTTGGGGTTGAGGGGAGCTTCAGTCAACATTGTGGGGGACTCCTCAGGGGCAATACGGAGCTCGTTGTAGAAGGTATGGTACCAGATCTTCTCCATGTCGTCCCAGTTGGTGATGATGCCGTGTTCGATGGGATACTTGAGAGTCAGGATACCTCTCTTGCTCTGGGCCTCATCACCGACGTAGGCGTCCTTCTGACCCATACCGACCATCACACCCTGGTGACGAGCGCGGCCGACGATGGAGGGAAAGACGGCTCGGGGAGCGTCGTCACCAGCGAAGCCGGCCTTAACCATGCCGGAGCCATTGTCCACAACCAGGGCTACCTGATCCTCGTCGTCGCACATGGTGGACGTGCGCTATGAATACAGATGAACACCTAGAAAGAACGATTTAAAATATCAGTGTTTCATAAGTATGCATGTTGTAAGACAGCCATCTGCTGTACAAACAAATTTTCAGTCTGCACTTATATGTATTTAAACACAAGATTGTGATTTCTCCAGCTGCTGCGGAACTCGTCTATATTATGAATATTCCTGTATGAGATGCAAATCTTAATACATTTGGAAGACAAGATATTACTTTTACTTTAAATATATTTATTTATGACGCAAACGAACCAACACAGCAGAAAATAGTTAGGTTTTTAGGTTTAAAGCTTATCGGTCGCACGAGGATAAATTAAGGCTGCATTTCCATGTATACACCACCAGTCAATAGAACTTTAATCCCTAAAATAGGAAGAAAAGTAAATTCAGTATGTATACACTTGTATACTACTCCCTACTGCGACGTACGACACCCGAAAGGTAGGAGTACAGAATAAGGGTGTGCGATATGGAGGTTACTGGAAGCAGGAGGTAGTGCAAGACAGACAGGCCCTTCTTTACAGCGCTTCACCTTACAGTGTTTCGCTATTACAGTGGTTTTCAATTACACCAATTCTTCGTATATTCAGACTTCCTATAAGCTAAGTATGGAAATATTCTCTGTACTGTAAATGCAATTTTTAGCCCTAGCTCTATTGCTCACTTAATATATGATAAGGTAAATCTGTTATCAGGCTTGGAACCTGACCTGCTGTACACTTTGGGCCTTCCTGTATTAACAGTTAAATCAAGGTTGGTGCAATAAATTAGTTTCCGTTAAAGAAATCAGAGTTTGTATCAAAGCTGGGACTTTCAGCGAGGAGGTCAGTTAGAGTGAGTGTGCTGGGGCAGTGGAGACGTCAGAAATTAATCCTGCCTGCCCACTGATTGACAAATCTATTCCTCTCAGACCAGTGCCGGTCATTTATCGTGATATATCGGTGTATTCCTCGACAACAGAAAGTAAAATAAATATTGTATGCAACGACCTAACACCGAAGCTCTCTTGTTGAAGACGGCCATAGTTTGGCGTCGAAACATACAACACTCTTCTTGTGTTTTATTGTCCCTATGTGTGTTTGTTTGTACCAGTGACTAATGTTTATTAAGCTTCTGTTTGGACGTTTATTTATTCCCCTCCTCCCCCTCAAAAAAACAAAAACAAAAAAATTCAGACTTGTGCACTTTTTACGAAGGAATTTAAACACTCAGCCGAACTGTGGAACATGAGTAGATTAGTAGTAGGTGACGTTGTGGCCTGGCAGCCACACTTTTAAACTTGTCTTGTTAAGACTAAAACCCCCCTCAGAGGATTATTTCCCAGGAGAACATAACGTAGAATATTGTAGAATTTAGGGCAGAGTAGAAATCGAATTCCAAAATATATTTATTATCTAAAGAGAGAAAGCTTAAGTGAGATTATTTTAGAGATCTGAGCTCATAACTCCTATATAATAGCAAGACTGTCATAATGCCGTTGTTTAATATACTATTATATTGTTATGGCTCTAAGCTAGCCGGAAATATTTCCATGAGTGGGTTATAGTATCAAAGAAAATTGTTTTTCGATAAAGGACTTTTTTTAGTGACCAAATATACTTTAATTCTTAAACACAGACGAGTACTGTATATTTCCCATTAAACAGTGAGCTCCTCGTCAGTGATGAAGTTCTCGTGTGCCAGGCCAGAATATTCAGTAGTCTTTATTTTGCTACGTCCATGGGAGGTAGAGATTTTTAAATGACGCACAACTATTGATTAACGTAAAGTGCACTGCTAATATGTATGGCACTGCTTCGCTGACAGGTACAAGGCACTGCTTCGCTGACAGGTACAAGATACTGCTTCGCTGACAGATACAAGACACAGCTTCCATGACAGATACGAGACACTGCTTCGCTGACAAATCGTATTTTCTCGAGATGGACGAAGGAGCATCACAAACTAGAAAGTTCTTGGCACGGAAGCTGACCACAAGCACTTACCACCAGCGAGTCCTGACCTGACTAAAGTTACCTCATGCCAATTTGTGACTTTTATACCAAGACGGAGCTGGTATGTGTAGTCGAGCCAAAACATTTTCTCTCTCAACCCTCTTTATCCACGGCCATTACTTTTTCCCCTGTCGTTATAATTTCCCCTTAAAATGCAATTTAGATAGTAAATCTTAATGAAAATGCACGATATCTGCGTTTTTTCGTAATATACCAACATTTCTATGAAATATACGCATACTATTGCTAAAATTTCAGACGTGTCGAGCAATTAAGAAGATATTTAATAATGTTTAAGTGCAAAATACGTCTTTTTTTAGTTCACCAGTAAATGCAGAATATCAACACTGATGCCATGTAAACTACGCTAACCACGAACAAACAAAAATGTTACACAAATAACCCGCACATAAAAGAGAGAAGTTTACGACGACGTTTCGGTTCAACTTGGACCATTTACAAAGTCACACTAACCAGAAGTGGAGCAGGACGGCTATATATAGGCAGGAAAAGGTGGTGGTGGTAGTAGTAGTAGTAGCAGTAGTACGAGAATGGTATATAATACCGACAAGATGAAATTAAGACACATGCCCAACACCCGGGCATCCCCATCGTAGACGCTTCGCCATCCAGCCAGCCACTGGATGGCGAAACGTCCACAACAAGACACCCAGACGCCATGTTACCATGTCAGCCGCAAATTCGCAAAAATAGCAGAGTAATGTGAGTATACTTATAAAATAAACAGAAATGTGTGTATACTTATAAAAATACCATAAATATGTGTATACTTAAAAAATAGACAGAGAAAAGTGGGTATACTTAATAGCGTATAAGTTCTTGCTGAGTGTTCAGACAGGTATAATATGCTTTCACTCTGAGTGCTTTTCTCTCCGTCCTTATCAAGCTCATCGTTGAAGTTTGATACATGAAAACCAAAGTAGAATAAGGTAACAGATGGATCTAGGTAACACAGGTGGATTAAGGTAACACAGATGGACCAAAGTAACACAGATGGATGAAGGTAACACAGGTGGATCAAAGTATCACAGATGGATGAAGGTAACACAGGTGGATCAAAGTATCACAGATGGATGAAGGTAACGCAGGTGGATCAAAGTATCACAGATGGATGAAGGTAACACAGGTGGATCAAAGTATCACAGATGGATGAAGGTAACACAGGTGGATCAAAGTATCACAGATGGATGAAGGTAACACAGATGGATCAAAGTATCACAGATGGATGAAGGTAACACAGATGGATCAAAGTAACACAGGTGGATCAAGGAAAAACAGGTGGATCGTAGTCCCCTAGAGTGAGTTTGACCAACAGGTTGGATCTCCGTAAACTAGTTGAATTTCGTACACTCAAAGGTTTTTCAGTCCTAATTAGCGATGTTCTTCTGTTTTGTTTCTCTTTTTTTGAGACGAGGCTAAACACTTGAAAATTCACAACTATTTAATTTATTTTATATAGTATTTGTTAGCAAATATCCTCTTAGATTAAGCAGAATTTGTTGTAATTAGTTGTTCCAGCCTACTAAAATAGTCTCTGTTGTCAACACTAGCCATATATAATAGATTTTGATCCACCTTCTAAATGAGAACTTTCTTAGTTAGTTATTATTGACAACAGAGACTATTTTAGGTTCCATTACACCAGGAGAAAAAATGTTTATTTGTCCCCCAGAAAAGCTGGACAACATAGACTTAGGGTTTTAGTATATCTGGATTAGGTTTTCAATGAATAATTCCACTTGGTAAATAAAATCAGACCCAAATTACTTGAAGCGACATATTGTTCGTCGGGAGAAATATGGAAAGTGAAACGATAATTGATTTTCACACTTACGATTATTATTATATTAATGGGGAAGGGCTACACGCATGAGGATTACTCATTACCTATGGAATAGAAGGCAATTGGATCTGATTCCTTGGAAAATCTACACGCCAGGGCCATGGAGGCGATCAGTGGGTAAACGTGGTGACTGCGTCTTACCACTCGAGAGTAGAAGAGATAAACTCTAATCCCTTAAATCAGGCCTTTAAACTAAAGTTTCACGTGTATTTAACTATTTCGTCTAATGGTGAAAGGACCCAATCTTCAGGCAGTTCAAAGACTCATTAAAACAATTCAGTGTAAGAAAAAGAAAATTTCGTTCTGTGGTATACAACTGACTGTGTGAGTGTTGTTAGTTTACACATATCTTCTCTTACAAATTTTGTCCAGTCTCCTAACCACAGTTTAGAAAGACCAGTGAACACCACTCATGCAGTCATCGTCTTATTGATGCCCTCTTCCTGTTCATAGTCAGTCAGTTCGAGACCCTCCACCTACAGAGTACCTTCAGCTCTTGAGAGGAATTGTTCCAGACTATGGAGCAAAACTCTTCTCCAGGCTGAGGGAATGACCAACTCAAAACTACGTTTTCAGTGGAGATGGACCGATTACATCTTTATATCTCTACTGCTTTTGTTGACTCCTCTGTACTCTACTGAAAAAGCCTACTGTGTAGTGGAAACGTTTCGGAATAAAGATATCTAACTATTGCACACGTGTCTTAATTATCATCTCTTTGAGGTTATAAGAACTGGGTACAAGTTCTGTGTTAACCCTTTGATAGGCCCTTTGAGGTATTTTCTAATTCAGATGGTATTTTGTTCTCTTGTCGTATTTCAATGATGATGCCGCGTCTCCTCCATAAACTGCAGTCTCTGAATTTATTTAAATTTATTTCATTCTTCCATAATTTCCTGGTCGAAATTGTAAGAAATTGTAAAATGAATGCTGACAATCTCATGATTTTACCAACTGGATATGACCACGGTTTCTGGAGGCTATGAGTGTGTATATTAACAGAATAAATAATAAGCAATTTTCCTAGAATTTTATTTTTATTTTTAAGGATAAATCATGAAGTTAGATATTATCATTAAATATAAATGACTGAGTTGTACAGGAAGGTATAAAAGTAATCGGAATATACCTAAAAATTTAGAAGCACTTGCGGTGGACGATGCCGGGGCCGGACTCATCGTACTCTTCCTTGGTGATCCACATGGTCTGGAAGGTGGACAGTGAAGCCAGGATGGAGCCACCGATCCAGACGGAGTACTTACGCTCGGGAGGAGCAATGATCTTGATCTTGATTGTAGCAGGAGCCAGAGCAGTGATTTCCTTTTGCATGCGGTCAGCAATACCAGGGTACATGGTGGTACCACCAGACATGACAATGTTGGCGAACAGGTCCTTCCTGATGTCAATGTCGCACCTCATGATGGAGCTGTGGACGGTCTCGTGAACACCAGCGGATTCCATACCCAGGAAGGAAGGCTGGAAGAGAGCCTCAGGAGCACGGAAACGCTCATTACCAATGGTGATGACCTGACCATCGGGAAGTTCGTAGGACTTGTCCAGGGAGGAGGAAGCAGCAGCAACATTCATCTCATTCTCGAAGTCGAGGGCGATGTAGCAGAGCTTCTCCTTGATGTCACGGACAATCTCACGCTCAGCTGTGGTGGTGAAGGAGTAGCCACGCTCAGTCATGATCTTCATGAGATACTGAGTCAGGTCACGACCAGCGAGGTCAAGACGAAGGATAGCATGAGGAAGGGCGAAACCTTCATAGACGGGGACCATGTGAGAAACACCATCACCAGAGTCACACACCAGACCAGTGGTACGACCAGAGGCGTACAGGGACAACACAGCCTGGATGGTAACGTATGTTGCTGGCAAGTTGAAGGACTCAAACATGATTTGTGTCATCTTCTCACGGTTGGCCTTGGGGTTGAGAGGAGCTTCAGTCAACATTGTGGGGGACTCCTCAGGGGCAATACGGAGCTCATTATAGAAAGTATGGTACCAGATCTTCTCCATGTCGTCCCAGTTGGTGATGATGCCATGCTCGATAGGGTACTTCAAAGTCAGGATACCTCTCTTGCTCTGAGCCTCATCGCCTACATAGGCGTCCTTCTGACCCATACCGACCATCACACCCTGGTGGCGAGCGCGGCCGACGATGGAAGGAAAGACGGCGCGGGGAGCGTCGTCACCGGCGAAGCCGGCCTTGACCATGCCGGAGCCATTGTCGACCACAAGGGCTACCTGCTCCTCTTCGTCACACATGGTGATGGTACGTTATGAATGCAGATGAACACCTAGAAGAAAAGACGTGTGTTTATTATACTGAAATGGTTGTTAAGACACATAGGCAACACTTAAGCAACTTAAGCAAAGTTGCTTAAGTGTTGCCTATGTGTCTTAACAACCATCCTGTCGGTATTGTATACCATTTTGATATTCATTATACTGAAATATTGATTTTGTGAGCTTGATTTACAAAAATACAAAGTGATTCTTGTCCAACTTTCCTCTTCACTCTTAAATTATCTAGTTATGCACAATTTGACCATTAGTATCCAATAATTAGGTTAAGATTTGGAATTTGATGCCCTGCTTTTTGTTGATTTTAGTGGAAATTAACTCGTGTTATAAAGTCACAGATTTGACCATCCATACATGTACATTGCAAATCCAATACAAAAAAAAAAAAAAAACAAGAATATTGTCTTAACGATCTCCCGAACAGATATGCCGTATAATTTCTCACCATGAACAGTGCCTTGCGCCTGGTGAGAAACAATATACAACAATTGATTGGCAGATTTAAGCACTGTCGACTGCGATTAAGATTGCTTTTCACCATTTAATCGCTAATAAAGAATACTTTTATTCCTAAAATAGGGATTAAAGTAAACTCAATATAGAGTGTATATACCGAGATATACACACCTCTCATTGAGATATATACAACCCTGTGTAAATATTCCTTATGCGTTCATCAGACACTTTCGGAACAATTCTCATCAGAGTGAATTAAATTTAATTTTAAATAGAAGTCTTGAATTTCTTCCTGAAAATATTTCATCTATTTGCTTTAGATATAATGAAGACATCAATTTAGGACTTTATCATTTATTTCCCTCTTGAAATAATATGTTGAAAATACCAACAAACATTTAGCTTCAAGAAGCCATAAAAAATAAAATTTCGTTTTTCTCAAAATTCTGCCTTATTAATTATTGATATGATTAAAACGAAGACTAATGAATTCAGAAATACTTCGCACATATTATCTGATCTGTAATGGTAGCAAATTAGCAGTGATGATAGAAAATATCCAAGTTAGCTGAAAATTACTAACGATAGTAACGATGTAAGTCATGAGCCATGACATATGTAAATAAATCAGAACTTATGTGGCTGACTAATCAGCCACATTAGATCGTCAGTCATTTGCGAATATAGACAGTACTCTTAATGGTTATATTCATAACTGTGATTTTTAAAGGGGTGGACCGGTAAGCCAGTGGAAGTCTTCGGTCAGATGACCAAAAGCTCCAGCTGTGGGTCATCAAATGACTAAGACCCGCGTCAGGAAACGCTTGTCCTATTTTCTGACAAGCATTATACCTAAATCATTCGTGAATGTGATATCCCGGTAAACAAGCGATATCACAATATAGAAAATAACCGCAGTGAGAAAACAGTGAAATTCAAGGCGCTTTCGTGATTTCTTACATTATCTAACCATTTTATCACTGTGGTTATTTTGCATGTATATATTGCTGCAGCATCTCGTGGTTTCAATTAATGATAAATTATTGCTTTTCATATACTGTTTGTTTAATAACTGCCGTCGTACTGTTATTATTTATTAAAATATCATAGCACTAACAGTAAACAGCATCAGTAAGTGTTAAAAATCTTCTAGGCTGAGAGCTTGATTGCCTCGTCTTCTACTGGCTCTATTTTCAGTACCTTTTTATAACGGAAAAAAGAGACACATCTGCAGTATAATGCGACAGGCTTCTCCAATCGATTATAGGTGAATATAACACCATAACCTATAATAGTTTTGAAGCGATCAGTCCTTCAGCCTTGGTAGGAGGTGGTCAGTCCCTCAAGCCGGAGGGACTGCTTCTACAGGGGCAATTCACTCAAGCTTGAGGGACTACTTCAGTGGTCAGTCCCTCAAGACTGTGGGACTATTTCTACAGTAGTCAGTCCCTTAATGCCAGAGGGGCTGGTTGTGCACCCTTCATTATTATATTCTCCTGCATTAGACTGAAGAAGGCTGTTGTACAAGCGAAATATTTCGACAGTAAAAGTACTCAGGCGTCGAACTTGTGTCTTATTCCACAACCTGTCGATATTATATACCTATAAAATTATATTTTGTTCATTGTATGTTAATTCCCCGGTCGCAACAACAGCACAGTATCTCTGGTTTACTGGACAATATCAGGTAGAAGCCTTGTATCGTACACTAATATAAACTATGTGAGAACGACACGTATTGTTTGATATGATCGAGAATGTCATAAGTTGCTTTACACAGCAGCTGACATTTACCAAAATATCGTCATTGTTTAATAGTTAACCATCTCCTATCAATCCGAATATTATCCAGGGCCATAATGTAATTCGTCACTTAACACAATCCGTAGCACCGTTTCTGTTAGCGCTGTACAAATGAGGTTGTTAAATCTCGTGACTGCGTTGGCTGTGACAAGATCAGCAGTGACAGATCTACCTGTGTAGGTCTGTATGACAACACGACACCTACCCGTAGCGAGCCCTGATCTGACTAAAGTTATCTCACGCCAAATTATCCTTTATATACACACACTAACAGGAATCTGTCTTCTCGCCAAGACTTCATTTTTTTTTTTTACATTTCAAATCCCCTGGTACATTTTTCTTGCGCATTTTATATACACACTTCCTCCTCCACAAGCGATGGAAAAAAACAAGCACCTCAGAGGTATCAAATTTAGCCAGAGCTCGATTTACGTTCCCACGAGGTGCAGACGTTGTTGTGACTGAACCAGTTCCTGAAGTAGTTATTTGTCGGTTTTAAAATTCATTTTCCTTATGTTTAATTACTATGCCATGTTTCTGTGTAAAGAAAATATGGGATATTTATCCTTGGGAGTCCTTCACCCTAATATATATATATGTCGTGCCGAATAGGCAGAACTTGCGATCTTCGCTTAAATAGCAACGTTCATCTCGCCATATAGGACAAGTGAAAATTTGTGTATGCAATAATTTCGGCAAAATCATTCTGAACCTAACGAAAAAAATATATTTCACTGTGTTTGTTTAGTATTAAATTATTGTAAACAATTTTAAAATATATTTAGTTAGGTTAGGCTAAAATAAATTGTTCTTGTTATAATAAGGTTAGGTAAGTTTTCTAAGATTCTTTTGGTGCAAAATTGAAAATTTTTACGTTATCATTAATGAAAAAAATATATCTCTAAACATATAAGAGAAAATTTTAGAAAGGACTTAATTTTAAATGAGTTCTTGCTAATTGACCAGTTTTACATATTCGGCACGACATATATGTATATATAATGTATATATATGTAATACATATATAATATATATTATATAATATAAATATAATATATATAATTATACATATACATATATATATATATATATATATATACATATATATATATAAATATACATATATATATATGTACATATATGTATATATGTATATATATTAGATCTTTTCTGTCATGGAACATTATTCTATACTTTATCGTTGCTTTCATGAGCGCATTTATTAATTTATTAGCTGACATGAGACATGTAGCAGACATGTCTTCACGCTTCAGTTCACTCCAGATCTCGAGTACTGAGATAACGTCTACGTACAAAAAAATAATAGACTTATTGTAGGTAATAACTGTATTTCTCTCACAGTACCGAGTGACAGCAAAGTCTTCATAAATATCCTTAATCCAACAAGCAAAGGTGTGCCCAATAAACCGCACCTTTGGACCACTGTTTATCTTATGCTCTCCGACTATTTATCTAAATACTCCTGAATGGGGTTTTCTTTACTACTTTTCAAAGCTTATTTTTTTTTATTTTTTATTAGTAATTGTCTTGAGATCTTGACAAATGCCTAATTATTTCTTATTTGTGTAATTTCCTGTTACACTACAGCAGCTCATTTGATAAGTGCTGTTACCCTACAGCAGCTCATTTGATAAGTGCTGTTACCCTACAGCAGCTCATTTGATAAGTGCTGTTACCCTACAGCAGCTCATTTGATAAGTGCTGTTACCCTACAGCAGCTCATTTGATAAGTGTTGTTACCCTACAGCAGCTCATCTGATAAGTGCTGTTACCCTACAGCAGCTCATTTGATAAGTGCTGTTACCCTACAGCAGATCATTTGGTAAGTGCTGTTACCCTACATCAGCTCATTTTATAAGTGTTGTTACCCTACAGCAGCTCATTTTATAAGTGTTGTTACCCTACAGCAGCTCATTTGGTAAGTGCTGTTACCCTACAGCAGCTCATTTGATAAGTGCTGTTACCCTACATCAGCTCATTTGGTAAGTGCTGTTACCCTACATCAGCTCATTTGGTAAGTGCTGTTACCCTACATCAGCTCATTTTATAAGTGTTGTTACCCTACAGCAGCTCATTTGATAAGTGCTGTTACCCTACAGCAGCTCATCTGAGAAGTGTTGTTACCCCTACAGCAGCTCATTTTATAAGTGCTGTTACCCTACAGCAGCTCATTTGATAAGTGCTGTTACCCTACATCAGCTCATTTGGTAAGTGCTGTTACCCTATATCAGCTCATTTTATAAGTGTTGTTACCCTACAGCAGCTCATTTGATAAGTGCTGTTACCCTACAGCAGCTCATCTGAGAAGTGCTGTTACCCCTACAGCAGCTCATTTTATAAGTGCTGTTACCCTACAGCAGCTCATTTTATAAGTGCTGTTACCCCTACAGCAGCTCATTTGATAAGTGTTGTTACCCTACAGCAGCTCATTTGATAAGTGCTGTTACCCTACAGCAGCTCATTTTATAAGTGCTGTTACCCTACAGCAGCTCATTTTATAAGTGCTGCTACCCTACAGCAGCTCATTTGATAAGTATTGTTACCCTACAGCAGCTCATTTTATAAGTGCTGTTACCCTACAGCAGCTCATTTGATAAGTGCTGTTACCCTACAGCAGCTCATCTGAGAAGTGCTGTTACCCCTACAGCAGCTCATTTTATAAGTGCTGTTACCCTACAGCAGCTCATTTTATAAGTGCTGTTACCCTACAGCATCTCATTTGATAAGTATTGTTACCCTACAGCTGTTACCTGGTCATGGACCGGGCCGCGGGGGCGTTGATCCCCGGAATAACCTCCAGGTAACCTCCAGGTAACCATAAAGCAGCTCATTTGATAAGTGTTGTTACCCTACAGCAGCTCATTTGATAAGTGCTGTTACCCTACAGCAGCTCATTTTATAAGTGCTGTTACCCTACAGCAGCTCATCTGATAAGTGCTGTTACCCTACAGCAGCTCATTTGATAAGTATTGTTACCCTACAGCAGCTCATTTTATAAGAGCTGTTACCCTACAGCAGCTCATTTGATAAGCGCTGTTACCCTACAGCAGCTCATTTTATAAGTGCTGTTACCCTACAGCAGCTCATTTGATAAGTGCCGTTACCCTACATCAGCTCATTTTATAAGTGCTGTTACCCTACAGCAGCTCATGTTATAAGTGCTGTTACCCTACAGCACCTCATTTTATAAGTGCTGTTACCCTACAGCACTTCATTTTATAAGTGCTGTTACCCTACAGCAGCTCATCTGATAAGTGCCGTTACCCTACAGCAGCTCATTTGATAAGTGCTGTTACCCCTACAGCAGCTCATTTTATAAGTGATGTTACCCTACAGCAGCTCATTTTATAAGTGCTGTTACCCTACAGCAGCTCATCTGATAAGTGCTGTTACCCTACAGCAGCTCATTTGAGAAGTGCTGTTACCCTACAGCAGCTCATTTGAGAAGTGCTGTTACCCTACAACTGCTCATTTGTAGATGAATGGTTCAGAGAACCGACATGTTAATAAATTAGACACATGTGCAACTCTTGGGTATCTTTACTGAGGAAACGTCTCGCCACACAGTGGCTTCATCAGTCCATTCAAAGGAGAATCTTGAAGAACAGGAGGAGAATGAGGTAATCAGTCCCTCAACCTTGAGTCGATGTGGTTACCCCATCAATCTTGAGTAGAATGCGGCATACGTGAGGAGAAGGAGCTTATAAACCGTAGGTAGGAGAGGTGCAGCAGTCATAGGTGGTGTCACATTTGTCCAATGTGGAAGTAGGTCGTGCCCAAGAATTAGGCAAGCGAAGAATTCCCAAGTATTAAGATCCCAAGAAGTTGCAGTGTCTGACAGGTTTGTAGATGAATGGTTCAGAGTTGCACATGAGTCTAATTTATCAACAGCTCATTTGATAAGTGCTGTTACCCTACATCAGCTCATATGATTAGTGCTGTTACCCTACATCAGCTCATATGATAAGTCCTGTTACCCTACATCAGCTCATATGATAAGTGCTGATACCCTACATCAGCTCATTTGATAAGTCCTGTTACCCCTACATCAGCTCATTTACAAGCTAAGAGATATCATCCTGTTGCTCAGTTTACAAACTAAGAGCTTATGTCCTACTCACTAGGATGATATTCAACCTGTCATAGAATATTTACTGTTTGCTAAACAAAGGTAATTTGAATGATATTTTAATGTGCCTCTTTCATTATTGCCGAGGATGAAAAATAGACATTTTCACTGTGAGGCGAGTTCTATTCACTGCGCCAATTTCCACTGAGTTCATTAAGGTTGTCTATATTCGTATTAAGGCATCTTTTTATTTAAATAAAAGTAATAGGATCTCGTTTCTACCGAAGAAAATCTTTTCTTTGAAAATAAAAATTATGAAATAAAAATGAGAAAAATATTTATTATAATATGCATATTAGCCAACATAATGTTCTAAATAGAAGACGGTTTTTTTAGGTATACATAGTACATAGAATGATATATTATTTATATTATTTAGAAGCACTTGCGGTGACGATGCCGGGGCCGGACTCGTCGTATTCGTATTTAGTGATCCACATGGTCTGGAAGGTGGACAGTGAGGCCAGGATGGAACCACCGATCCAGACGGAGTACTTACGCTCGGGAGGAGCAATGATCTTGATCTTGATGGTAGAGGGAGCCAGAGTAGTGATTTCCTTCTGCATGCGGTCAGCAATACCAGGGTACATGGTGGTACCACCAGACATGACAATGTTAGCGAACAGATCCTTCCTGATGTCAATGTCGCACCTCATGATGGAGCTGTGGACGGTCTCGTGAACGCCAGTGGACTCCATACCCAGGAAGGAAGGCTGGAAGAGAGCCTCAGGAGCACGGAAACGCTCATTACCAATGGTGATGACTTGACCATCGGGAAGTTCGTAAGACTTGTCCAGGGAAGAGGAAGCATCAGAAACATTCATCTCATTCTCAAAGTCAAGGGCGATGTAGCAAAGCTTCTCCTTGATGTCTCTGACAATCTCACGCTCAGCTGTAGTGGTGAAGGAGTAGCCACGCTCAGTCATGATCTTCATGAGGTAGTTGGTTGGTAAGGTCACGACCAGCAAGGTCAAGACGAAGGATGGCATGAGGAAGAGCGAAACCTTCATAGACGGGGACCATGTGAGAGACACCATCACCAGAGTCACACACTTGACCAGTGGTACGACCAGAGGCGTACAGGGACAACACAGCCTGGATGGTAACATACATGGCTGGCAAGATGAAGGCCTCAAACATGATTTGTGTCATCTTCTCACGGTTGGCCTTGGGGTTGAGGGGAGCTTCAGTCAACATTGTGAGGGACTCTTCAGGGGCAATACGGAGCTCATTGTAGAAGGTATGGTACCAGATCTTCTCCATGTCGTCCCAGTTAGTAATGATACCGTGTTCGATGGGGTACTTGAGAGTCAGGATACCTCTCTTGCTCTGGGCCTCATCACCGACATAGGCGTCCTTCTGACCCATACCGACCATCACACCCTGGTGACGAGCGCGGCCGACGATGGAGGGAAATACGGCGCGGGGAGCGTCGTCACCAGCGAAGCCGGCCTTAACCATGCCGGAGCCATTGTCCACAACCAGGGCTACCTGTTCCTCCTCGTCACACATTTTGGTGATCGTTATATGTGGTCAGTACTGGGCCTGAAAAATAACCAAATTGTATTAGGTTAGTTGGGCTGCTAGCCTGTGGGCTACAATACGTTTATTATGCCTGCTTATCATGTATATACTAATAAATAATATTTTAACCCCTAAAATATGAATTAATGTAAAATATCAGTATACTGAGAGATACACGCCTTTCGATGTAGATATCCAGTGTCAATTATTTTTTTCTACTAGTAAGTTATTTGCTTAAGTGTGACTTCCCGCCGAGAAAATAATAATGAATGCTAACATTTTTTCACGGGAAAATATATTCGATGTTCATTGATTCTGAATCCAAGCATCTTGCCACCGTATTAATAATGTCTGCAGGCGCCCTTCACTGTTACATTGGCAATGGTTTTGAGGGACGAGAGTTGGATTTATCAAAAGGACATTTCGTGGCGAGAATCTGGACAGTAAAAAGCTTGCAGCAATGCAACAGTTTAAGGACCCTGCAGATATAATCAAAATATGATGGCAGAGTTGTATTGTAAGCATCAGAGTACAGTGAACTAGCACCACTCTTAGCCTTGTTTTACAGCAGTTAATTACTGATCAGGCACTTGTTATCAATGAACCCTCCCTAACAGGAAGTTGAAACTAACTAAGTTACAAATGTTAATAGGTGAAATAAGTAATCTAAAGTTGTGCGTTGTCGTAGCTGTTACTTTTTCTCAAAATTTACAAATAGAATATTGAGTCTCCTCGGAATGGTCTTATTTACTGTTTTTTGGGGGGACGTTGTCATTGCTTCTGGGCAGTTGTGGGTTAGGGAGGTAATAACTTGACTAGATAAGGTAACAATAGCTTTATTTACATCTGCTGGAAGGCTGTTGGGTGTCCTGCCTGGTTGTTAAAAGGCGGAAGGAAGATTTGCCTTAGTTACGTGAGAGGGTAATTGATGGATACGTAAAAGACTGGTCTACTTTGCTACAATGAACTACCAAGTTGGAGGGAGGGGTTACGTGGATAAGATTACCCTCGCCGAGTTCTGAAATCGACCAGGCTGTGTGCGCTTTCTCGCTTTTTATAAGACACTCAAAGTCTACACCCTTTAGGATTTGGAGTCTTGCCAAACGTTGTCATCGGATACCATTTTATCTGATCCATGTACTAAATAACTAGTGAATCTGGTTCATATATATCTGTCACACAAAATCAGATTCTGCACGGATTACTGTGATATATATATCAATGATACGTAATTCTGTATATTAGCTAAGTGAAAGTGAACGGGAAATTGATAGCATTGAGAAGTATCCCCTAAATTATTGGCGTTGTGCTATGGCAGGTATTTTCTACCTTGGCAGAGACTCCACCAGCAAACGCTTTGTTTGTTTACGTATTTTGTGTTCAGAACACCACTCAGGTGTTCCATTTCTCCCTTTCGTGTTCGAATTAGCATCTAAAAAAGCAACAAAGAGACAATGCATGTTGCTTCAAACGAAGCTGTTGTAAATTTAAATTGATTAAACGTAAATACGTTTCCGAAATAATTCACGTGGACGCGCGTAGACTGTCAGGAACGCACGCACGCGGACGTGCGTTGACTGTCAGGAACGCACGCACGCGGACGTGCGTTGACTGTCAGGAACGCACGCACGCAGACACGCATACTAAGACACTAATAAACGTGATTTGAGAGGCGGGGTCAAGAGCTGAGACTCGACCTTTGCAATTACAATTCAACGACTACATACAGAGGAGAGATGACTGAAGACTAATAATAAAAGTAGTGAAACTCGTTGTAAGCAGTGTGGTGGGGTCAGGAAACAGGACTCAACCCCCGCCATCTACTTATTCAATGTTAATATTAAGTACGTGTTAGATATATTAGTATTATTTTTGTTTTATTGTGTATTTACTTAACATCTGAAATTGTGTTTTTAGGCCTGCATCGGCGCAAAAATCACTTAGAATTGTACATTAATAACATAAGAACATTAATAATGGTAGAAATGCGGTATTTATTACCCACAAACTGTGGTTAAAGATACATAAGCAAGCATTTAGAGCATTTTATTATCCGTAATAAAAGGTTCCAAATGTTTGTTGATGTGGCTTTAAGCACAGAGAGAATTCTGACTCACGAAATCGTAATGACACGATTGTAAACAAACTATACCACTGGTGGGGCTTCAACCCGCGGTCAGAGTCGTAAAACTCTCACAGGACTCTCCGACTGCGGGTTCAAGCCCCACCCATTGTATGGGTTGTTTAGAGAGTATTCACGTCAAATCTGATCAGCTTGGCTGTTCCCGTAACTTGGAAAGTGTAAGACTAAGTCTTCCCTTACTCAGTGTAGTGACATGCTTCAAAATAAAGATCTGATACTGTGGTTATTAAGTTAGGTTAGGTTTAGTGGGTGCTTCTAAAGGTACCTGTTCTCCCCTGCCTTTTATCGAACCTGATTCATTTCTTTTCTTACTCGCCATGTGAATCCTAAATATAATAATATAATAATAAATAATGGTAGCCCTTTGATGCTGTATTGGCAGTGTATCAGGTTCATGACAGTTTTGTACAGCGGAGGGTAACAAGGAGTGTTAAGGATACACTGCATGGCTGCAGAATATAATAAGTTGCACAGTGACCTTCAGTTGTAACTGTCTATCAAGTAATTAGTTTTCAGTAAAAACCTGCGCGAGTCACACACCAGGAACACAGAGGATGATTTTCAATGATCATATCATTATCTTTTATTAAATATCACTGAATTTATTATAACGTTTTATAGAATCAAAACTCTTGAGAATTATATATATATTTTATTTATTTAAAAGTGTAATATAAATGTAAAAAATGTATTCACAAATATATATTTAGAAGCACTTGCGGTGGACGATGCCAGGGCCGGACTCGTCATACTCCTCCTTGGTGATCCACATGGTCTGGAAGGTGGACAGTGAGGCCAGGATGGAACCACCGATCCAGACGGAGTACTTACGCTCGGGAGGAGCAATGATCTTGATCTTGATGGTAGAAGGAGCCAAATTTGTAATTTCCTTCTGCATGCGGTCAGCAATACCAGGGTACATGGTAGTACCACCAGATACGACAATGTTTGCAAACAGGTCCTTCCTGATGTCAATGTCGCACCTCATGATGGAACTGTGGACGGTCTCGTGAATACCAACAGATTCCATACCCAGGAAGGAAGGCTGGAAGAGAGCCTCAGGAGCACGGAATCGCTCATTACCAATGGTGATGACCTGACCATCGGGAAGTTCGTAGGACTTGTCCAGGGAGGAGGAAGCAGCAGCAACATTCATTTCATTCTCAAAGTCGAGGGCGATGTAGCAGAGCTTCTCCTTGATGTCACGAACAATCTCACGCTCAGCTGTGGTGGTGAAGGAGTAGCCACGCTCAGTCATGATCTTCATGAGGTAGTTGGTAAGGTCACGACCAGCAAGGTCAAGACGAAGGATGGCATGAGGAAGAGCGAAACCTTCATAGACGGGGACCATGTGAGAGACACCATCACCAGAGTCACACACCAGACCAGTGGTACGACCAGAGGCGTACAGGGACAACACAGCCTGGATGGTAATATATGTTGCTGGCAAGGTGAAGGATTCAAACATGATCTGAGTCATCTTCTCACGGTTGGCCTTGGGGTTGAGAGGAGCTTCAGTCAACATTGTGGGGGACTCCTCAGGGGCAATACGAAGCTCATTGTAGAAGGTATGGTACCAGATCTTCTCCATGTCGTCCCAGTTGGTGATGATGCCGTGTTCAATGGGGTACTTGAGAGTTAGGATACCTCTCTTGCTCTGGGCCTCATCACCGACGTAGGCGTCCTTCTGACCCATACCGACCATCACACCCTGGTGACGAGCGCGGCCGACGATGGAAGGAAAGACGGCGCGGGGAGCGTCGTCACCGGCGAAGCCGGCCTTGACCATGCCGGAGCCATTGTCCACAACCAAGGCTACCTGATCCTCCTCGTCACACATGGTGGTGGTTAGAGTATTGTCTGACGTCAGGCAATAGCTGCGAAAGATAAAGCTAGGTTTAATATATGTGTCAACAAATGCATAATGTATAAAAACTTGTGTGACAGATGGTTTTGAAAACCGACAGCCTGAAGAACTGAGACACTTATGCATCATATGGGAATCTTTATTGAAGAGACTTTTCTCCACACACTGGCTTCATCAGTCCTATACAAAGCAGGAAGGTATAAGGAGAGGAGAAGTTTGAGGTAATCAGTCCCTCAACCTGGAGTCGATGTGTTCAGTCCATCAATCGACTCCAGGCTGAGGGACTAATCACCTCAAACTCCTCTCCTTATATCTTCCTGCTTTGTATTCGACTGATGAAGCCAGTGTGTGACGAAACGTTTCATCAATAAAGATTCCTATATGTTACATAAGTGTCTCAACTTATAAAAACTTGTAATTTAATAAAAATTATACATTACAATTATTTATTCAACACATCTACATATGTTGTATTAAACAAACTCGTAACTAAATATTTATCGGAAATTTTTTCATAAAGTTACACCAAAAAAATATAAATTAGAATATGCCTAATTTATTTTTAATAATATCATCAGGATTTTCTTCCAGTTAGAAAACTCTAAATGTTTTCTAGAATATTGGTGTAGGATAAAATGCATTGTTTAAGTGCACCAAATATATTTTGATGATAAACTTCAAAGTATCGAAATTGAAAATACAAAATTTAAGGAATAACACCCTAACATACACTTGGTCTTAATTAATTATACAAAGAGGCACAATAACCCGCGAGACCTGGTCACAGACCGGGCCGTGGGGGCGTTGACCCCCCGAAACCCTCTCCAGGTATACATATGAGAGAGGAGCTTACGACCGAAATGTCGTCGTAAGCTTTCTCCTATGTGAGGGGTTACCTGAGTATACACTTCATTTCTTGTTTGACTCACGAAATCGTAATGACACGATTGCAAACAAACCATACCACGGGCGGGGATAGAACCCGCGATCAGACGATCTGGAGTTTTGAGACTCTCTGATCGCGGGTTCTATCCCCACCAGTGGTATGGTTTCTTTACTTTACCGTCGATATCCTATTAGTCTTGCAAAGTAGTATTTTCGTTATGGTGTTTCGATTATTAAAGTATTTTATTTATTAATAAAAAATCCACTGAAGGAAAGTTAGACGAACTTGGAAAAAAATGTGGAAAATGTAAAAATCTTTAATTCCGTATCATTAATTCCGTATCATTAATTCCGTATCATTAATTCCGTATCATTAATTCCGTATCATTAATTCCGTATCATTAATTCCGTATCATTAATTCCGTATCATTAATTCCGTATCATTAATTCCGTATCATTAATTCCGTATCATTAATTCCGTATTATTAATTCCGTATCATTAAGTTTACTAAATTTCGCTTCTCCAACCCCCTCAAGGGAGGTTCCTTGATGCTGGCGAGGGGCTCTTGATCTAGGGGATTGGATCTGTGCTCCGGTTCCCTAAATTAACCCTGAATATCTTCCATCCCCTCCACACGTGCGCTATATAATCTTACGGGTTTAGCCCTCCCCCATGATTATAATAATTATAATCGCTTCTTAAAAGGGATTCGATCGAAAGTATTTACATAATGTCAGTAGGTTTTTATAAGAAGACACACGTAGAGCAAGTTTTTATTGGGACAACGTTTCACTCGTAGGCAAAACGTGATCATACCATGGCTCAATAAAGCTCTACCCTGGGAAAAACATGGTTCCATCCCCCCAAAATGATTTTCCACATCGTGTCTTCACACCAGAAGATATGTCCGTTGTCTTTGAAGTATTTTTTGGGTCACTAACCTGACTGAAAATAAATAAATGGAAAATCACAGGTAAACGATTGTTGGGTATCGACCCAGTTTGTGAGAAACATGGGTCAGTGAAACCCAAAATCAAAAATCTTGGAATAAGACCCTCAGAGATCTGTATTTAAAGTATGACTTTAATATACAACAGAGTTAAGAGTACACTTACGTAGATCTACGCTGAAGCCATGATTCAAGGAAATGTAATAGTTATAATAATAATAATAATAATAATAATAATAATAATAATAATAATAATAATAATAATAATAATAATAATAATAATAATAATCTATAGTTTTACAAGTACATGATACAACTTGGTATAAACCTTGGTAATAAATACCGACAAGTTGGTTTAGAAAGACACGTAAGCAAACACTATGACACATTTATAAGAAAACGTTTCGGTCCTGGGATCTTGATCACAGAAGTGATCAAGGTCCCAGGACCGAAACGTTTTCTTATAAATGTGTCATAGTATTTGCTTACGTGTCTTTCTAAACCATGATACAACTTATACAGACCATAGCTCACAAAAATGGCGTATTATATATGCGGAGTATTACTACAAAAATGGTTCTATATGACCATAATTTTTAAAGGGGTGGACCGGTAAGCCAGCGGAAGGCCTCGGTCAGATGACCAAAAGCTCCAAAGGCGGGTCATCATCTGACTAAGACCCGCGTCAGGAAACATTTGCCCTGTTTCCTGACGAACCTTACCTAACCTAACCTGCTGAGCACTTCGGGGAAATTTGGTTAATTTTGTCCCCACGATGTGACCCACACCAGTTGGCTAACACCCAAGTACCTATTTTACTGCTAGGTGAACAGGGACAGCAGGTGTCTTAAGGAAATAAGCCCAAATGTTTCCATTCGTACCGGGGATCGAACCAAAAACCTCAGCTTGAGAGATGAGTGCACTACCAACCGAGCTACGGGACAATTGACAGCAATTAGGAACTTAATTTAGAAGAAGTTTCGCCTCTACAATAGACTTTTCTATACCAGTGTATAGGCTACAATTTTCACAAGTTTAAAGGCTATGCCTCACAGTAATTTCCATCAGGAATTGAAGAAAAATTAGTCCAAGGAATTCAAGTTTACTAGTAATGTTCCCGAGGGATTCCACTGTGAGTGTCGTCAAACTGATGCGGACTGAGCACAACATTTGCAAGTTCCTGCCAATCCCAGATGCATAATGGCTGTGATTTCCAGGTGCTTAAAGACTGGAGGTCATGGTGTTGAGACAAGTTCAGAGATGTTGAAACAAGGCGAGAGTGGTGTTAATGTGATAGTATTACTGGCCATATGTTAAGTTAAAGGACACAAGTGCAACTAATGTGACATTTTATTGTGGCAATGTATCGCGAAACGTTGCCACAATAAAATGTCACACAGGTTGAACTTATATATTTTACGAGCCTAGAGGTGTTACGATTGGCACTCAGAGAAGTGTATCTGTCATCTAGTTAGATAAAGAATATGGGGCCATAAAAGCACGGAGGCGAGATGACAGAGACGAGTGAGGACGAGATGGACAGAGGGAGGACATCAGGCAGGAAGGAAAGAAGAAAGAGTATACGATGCAGTACTTACCTTGAGTGAGCAGTGTGGGCGACTAACGGGACGGCACCTCCCTCTCTCTTATATATCGAATTTTTGTAACCGTAAGAGAATGTGAGGGGAAGCCAGGTATTATTATATGGTTTGAAAAGGAAGCCTATTACCTGGAAACTCTACCTTCGAATGGGTAGGCAGTTTGCTTCTCAGTTTGAAGTCACTGAGAATTTTCCTTCGTAAAACTATCACCTGCTTTCTCTGAAAGACAAACGGACATTGTGACCGCGGGGCAGCCTAATTTCCACACACTTATTTTTAAGTTGGCTCTCTTGTAAATAACCATTTACCGAGGGTAACATTCTTGGTGTACGGTATGTTTATATTACGTAACTCTTCACGCTGGGGAAATAAGAGATGAACCTAATTTAATGGGTGCTTGTGTCTAGTATGTTTACATAATGTCATTGCTCACACTAGGGATGTATAGACTGTAGTCTTCCTTAATGGCGGTTTCAGTACGGAATGCCTGCAATGTGTCACTGTTTACGCAGTGATTGTATTTAATGGACCCTTCCTATTGGTTGTTTGTGTACGGTATTGTTACGATGTGTCACCTTTTATGCAGTGGGCGTATTTAATAGAACCTTCCTAATGGTTGTTTATGTAAGGTATCGTTACACTGTCACCTTTATGCAGTGGGCGTATTTAATAGAACCTTCCTAATGGTTGTTTATGTAAGGTATCGTTACACTGTGTCACTGTTATGCAGTGGGCGTATTTAATAGAACCTTCCTAATGGTTGTTTATGTAAGGTATCGTTACACTGTGTCACTGTTATGCAGTGGGCGTATTTAATAGAACCTTCCTAATGGTTGTTTATGTAAGGTATCGTTACACTGTGTCACTGTTATGCAGTGGGCATTGTTTGTTGTAGCATTCTAACATTGTGTCAGGCTTCATACAACCCTATATTCCGTATTTGTCAGCATAATTAAGTATAAATTAATTCCTTGTGCCTAATTAAAACAGTGTGTTGAGCATAGCATGAAGTTCCATTTGTGTGTGTAAATATCTATTGAACTGAGTGTTAATTATGGCTCTGATTTTCTCAAATTTAGCCAAAATTATTTATATCCGAATGAACTCTGTAACTGATTAAATTTTATTACTCTCGAATCCTGATCTAGTGAAGTTTGATCAAGACATTACGAGTTTTAATATGGATTCGAGTATTTATTTGCCTTTAGATTTGTTGTTTTAATACACAGGCCGTCTCCCACCTAGGCAGGGTGACCTGAAACGGAAGAAACACATTCATTGACATTAATTCAATCACTGTCTTGCCAGAAGCGTGCACATATCACAGCTCAGATAACGAGTTGCAACATCCAAGTTGCAACATCCTCACCACTCCATCAGAGTGCAGGTACTGTGCCTCCCACTTCCAGGAGTCGAGTCTGGCTAACTGGTATCGCCTGACTGGTATCCCCTAACTGGTATCCCCTAACTGGTATCCCCTACCTGGTATCCCCTAACTGGTATCCTCTAACTGGTATCCCCTACCTGGTATCCCCTACCTGGTATCCCTTAACTGGTATCCCCTAACTGGTATCCCTAACTGGTATCCCCTAACTGGTATCCCCTAACTGGTATCCCATAACTGGTATCCCCTAACTGGTATCCCCTAACTGGTATCCCCTAACTGGTATCCCCTAACTGGTATCCCCTAACTGGTATCCCATAACTGGTATCCCCTAACTGGTATCCCCTAACTGGTATCCCCTAACTGGTATCCCCTAACTGGTATCCCCTAACTGGTATCCCCTAACTGGTATCCCCTAACTGGTATCCCCTAACTGGTATCCTCCACATACTTGAGGCAACTTCTATATACTGCATTAGGTAGTATTCTGTCCTCATAGTCAAGCCAGTTAAATGGCCATCCCTTAACTTTTAATTTATTTGTAAGTATATATATTATTTTTATGGTATTCAGCTCATCAGGTGTCCAGTAGCTCGGTTGGAAGCGCACTCAGTGTCCGTGGTTCGATCCCCGGTACGAGGAGTGGGTACCTTGGTGTTAGTTGACTGTTGTGGGTGGCATCCTGGGGAAGGGTAGTATACCTTAGATAGGGCTGAGGTAGGATAACAGCTCTTAGCCTGTAAACTTGATTATTAAGGGTGTCAGTTCCCTTAATGGGTGGTAGGTTCTGCCTTCGTAATTAGTAACCCAGGGCAGTAAGGGCTTTAAGAACATGAGAACATAAGAACGAAGGAACACTGCAGCATGCCTACTGGCCCATGCGAGGCAGGTCCAAGTCTCTACCCGCTTTAGTGCTCACTCTGAGAGCCCTGACTCAGGGTAACCTTATGAAAGCTAGCAAGTGTTTAACAAAACTTAAGTTCGTGGTTTTTTATTTAATTTTGCCTTTATATCTTCCAACGAGTGATGTCGTACCTTCAAATACTCGTATTTCATGGATTATTTTTTCTTACTTAAGCATCCTAGTAAGGGATCTTTACCAGGTAAATGACTTAATTAACATACCAACCCTTCGAGCCTGAAGTCTTGTCTGTTAGATTTTTTTGTACGCGAGCCGCTGGTTACAGCACCATAGACAGTTGTGGAACAATAGCATCGCGGTCTACAGTAACATGCATTACTAAGTATTTCTGACACCATTAACTGACTGGCTCTCTGGCGTCTAACTGTAGATTCATGTTGTAAAGGGAATTTTATCGTAAGTTTTTGGAAATCCAAATAAGACAATTTGCTAATCTATGTACACTAGAAAACTTCACACCTCCTTTCTTATCTAATCTAATGAGTATTTTTATCAATATCTTCAAACAAGGTTATGTAGTTTACACAGATAACCCACACATAAAAGAGAGAAGCTTACGACGACGTTTCGGTCCGACTTGGACCATTTACAAAGTCACACTAACCAGAAGTGGAGCAGGACGGCTGTATATAGGCAGGAAGAGGTGGTGGTAGTAGTAGTAGCAGTAGTACAAGAATGGCAAATAATACCGACAAGATGAAATTAAGACACATGCGCAACACCCGGGCATCTCTATCGTAGACGCTTCGCCATCCAGCCAGCCACTGGATGGCGAAACGTCCACAACAAAGACACCCAGACGCCGCACATGTGTCTTAATTTCATCAGTAGTAGTAGTAGAAGTAGTAGAAGAGGTAGTAGTAGTGGTAGTGGTAGAAGTGAGGAATAAGGAGGACGAGCCAGTCAAATACAAAGGAAGGGGAGCACTGCAAGGGAGCTAGGTGCCCACAGAGGGAGAGCAAGCGCACAGAGGTGCGAGAAATGGAAAGAAGTGAAATAAATGAAGAAGGTACAGAAACACGAGACAGAAGAGAGAAAGACAACCCAGAGGAGAAAAAGGAAAGAGGAAAGGGGAAGAGGGAGAAGAAGAAAAAGAAAAAGAAAAAATGAGGAGTCAGGTTAAGTCACGAGTGTTCAGAATACCCGTGACTTAAAGGTTACGCCGGCTTGATTTTTTCAGTGTCAAGCTGTTTTTTGTGTGGTACATTATCCAAGCTTTTTACTCTTTAAGAATACACAGTCCACGTGAGTGTGTGTCTGTGTTTGTGTCTGTATGTATATATACGTCTATATAACGTTTAAAAAAGGAAAATCGTAAATACTTGTAACTTTTATTATTCAGCGGGAAGCATAACTTTTTTTTTATAGCGAAGCTTTAAAACAACATAACAAAACAAAACATATAAGAATGATTTTATTTAGAAGCACTTGCGGTGGACGATGCCGGGGCCGGACTCGTCATACTCCTCCTTGGTGATCCACATGGCTTGGAAGGTGGACAGTGACGCAAGGATGGAACCACCGATCCAGACGGAGTACTTACGCTCAGGAGGAGCAATGATCTTTATTTTAAGAGTAGAAGGAGCCAGAGCAGTGATTTCCTTCTGCATGCGGTCAGCAATACCAGGGTACATGGTGGTACCACCAGACATGACAATGTTAGCGAACAGGTCCTTCCTGATGTCAATGTCGCACCTCATGATAGAATTATATACTGTTTCGTGAAGCCCAGCAGATTCCATACCCAGGAAGGAAGGCTGGAAGAGAGCTTCAGGAGCACGGAAACGCTCATTACCAATGGTGATGACCTGACCATCGGGAAGTTCGTAGGACTTGTCCAGGGAAGAGGAAGCAGCAGCAACATTCATCTCATTCTCAAAGTCAAGGGCGATGTAGCAAAGCTTCTCCTTGATGTCTCTGACAATCTCACGCTCAGCTGTAGTGGTGAAGGAGTAGCCACGCTCAGTCATGATCTTCATGAGGTAGTTGGTAAGGTCACGACCAGCGAGGTCAAGACGAAGGATGGCATGAGGAAGGGCGAAACCTTCATAGACAGGGACCATGTGAGAGACACCATCACCAGAGTCACACACTTGACCAGTGGTACGACCAGAGGCGTACAGGGACAACACAGCCTGGATGGTAACATACATGGCCGGCAAACTGAAGGACTCAAACATAATCTGAGTCATCTTCTCACGGTTGGCCTTGGGGTTGAGAGGAGCTTCAGTCAACATTGTGGGGGACTCCTCAGGGGCAATACGGAGCTCATTGTAGAAGGTATGGTACCAGATCTTCTCCATGTCGTCCCAGTTAGTAATGATACCGTGCTCGATGGGGTATTTAAGAGTGAGAATACCACGCTTTGCTTGGGCCTCATCACCGACGTAGGCGTCCTTCTGACCCATACCGACCATCACACCCTGGTGACGAGCGCGGCCGACGATGGAGGGAAAGACGGCTCGGGGAGCGTCGTCACCGGCGAAGCCGGCCTTGACCATGCCAGAGCCATTGTCGCAGACAAGAGCCACACCTTCTTCTTCGTCACACATGGTGGAGGTGGTGGTGGTGGTGGGTCACTGAATCAACACTCCTGTAATGAGAGATTTTCTTCTGACATAAAATTAAACTTTGATTTAAATAAGCTCTGGTGTTTTCTACCTGAATTTCACTTACTTTTTACAGAAACCTTCGTCGCTTCGTAAGAGACAAAATGCTAAGTGCAACTGGAAAAAGATTTCGCTTGTTTATTTTTACATTTATGGTGTCTGAACTAAGTCTGTGTGTATCTCGAACCTTAATCCTATATTATTATTATTATTATTATTATTATTATTATTATTATTATTATTATTATTATTATTATTATATCTGGCCCACCAGTTTAGTCTTGATTTTCAAGAACTGTTTTGTCTGTCGGATACATAGTGCTTCTATATCTCCTGATGTTGTGTATAATGGTTTCTCAATTTTGAGGTTTATCTGCTGCTTTTAGGATACTTAATCAATCAATCTATCTAATTATTATCCTAAGAGGATTCATTAATCTCTAAGATATAGATAAGTAAGTTAGGTTTTCATTTACTTACAATATAACGCCTTAAGAATATTGTAACCCCATCTGGGGAGTAATGTATATAATCTCATTTCGTTGAACTCACATGAATCTTTAAAAAAATTATTATTATGCAATTCTGCATAAATTTAATGACACTGCAACACTCGATATATCCACAGAATTATGTATAGATTTTACACATATCCACTGAGAGCTTGCTTTGATCACTGTTTTGGCAGGGATTAATTAAACATTATTGATGTTCATGCGGGTCATAATTTGAGTAAGACCCGCGTCAGGAAACACTTGACCTGTTTCCTGACGAATTTTACCTACTCTACTGATGAATTGCAAGCTTGAGGACCTTGGTGCAGTCGATAGCCTTTATATCTAGAAAACAAACAAAGCACAAAACGTTCGGTCACGAAACTTATGAAGCTGTGCTCGTGTCCAGGTGAATCCGGAGGTGTAAGGTGAGGCACCTGCACCATCCTCGTGTCTATGTGAACAGGAAGATGTGAGAGGTGTGCCACCTACCCTTGGTGAGTCGAGGGGCGACTAAGGTGGGTGGACACAACCTGCCCTCTTATATATATCCCCGTAGAAAATCTCTTGTTGAAAAAGAATGTGTCACCAAATACCACAGTGGTGGGTTTTTCTACGCCCATCCCACGCCCATCCCCACGCCCATTCCTTGGCGTATGGGGGAAGAATGTTGGTTACTCTGCGATAGTCTGGCTCACGCGTGTGGGCGACCTTCCCTCCCTCACGCTTATACGTGATTATTTTTCCATTTAGTAGGTTATGTAGAGCTTGAGCAATGAGAGGTAATGGAGTTTAATCCTAAGAAGAGAAGAAAACACCCAGTTTCATGGATCAAGAGCCCCTCACTAGATTCAAGATTCCTACCTCCCTTCACGGGAGGAAACTGAAAAAAAAATCATTGCTCTGTGGGTACAGAATAAATGACTCTTGGAATATAAGACTAATTCACTTTATGACTATCAGAATACACGTTAAAATTACGTGAGAAAATACGTCTGATACTCAACATTTTAAAGTCGTATTTTGCGTTTTCAGAATCATGAGGTGAGGAGCTGCGGCTGTGAAACATCAAAATCAATATTTTAGAAAAAAAAATAAGGGTTATGATTTAGCATAACCTTGCTTAAATATTTTCAATGCGTTGTGATATTATTGGAAATTAGTGCCCTATCTCCCACGTACTAATAATCTTAATTTTTAAAAGGGTGGAGGAGTAAGCCAGTGGAAGGCTTCTGTCAGATGACCAAAAACTCCAGTGGCGGGACATCATATGACTAAAACCCACGTCAGGGAACACCTGTCCTGTTTCCTGACAAACCTTACCTAACCTAACCTCTTCCGAGTATCGTTTGTAAATGCCAGACACATTAACTGTGTTGTTCCAGTCACGGTATTGTTCCAGTTCGTCCTTTCTAACTGCAACTTGACCCTCAAGTTTTCGTTTGGTATTCACAGATAACTCTCCATCTCAGCTGTTCGTCTACACCCGAAAAAAGTTCTTTGTTATTATCCCCTATTCAGTCTTGTTTTTTAAAACGGTAGACCTCGGTCAGCTGACCATAGGCTCCAGTGGCGTGTTATTATGTATGTGCAACCAGCGTCAGTACGTGTTTCTTCTGCTTCCTGGCCAGTCTTAAGCAGCCTAACTTAAGTATTCGTACTGGTGTTGTTGTTGCAAACGTTGGATTTTATTAGGAAAATCATTCTGCATTCATTGCTGGTATTAAACGCACACACTTCATTAACTGCTGTTGTTACCTGCATTCACTTCATTCATCACTGCTATTACCCTGATACACTTCATTCATCACTGCTATTACCCTGATACACTTCATTCATCACTGCTATTACCCTGATACACTTCATTCATCACTGCTATTACCCTGATACTCTTCATTCATCACTGCTATTACCCTGACACTTCGTTCATCACTGCTATTACCCTGATACTCTTCATTCATCACTGCTATTACCCTGATACTCTTCATTCATCACTGCTATTACCCTGACACTTCATTCATCACTGCTATTACCCTGATGCACTTCATTCATCACTGCTGTTACCCTGATACACTTCATTCATCACTGCTATTACCTTGACACTTCGTTCATCACTGCTATTACCCTGATACTCTTCATTCATCACTGCTATTACCCTGACACTTCGTTCATCACTGCTATTACCCTGATACACTTCATTCATCACTGCTATTACCCTGATACACTTCATTCATCACTGCTATTACCCTGATACACTTCATTCATCACTGCTATTACCCTGATACACTTCATTCATCACTGCTATTACCCTGATACACTTCATTCATCACTGCTATTACCCTGATACACTTCATTCATCACTGCTGTTACCCTGATACACTTCGTTGATCACTGCTATTACCCTGATACTCTTCATTCATCATTACTATTACCCTGATGCACTTCATTCATCACTGCTATTACCCTGATGCACTTCATTCATCACTGCTATTACCCTGATACTCTTCATTCATCACTGCTATTACCCTGATACACTTCATTCATCACTACTATTACCCTGATACACTTCATTCATCACTGCTATTACCCTGATGCACTTCATTCATCACTGCTATTACCCTGACACTTCGTTCATCACTGCTATTACCCTGATACACTTCATTCATCACTGCTATTACCCTGATACACTTCATTCATCACTGCTATTACCCTGATACACTTCATTCATCACTGCTATTACCCTGATACTCTTCATTCATCACTGCTATTACCCTGATACTCTTCATTCATCACTGCTATTACCCTGATACACTTCATTCATCACTGCTATTACCCTGATACTCTTCATTCATCACTGCTATTACCCTGATACACTTCATTCATCACTGCTATTACCCTGATACACTTCATTCATCACTGCTATTACCCTGATACTCTTCATTCATCACTGCTATTACCCTGATACACTTCATTCATCACTGCTATTACCCTGATACACTTCATTCATCACTGCTATTACCCTGATACACTTCATTCATCACTGCTATTACCAGCATACTCTTCATTCATCACTGTTACAGGTTTCCACACTTTCAACCTTCAATTTCCATGGTATGATTCTTAACCAATTATAATTTTCCGTAACAAAAAATGCCGGTGGTAACAAAAACTCTTTACTGACTAGTTTCATTTTTTCTCGCAGAAGGCAGGCATCACCTTCTCTTCAGAAATGCAGTTCTTAATATCCTTTATTTTGGTGTCGATCTTGTGGATGCTGGATGATTAATGGGGCTTAAGTAAGTTTATTTAGGTACAGGTATACATAAGTACAGTTACACAAATTAACATACGTAAGTCAGTACGTATGTATAAATTACCTAAGATAAAACTAAAATGCGTCATAGTGACTTATTTCCATTGGGGTTTGAACAACCTGTCGCCATACGAGGGTCATTAAGATGATCCTACGCAATTTTTGGTCTTACCAGACCTTGGTGAGGTGTTAATGATGTTTATATATAGTGTGTGGACGTGGCTTTGACATGGGTGAAGTGTGTGGACGTGGCTTTGACATGGGTGAAGTGTGTGGACACGGCTTTGACATGGATGTAGTGTGTGGACGTGGCTTTGACATGGGTGTAGTGTGTGGACGTGGCTTTGACATGGGTGTAGTGTGTGGACGTGGCTTTGACATGGATGTAGTGTGTGGACGTGGCTTTGACATGGGTGTAGTGTGTGGACGTGGCTTTGACATGGGTGTAGTGTGTGAACATGGCTTTGACATGGGTGTAGTGTGTGAACATGGTTTTGACATGGGTGTAGTGTGTGGACATGGCTTTGACATGGGTGTAGTGTGTGGACATGGCTTTGACATGGGTGTAGTGTGTGAACATGGCTTTGACATGGGTGTAGTGTGTGGACATGGCTTTGACATGGGTGTAGTGTGTGGACATGGCTTTGACATGGGTGTAGTGTGTGGACGTGGCTTTGACATGGATGTAGTGTGTGGACGTGGCTTTGACATGGATGTAGTGTGTGGACGTGGCTTTGACATGGATGTAGTGTGTGGACGTGGCTTTGACATGGGTGTAGTGTGTGAACATGGCTTTGACATGGGTGTAGTGTGTGAACATGGCTTTGACATGGGTGTAGTGTGTGAAAGGCGTTGTAGATATCTACAAGAGCTTTTTTCTTCACAAATATTTGAGATGATTTGGAAATACTCGTAGAAGATGGTAGAGGAGTAGGTTTGCTAGAGTAGATATCATTGTCGATGGTAAGTAGGTGCCTGAAGGGAATGGTAGGTAGGTGTCTGTACGAAGATCAGGTAGGTGTCTGCAAGGGTTGACAACCCATTTGAGAAGACCAGCTTGAGTTACTTAGGGAGACAACGCCCATATACTAAATTTAACGGAGAGAGAAAACTTAAGCCACAGGAAGAAAGTGTATTGTGGCATTGATGAGAATCCCAGCAACCAGAGGCAGCTGTTACCACCGGGACTCCCCTGGGTACACCACCTAGGTCAGGATCTATTTCAGAAGCTCCCTTATCAACTCCCCGACACCCGTCACAAGGTGGTGTCTCGAGAACCATCCTTTCCTGGGGGATACAACAGGCATAGGGTCTTCGATGGGGTGGCTATTTAAGGAGTTCCTTCAGTCTCTCTGCCCCACTTGGTTGTAAGAATAACTATAAATAAAATATATTGTATTTCGGACAGCCATACACACACGTCGTGTATATCCTGACGAGGAAGATAGATTAGATTTAGATTTTGCCACCGAAGTGGCTAGTTTATTGTGCACCCCATATCCATCCTGTGGACGGTAGCGCGAGAGCATATGGATACACAAAAGGCCTAGGAACTAGGCCCCAAAGGGTTAACAGGAATACATATGGATTTATATCTACATATCTATAGTTCACTTATCTGTTACAAGCAAATTTAGGAAATTTGCTTAGTATATCTGGTATCTTATTTTCATTAATAAGATATCTTGACATGTCACATAGGTTATTATACTGTCTGTCTCTGTATTCCTCAATAAGTGGACAATTAAGCACATAGTGTTCAAGAGAGTGACTATATGCCTGATCACATAATTTACATTTAGTTTGATCATCATCTGTGTGTCTCCCAAACTGCCAGAAGTACTTGTAACCAAGCCTAAGCCTGGCCACTACAACATCAGTCAGTACTTGTAACCAAGTCTAAGCCTGGCCACTACAACATCAGTCAGTACTTGTAACCAAGCCTAAGCCTGGCCACTACAACATCAGTCAGTCTGTTCACATTGCAAGTTGCTCCATAAACATACTTATCTACGTTCATGTTATCATAGTGGGTTATAGATCTACTCAGGCTTCTAACTGCATTCCTATAACAATCATTTTCATTATTTACTTCTCTCCTAATATTATTCCTAATGCTAGACACAGTTATACCAAAGTTATATTCTACGTTCTCCTTCTGGGTACTCTTCTTGGCTAACATATCAACTTTATCATTGAGTAATCCAATGTGTGATGGGATCCATAGCAATTATACATTAATTCACGAGGAAGATATGTCTTTAGAAGTTATATATATTTAATGTTGAACAGTTTCGCCTACACAGTAGGCTTCTCAGTCGAATACAGATTAGGTTAAATTAGATTAGGTTAAGCTAGGTTAGGCTAGGTTCGATTGTTAGGTTAAATTAGGTTAGGTTAGATTAGATTAAGTTAGGTTAAGTTAGGTAAGGTTAGATTAGGTTAGGTTAGGTTAGGTTAGGTTAGGTTAGGTTAGGTTAGGTTAGGTTAAATTAGGTTAGGTTAGGTTAGGTTAGGATAGGTTAGGTTAAATTAGGTTAGGTTAGATTAGGTTAGGTTAGGTTAAGTTAGGTTAAATTAGGTTAGGTTAGATTAGGTTAGGTTAAATTAGGTCAGGTTAAGTTACGTAAAATTATAACAACGGCAAGTGGAACGGAATCAAGTTTAATCCAATGAAGAAGAGGCCAGCGCCAGCTCCTAGGATCAAGAGCCCTTCACCAGCATCTAAATCTGTGCAGTTTTTATTTAGATTTTGAGAAAGATTTATTTCTATGTGTCTGGCTAATTTCTCAGAATTTTCGTAGAGAACTGAAACACAGGTCCTATTTCTTGGATCAAGAGCCTCTCAGCAGCATCAAGGAACCTCCCTAACGGGGCTTAAATTTCGTAGATATTGTAATTATTATTATTATTATTATTATTATTATTATTATTATTATTATTATTATTATTATTATTATTATTATTATTATTATTATTATTATTATTATTATTATTACTATTATTATTATTATTATTATTATTATTATTATTATTATTATTATTATTATTATTATTATTATTATTATTATTATTATTATTATATTATTATTATTATTATTATTATTATTATTATTATTATTATTATTATTATTATTATTATTATTATTATTATTATTATTATTATTACTATTATTATTATTATTATTAGTAGTAGTAGTAGTAGTAGTAGTAGTAGTATTTATCAACCATATTTAAATCTGCTAGTTGATTTGTAGACTTAATTATGCAGGGGCCCAAGACTGTTCAACTGCCTCCCAGCATACATAAGGGGGATTACCAATAGACCTCTGGCTGTCTTCAAGACCCCTGGCTGTCTCCAAGAACCCTGGCTGTCTCCAGAACCCCTGGTTGTCTTCAAGACTCCTGACTGTCTTCAAGACCCTTGACTGTCTTCAAGACCCCTATCTGCCTTCAAAACCCCTGGCTGTCTTCAAGACTCCTGACTGTCTTCAAGAACCCTGGATGTCTTCAAAACCCCTGGCTGTCTTCAAGACTCCTGACTGTCTTCAAGAACCCTGGATGTCTTCAAAACCCCTGGCTGTCTTCAAGACTCCTGACTGTCTTCAAGACTCCTGGCTGTCTTCAAGACTCTTGACTGTCTTCAAGACCCCTGGCTGCCTTCAAAACCCCTGGCTGTCTTCAAGGCTCCTGACTGTCTTCAAGACCCCTGGCTGCCTTCAAAACCCCTGGCTGTCTTTAAGACTCCTGACTGTCTTCAAGACCCCTGGCTGTCTTCAAGACTCTTGACTGTCTTCAAGACCCCTGGCTGCCTTCAAAACCCCTGGCTGTCTTCAAGACCCCTGGCTGCCTTCAAAACCCCTGGCTGTCTTCAAAACCCCTGGCTGTCTTCAAGACCCCTGGCTGTCTTCAAGAAGGCACTGGACAGGCACCTAAAGTCAGTAGCTGACCAGCCGGGCTGTGGTTCGTACGTCGGGTTGCGTGTTATCAGCAGTAACAGCCCGGTTGATCAGGCCCTGATCCACCATGAGGCCTGGTGACAGACCGGGACGCGGGGGCGTTAACCCCCGAAACCCTCTCCAGGTATACTCTCAAGGTATACTAGTTGCTTAATAGGGTTCAAAGTCAGTCTACTACACGTGGGTCATTATGACTCCATACCACCTGTTCACTACCAATCAAAAATCATCTAATCCCTAAAACAGGATTACAGTAAATCCTCAGTGAGAGATATGTCTCATGGTGTAAAATCCCTGCGATTTCTTTTTAAGAAGAGGTATATAAAACAAGTGTGTTATATTCATACAAAATATATGTATTCTATGGTGAGGTACAGATATTTGAAGCCAGTTTGTGTTTGTAACGAAGGCTGTATCGAAAAATAAATCAATAAGAATAATTTCTATCAAAATATTTGGTTGTGAATGTCAACAACAGAAATATCATTTGGAATTAGTTTTTAGAAGCACTTGCGGTGGACGATGCCGGGGCCGGACTCGTCATATTCTTCCTTTGAGACCCACATTGACTGGAAGGTGGACAGTGAGGCCAGGATGGAACCACCGATCCAGACGGAGTACTTACGCTCGGGAGGAGCAATGATCTTGATCTTGATGGTCGTTGGAGCTAAGTTCGTAATCTCTTTTTGCATGCGGTCAGCAATGCCAGGGTACATGGTGGTACCACCAGACATGACTGTGTTGGCAAACAAGTCCTTTCTGATATCAATATCGCATCTCATGATGGAGTTGTAGACAGATTCATGAATGCCAACAGATTCCATACCCAGGAAGGAAGGCTGGAAGAGAGCTTCAGGAGCACGGAAACGTTCGTTACCAATGGTGATGACCTGACCATCGGGAAGCTCGTAGGACTTGTCCAGGGAGGAGGAAGCAGAAGCCACGTTCATCTCACTTTCGAAGTCGAGGGCGATGTAGCAAAGCTTCTCCTTGATGTCACGGACAATCTCACGCTCAGCTGTGGTGGTGAAGGAGTAGCCACGCTCAGTCATGATTTTCATGAGATACATGGTCAGGTCACGACCAGCAAGGTCAAGACGAAGGATGGCATGAGGAAGGGCGTAACCTTCATAGACTGGAACGTTGTGAGTGACACCATCACCAGAGTCACACACCAGACCAGTGGTACGACCAGAGGCGTACAAGGACAACACAGCCTGGATAGCAACGTACATGGCTGGCATAGCGAATGTTTCGAACATGATTTGTGTCATCTTTTCACGGTTGGCCTTGGGGTTGAGGGGAGCTTCAGTCAATAATGTTGCAGACTCCTCAGGGGCAACACGCAGCTCGTTGTAGAATGTATGATGCCAGATCTTCTCCATGTCGTCCCAGTTGGTGATGATGCCGTGCTCGATGGGGTACTTGAGAGTCAGGATACCTCTCTTGCTCTGGGCCTCATCACCGACGTAGGCGTCCTTCTGACCCATACCGACCATCACACCCTGGTGACGAGCGCGGCCGACGATGGAGGGAAAGACGGCGCGGGGAGCGTCGTCACCAGCGAAGCCGGCCTTGACCATGCCGGAGCCATTGTCGCAGACCAGAGCACACTCTTCTTCGTCACTCATTGTCTGAAGTGAGTACCTGCCGAAAATATTATATACATTAGGCTCTCCTTTCAATTATTTAGCTTTATATTCTATCCAACTACATTTTCATACACTTCACTAAATATTCTAACTGACTCACGAAATCGTAGTATCACGACTGTATATAACTCACAGAGCTGGTGGAATTTGAACCTATAGCAAGTCAGTCCTGAAACTAACAGGTTAGTGTGTTATCCTCTGTATCATGCCGACCTGATAAGATTCATCCACCAAGGTGTATTTCTTTACACACCAGAAAGGTTTAGGTGTATTAATAGACATGCCAAGAAGATTAAGGTGTACGAGTATTACTATACAAACCAGGAAGTTTAACCTGGGTTTAACCTCGGTTCTGTTCATCCCTCCAACATTTCTGACCCTTTCCTGGCAAGTTCTAGCCCGTGTCCCTCAAAGCTCGTTGTTCAACGACTCGCCAAATCGTGCTAACACGACGAATTCTAACTCTCTCTTTTGTGTGAGCTATTTTACGTAGCATTATTGTTTTATTTGTTGCTTCTATAGTGTAAGTTTTAACTATCTCTGATACGATCTTCTTTCACTGTCATAACTCCAGCTTCCTCCACCTCATCCCTCGCACGAGGGTTGAGAAAGAGGGTTGAGACAGAGGGCTGAGATAGAGGGTTGAGATAGAGGGTTGAGATAGAGCATTTCTTACTGTAAAAATATACTCTTCATTTCACCTATTATAAAGAATCATATTTGACAAGAAACTGTGGTGTTTCCTGTCACTGCCACGGAATCTTAACAAAAACAAGTGAAAACACTGCGTTGTTTTCACTTGTCACTGAAGCAGGTGATGAGAAGGGGACTTACGTGCGTTGACTGGAGGTCCTCCTTGGGTTGCTACCTATAGACTAACTGTGTCTAGGGGGACGCTTTCCTTTTTATACAAAATCCCCACTCTCTCTCTGTAGGGAGAGTCCCCTCCCTCTGTAAGGAGAGTTCCTCTCTTTTTCTCTCTAGTTAAAGGAATGCGCACGTAGCAAAAACAAGGCCTCTCTACCATCCCCTACATTCCGTGGCATTAACTTAGCAGGGTAGTGGGGTTGAAGGGGCGGCATGCTGCTATGTGGGCCTGCGGGCCGCTATCACGATTAGCCTGGTTGACCACCCAGCCAGTAAATAAGACTCAAACCCACTCTACCTCAATCCAAGCCCACTCTACCTCAACCAAAGCCCACTCTACCTCAATCCAAGCCCACTCTACCCCAATCCAAGCCTACTCTACCTCAACCCAATACCACACCCCCCAGGCCGGGCTGCCAGGAGGGGTATGGAAGGTCCACAAAACCGGTCACAGGCCACAGATAAACACTCCGAGACTAAACTTTCCTATACCAGTGGTCTTTACCGCAATAAACATTGCAGCCAGACCATAAACCCGTCCGCAGTTGGCCACAGAGCAAAGGACCAAGCCGCCCCATTATCTGGCCCGGGAATGACACCGCTGTACACATCCACTTACTTCTTTATCACAACCTTCGTTAGTAAGCTTATTTGAGCAGAGGTACACATAAGTACATTATCACACACAGTAACATATCGATAACTAAAGAGTAATAATTTAATAATCTTCATTTCTGTAACTACATGTACAAGGTATACGGGCCTAGCTGACGTCAATAACATACCACTGTATACAAAGCCCCTTGTTATACAGTGCATTTCGGGGAAATTAGATAAATTTTGCCACAGGGTGCGACCCACACCAGTCGACTAACACCCAGGTACCTATTTTACTAACAGGTGAACAGGAACAACAGGAATTGAAACTTGAGTCGATGTAGTCAGTCCATCAATCTTGAAAAAGTCCTTTTCAAAACTCATGGACTGACTACATCGACTCAAGGCTGAGGGACTGATTACCTCAGATTCCCCCTGTTCTTCACCATTCTTCTTTGTATAGACTGATGAAGCCACTGTTTGGCGAAACGTTTATTCATTAAAGATACCCAAGTGTTGCACATGTGTCAAATTTATCAGGTTAGGTTAGGTTAGGTTAGGCTGGGCTATGTTAGGTTAGGTTAGGTTAGGTTAGGTTAGGCTGGGCTATGTTAGGTTAGGAGGAGAACGAGGTAATCAGTCCCTCAGCCTTGAGTCGATGTGGTCAGTCCATCAATCTTGAATAGAATACGGCATAAGTGCGGAGAAGGAGCTTATAAACCGTATGGCAGGAGAGGTGCAGCAGTCATAGGTGGTGTCACATTTGTCCAATGTGGAAGTAGGTCGTGCCCAAGAGTTAGGCAAGCGAAGAATTCCCAAGTATTAAGATCCCAAGAAATTGCAGTGTCTGAAAGGATTGTAGATGAATGGTTCAGAGAACCGACATGTTGTTAAATTAGACACATGTGCAACTCTTGGGTATCTTTATTGAGGAAACGTTTCACCACACAGTGGCTTCATCAGTCCATACAAAGGAGAAACTTGAAGAACAGGAGGAGAACGAGGTAATACTTGGAAATTCTTCGCTTGCCTAACTCTTGGGCACGACCTACTTCCACACTGAACAAATGTGACACCACCTACGACTGCTTCACCTCTCCTGCCATACGGTTTACAAGCCCCTTCTCCGCTCATATGCCGTAATCTCTTCAAGATTGATGGACTGACCATATGTTAGGTTAGGTTACGTTACCTAAGAGAAAAAATATAAATATAAAACACGATAAAATAGTCTTCCACGAGAACAGAAAACTGGTGTTTAAAATATTGAAGGTTGCAAGAGTGCCAACTTGTCTGTGGTTAAGAACACGTTTATCACCGGGCTGCAACACACGCCTAGAGATGTTTGTAACCTTGATAAAACCTTACTGTAGTAACACTTAAGTTCTTGCAATTTATTAAATAAAACGTTTCGCCCTTTGCTTTCATTTCTGAAGTAATCACTTGTGGTTCAACATTTTCTTTTGACCTGGAACTGTAGACAAGTGTTGTTTTGATTTTGTTGGTATCACTGCGCCATTTGTTGGTGGTGTGATGGTGATTGTGTGTTGGTGGTGTGGTGTTGGTGGTGTGATGGTGATTGTGTGTTGGTGGTGGTGTGGTGTTGGTGGTGTGATGGTGATTGTGTGTTGGTGGTGGTGTGGTGTTGGTGGTGTGATGGTGATTGTGTGTTGGTGGTGGTGTGGTATTGGTGGTGTGATGGTGATTGTGTGTTGGTGGTGGTGTGGTGTTGGTGGTGTGATGGTGATTGTGTGTTGGTGGTGGTGTGGTGTTTGTGGTGTGATGGTGATTGTGTGTTGGTGGTGGTGTGGTGTTGGTGGTGTGATGGTGATTGTGTGTTGGTGGTGATGTGGTGTTGGTGGTGTGATGGTGATTGTGTTGGTGGTGGTGTGGTGTTGGTGGTGTGATGGTGATTGTGTGTTGGTGGTGGTGTGGTGTTGGTGGTGTGATGGTGATTGTGTGTTGGTGGTGGTGTGGTGTTTGTGGTGTGATGGTGATTGTGTGTTGGTGGTGGTGTGATAGTATAATATTGGTGGTGATGGTGTAATTTTGATGGTATGATGGTGGTGATGGTGTAATTTTGGTGGTATGATGGCGCAGTAATAGTGATGGTGAGTGGACTGACCTACACTGTCTCCCGACAGTGTAGGTCAGTCCACCAAGCTTCCTGTTAAACCCAACCTAACAAAAACTCCTTTCAAGATATATTACTCTCCAGTCCATTATATTTCTCTATCAATCACGCCTTTACAATCACGTCCTAAACTTTTAGGGAGGTTAAAAAAATTATGACTATAATTACGGTGCTGAATAGAGTTATACGTGTGATGAATGGTTTGAAAAACCGACGAGTTGAAGATTGAGACACTTATGCAGCATATGGGAATCTTTATTCAGGAAACGTTTCGCCACACAGTGGCTTCATCAGTCCAATACAAAGAGGAAGGCGTAAGGAGAGGAGGAGTATGAGGTAATCAGTCCCTCAACCTGGAGTCGATGTGTTCAGTCCATCACTCTTGTAGAATGTACAGCATAGGGCCATAGACGTGGCTTATATACTATAGTGAGGTGAGGTGAAGCAGGAGGAGGCGGGGTCATAGTGGTACCATCCACTAGTCGAAGTAGGTCTTCATAGTGGTACCATCCACTAGGTCGAAGACCTACTTCGACTAGTGGATGGTACCACTATGACCCCGCCTCCTCCTGCTTCACCTCACCTCACTATAGTATATAAGCCACGTCTATGGCCCTATGCTGTACATTCTACAAGATTGATGGACTGAACACATCGACTCCAGGTTGAGGGACTGATTACCTCATACTCCTCCTCTCCTTACGCCTTCCTCTTTGTATTGGACTGATGAAGCCACTGTGTGGCGAAACGTTTCCTGAATAAAGATTCCCATATGCTGCATAAGTGTCTCAATCTTCAGAGTTATACGTCAATTTTATTAGGCTCTTAAGAGGGAAAAAATTCGTATGGAGTTACTAAGATACAAAGACGCTGGAGGACTCTTGGTCCAAGGAATTGGATTTATCCTCGGCTTCCTTGCATCGAAGCTGGTTGTCTCTCGTTTCCCCAGGTACTGTACGTCCCTTGTGGAAAAAGATAAGATAAGATTTACCTCTCCCCTCCATGAAAGTAATGTTGATATATATTTGAATCACAAACATGGTTTGAGAAATGTTATGGTGATACCAACAAGATGTGGAAAAAGGACACTTATGTATAGTTCAGGAGTAAATAAGGCACTCGTGGTGAAACGTTTGAAAAGCGTCTTTTTCCACATCGTTTATTTATCCAAATTTGGCTTCTCAGTTGGATAGAAAGTAGAGTTATTTCTAGCGCAGTACCAGTGGAAGAGGTTAGTGAGGCAGTAGCCAAGAACCAGAGGAAACAGACCAATACCTAACGTGCCCAGTAATGTACACTAGGGTCCGACTGGGCCTTGGCAAGGCGTTGGCCACTTGGGTTAACGTTGTTGGGCTCCTGAGGCTTCTATTTCCGGCGGTGCCTGGCTGCAAACATACAGTAGCGAGGTCCACCGGGTTGCCGGTAAACGCACTGGCCTGTGAATTTTAAGACTCACTTGCCGAGAGTTCAAGCCCTACCCCGTTCAATTGTTTAGTTTCAAGCGTCTACAAATTTTGAAACTTGAATTACAGGCATCTCCTACAACAATAAAGATTCAAAATGCAACTGGGAAAGCCAGGTTCAGTTTTATCCCAATTGGTGGGTCGTTCGAGTGATGACTTCAGCATCAACGACTCTATATGAGCTCACAAATGTCTGATAGTTTGGCCGAGTGACGACTGTGTCGTATATAAGCTAAAACTGCGCATCTGACATCTCGTTACCCCAGTGAAAGCTTCGAGAATAGTTGTATTAATCTTATTAGAGGCAGCTGGCCGAATGGTTAACGCACTGGCCTGTCAGTTTTGACTCACTTGCCATAAGTTCAAACCCCAGCCGTTCCGTGAAAGGTGGGAACGTTTCCATTTTTGGAAATGAAATGCTTTTACCCACATCAAACACTAATTATAACATCGCCAAACTCATTAGGTGAGAGAAAACATCGCAAAAACCTCACCTTCACAATTTAATGTCACTCGCTTTAGCCACGATTTTTAAAGACAGTTTGTAAGATATGCTTTTAATTTGACGGTATTTCGCACTTCTTCGTATGCCTCATGCTCTCATTGGGAGTAATTTCAATGAGTACTCCTCTCCTTTGTACTCCTCTTCTTTGTACTCCTCTTCTTTGTACTCCTCTTCTTTGTACTCCTCTTCTTTGTACTCCTCTCCCTTGTACTCCTCTCCCTTGTATGGCCCATACGGATGTAACGCTTCCCCGACACTATGATAATAACAGTTCTCTTAATAAACCTGGTCCATCAAGGGGTCTGCCCTGCTTAAAACTTCTAAATCTTCAGTTTTTTCTACGGAGGTTAGTTAGTTAGTTTAATATGTTTATTATGCACCCCATACCCATCCTGTGGGCGGTAGTCAAAAGATTACAGAGGTACATAATTGGTCCAGGGACTGGACTCCAAAGTTTTGATAGCTGAGCAAGTTACAAAGGTAATGAACTAGATCTGGTCACAATCATGACCAAGTTACAAAGGTAATGAGCTCCAGGTTGAGCTGGTCACACTCATGAATAATTGCAAAGGTAATGAATCATAAACACATTAAACATGAGAATTTACAAAGGTAATGAGCTCCAGGTAGAGCTGGTCACAATCATGACAAGTTTCAAAGGTAATGAATGATAAACACGGAGGAATAGTTGAAATCTGTTATTGTCGAAAATAAGTTTGTGTTCCGCTTCCTACTGGAAGACTCGGTGTACACTGAACCTGTAGTTTTGTTATGTTCTCTGTAACACTTTTAAATAAATTCTAGTATCGTCTTCAAAGGATGTTGGAGAATCTTTATGTCTGTAAGATACGAGACTGAGGACAATAATGGTTGGTAGCGCATTCAGCTCACATACTGAGTGTCTGTAGTTCGATTATCAATACAGATGCAAGTATTGGGCGTGTTCCCTTACACTTTCTGACCCTGTCCACCTAGCAGTAAGTAGGTACCCGGGTGTTAGCCGACTGGTGTGGGTCGCATCCTGGGAACAATATTAACCCAAGTTGCCCGAATTGCTCTGTATAACAAGGACACTTATTAAAAGAAACGTTTCGCCACAAGTGACTCCATCAGGACAGATGAAACCACTCGTGGCGAAATGTTTCTCTTAATAAATGTCGTAAACTATACACAAGTACCTATTTCCACAGTTCTTTTCTTTGTTGGGTTTATAAGGGCCACTACAGATTAAGCCGTAATTTCCAGAGTTTGTGAGTAACAACACACTGGTTACAACCTAACAATCATTTTCCTCATCTAAACATTATTCCCTTAACAAGATTTGGTTTTCTTCTTTCTGGAAATGATGAGTGGGTTTGGGTTTGAGATAACCTGCCTATTATGGGCCAACAGGTTTGCTGCAGTGTTCCTCCTTTCTTGTGTTCTTATGAGGGTCAAAGTGACCAGGAAATTGACAATAAACCTGCCATCGTAAAGTGACTAGTGTAAAATGTTATACTTTGTGGTGATGACGACGCAAATGCAGTGATTGGAATAGAATTTGCATTTGATATTTGTGCTTTCATCAGTCCCTTATCCAAGGCTGAGGGACTGATTGCCTTATGTTCTGTACATATTTCTTCACATTATGTCCTTGTACTGGTAAAGCCACTGGTTGGCGAAACGTCTGAACCGATACCCAGATGTTGCACATGTGTCTGATTTCTCTGTAACAGCCTGGCTTATCAGGTGTTGATCCACCGCGAGGCCTGGGCTGCGGGGGCGTCGACCCCCGGAACACCCTTCAGGTATACTCCGGGTATACTATTGCAGTGTTGTATTTGTAAATCGTTCCAGAAAATTCAAAATACAAGGTTGTAGACAATTATGCAGCAATTGATGAATATCAGAGAAAATTGTGATGTTTCTTATACAACATAATCGACGGTAACATGCATACAATAGTAGATTATAGGTGTCGCTATAGTCTTGAGAAAAGAGCAACATATTCGCGGACATGGAGCTGATTTACCATAAGACAGTTGTAAAGGCGATAGCATGTAAATTGTAAATGAGATACGATGTAAATAAGACACAATTGTTAAGATCTGCATCCTAAAGGAACTTCCAGTTCACCACTAGTGTTTCTTGATCGTAAGTTCTACAGACTATTGTCGCTCCTTGAACTGATAAAGTCACCAGTGAGAGAAATGTCTTCACAGTAAAGTACCATAACTCTTGTGTACGAATGGTATATAATACCGACAAGATGAGAGTAAGACACATGTGCAACATCTGGGTATCTTTATTGTAGACGTTTCGCCATCCAGTGGCTTTATCAATACAAATTCTAGGACATAACTTGAAGACAGTTATGTCCTAGAATTTGTATTGATAAAGCCACTGGATGGCGAAACGTCTACAATAAAGATACCCAGATGTTGCACATGTGTCTTACTCTCACCATAACTCTTATCTGCATACAACGAAATCAACCATTTTATTCCAATAATTGAGTTCGAGGTAATTTACACACGTTACCAGATGTGGTAATTGTACTTGTGTGTGTACCTGACCCTAAATAATCTTACACAAAGGTTATACATGACGTTTTAGGGACTTACTCACTATAGTATTGCCAGAAGACAGCCCTTAGTGCTTTGTTATGTAATTTAATTTATTTGTACGAGTGTACCATCGCTTGAAATTATCATAGAAACCCTTTTAAATATATTCTCGTAAATTCAGCTCTAAATGACCAATAATAATAATAATAGACTAAAACAATATTAAATTTATAACGAAAGTTCAAATTAAATTATAAATTAGAAGCAATTTTTATTTATTTTTTACAAAAATAATATAATGTACAAAAATGTCAAATTATATGTATTTAGAAGCACTTGCGGTGGACGATGCCGGGGCCGGACTCATCATATTCTTCTTTTGAGACCCACATGGACTGGAAGGTGGACAGGGAGGCCAGGATGGAACCACCGATCCAGACGGAGTACTTACGCTCGGGAGGAGCAATGATCTTGATCTTGATGGTGGAGGGAGCCAAGTTTGTTAGTTCCTTTTGCATGCGGTCGGAAATACCAGGGTACATGGTGGTACCACCAGACATGACAATGTTGCAGAATAAGTCTTTTCTGATGTCAATGTCGCATCTCATGATGCCTTGGTAAACAGTCTCGTGAATGCCTGCACATTCCATGCCCAAGAGGGATGGCTGGAACAGAGCTTCAGGTGCTCGGAAACGCTCGTTGCCGATGGTGATGATTTGACCGTCAGGAAGCTCGTAGGACTTGTCCAGGGAGGAGGAAGCAGCAGCAACGTTCATTTCATTGTCAAAATCAAGGGCGATGTAGCAGAGTTTCTCCTTGATGTCACGGACAATCTCACGTTCTGCACTAGTGGTGAAGGAGTAGCCACGCTCAGTCATGATTTTCATTAGGTACATGGTCAGGTCACGACCGGCCAGGTCAAGTCTGAGCATGGCGTGTGGCAAGGCGTAACCTTCAAAAACTGGAACGTTGTGGCTGACTCCGTCACCAGAGTCGCTGACCATGCCAGTGGTACGACCTGACGCGTACAGAGACATGACAGCCTGGATGGCCACGTACATGGCAGGCATACCAAAAGTCTCAAACATAATCTGTGTCATCTTCTCGCGGTTGGCTTTGGGGTTGAGGGGAGCCTCAGTCAGCAACGTAGGAGACTCCTCAGGAGCAACACGTAGTTCGTTGTAGAAAGTGTGATGCCAGATCTTCTCCATGTCGTCCCAGTTGGTGATGATACCGTGTTCTACAGGATATTTGAGAGTCAGGATACCTCTCTTGCTCTGGGCCTCATCACCGACATAGGCGTCCTTCTGACCCATACCGACCATCACACCCTGGTGACGAGCACGGCCGACGATGGAAGGAAAGACGGCGCGGGGAGCGTCGTCACCAGCGAAGCCGGCCTTGACCATGCCGGAGCCATTGTCGCACACTATAGGGCAAGATTCCTCGTCGTCACACATGATGGTAGTTCAGAAGAACTGAAATATATGCATTTACAAATCAGTTGGACTCATAAATATTAATCAACAACAAATATTTATTTTAAACAAGTATACCCTTGTTTATGTGTGTGTTCGGAATAAAACTACCATCCACGAAGAAAATAAAGAATGAAAGTCACAAACACTGGGCCTATTGCAAAGCCACTGCTGACTTGATAATGATCCAGGACGAACCGAAACGTCGTCATAAAATTCCTCTCCCAAGTGAAAATTGTTGTGAACAATAACATTATAACAATAGTAGTAAGTCTGAAAAGGTTATTAACTTACATAACACAAAATGAACATATGAAAAACGCAAGTTCTCAGTGACAGGTGAACTGACGAAGTATGGAACAGAAAAGAAAAACCTCACCTGGTGCGCGTGCTGAGTCTGGAGTCGACTAAAGAGTCTTGCATACAAGCTGCCCTTATATACGGATCTTCGTGAGCTACATGGGTTCGCGCCAAGAGCATCTCTTCCTGGGCGGTCACCAATGCTATGACTGTAAGTGAGTGAAGATTAAACCTGCTGAGTTCAGTGGCTCATCCTTGGCAGCATCTCGTTATTTCTCTTCGTTGTACCTTCGCTATAGGCCTCGATTCGGTTAGAAATTATGCAGGAGACGGAGAGCTCACTTCAGTTGCTTCATAGTCGTGATGACACTGGAGTATAGCCAAAGGAATCAAGTTCAACGACCTCAGTAACCTGGGGATGATGTGGGTCACCTAACAGTAACCTGGGGATGATGTGGGCCATCTTACGGTAACCTAGGATGATGTGGGTCCCTTAACAGTAACCTAGGATGATGTGGGTCACCATACAGTAACCTAGGATGATGTGGGCCACCGTACACTAACCTAGGACGATGTGGGCCACCGTACACTAACCTAGGACGATGTGGGCCACCGTACACTAACCTAGGATGATGTGGGCCACCTTACACTAACCTAGGATGATGTGGGCCACCTTACACTAACCTAGGATGATGTGGGCCACCTTACAGTAACTTCAAGCAACAAGCAAAGAGAACATTATCGATGGCTGGTAACTCTGTAAACTGAAAAATGGTATAGTGATCCCGACAAAATGTGGAAAACAGACGCTGAAGAAACCACTTGTGGTGAAATGTTTCCTGTAATAAATGTCCTGAACTTTTTATTAGTGTCTTTCACAACTCAGTAAACATGAACAACTCAATAAAATATGAACGAAGAAATCAAATTATTTATTGGTCTTTCCAGAGACTTGGAGGCTAAATTAACCTACTTTCCAGAGTCTTTCCAGAGTCTTTCCAGAGTCTTGGGGATGTAGAAAACTATCTTCCAGTAACTTAGCTGCAACACTGTGGTAATTCTCTTGATGGTTAACATTTGTGTCAATAACATAGCCTAACACGACCCATGTGTCGTATTTAACAATAGTAGGAATTTCCCTTCCATTTTTTACCATATCTTGTCTCAGGGAAGCTCCTGCAGGGACATGTGATAATGGTATATAATACCCACAAGCTGACAAGACACGTGCAACAGTTAGGTATCTTTATTCCGAAACGTTTCGCCTACACAGCAGGCATCTTCTGTACTCGACTGAAGAATTAGAATTACCCAGATGTTACATATGTGTCTAATTTTCCATGGACTGAAAAAGTCTTCTGTGTAAGCGAAACATCAAGAAATAAAGATACCTAACTGTATGTATCTTAATTATCTCCTGCAGGGATGCTGACAAGGCAAAAATTCCTTGAAGCACTGAAACTGACTGAGGATTCTTGCATCTGCTTCTGATCTGTTAAAAGCTTCTATTTTCTCTAAGCTGACAGGTTGCACACTGCTACGCTCACTAAACATTTTTATTGTCCTGACTACGAGGTTCCTGCCAGCACTGACAGTTTTGTAAATTGCTGGTGTTTTAGTTTGGTTTCAGTAACAAGTAGTTACTGAAATCTTCTACGACCAAGGAACTGACATCTCACAGACCGGCAGGTGAGATTCCTGTGTAGAGAGGTGCCTTGATGCTAGTCAAGGATGCCTTGATGCTTGTCAAGGATGCCTTGATGTTAGTCAAGGATGCCTTGATGCTAGTCAATGATGCCTTGATGCTAGTCAATGATGCCTTGATGTTTGTCAATGATGCCTTGATGTTAGTCAAGGATGCATTGATGCTAGTCAATGATGCCTTGATGCTAGTCAATGATGCCTTGATGTTAGTCAATGATGCCTTGATGTTTGTCAATGATGCCTTGATGTTAGTCAAAGATGCATTGATGCTAGTCAATGATGCCTTGATGCTAGTCAATGATGCCTTGATGTTAGTCAAGGATGCATTGATGCTAGCCAAGGATGCCTTGATGCTAGTCAAGGATGCCTTGATGCTTGTCAAGGATGCCTTGATGCTAGTCAATGATGCCTTGATGCTTGTCAATGATGCCTTGATGTTAGTCAAGGATGCATTGATGCTAGTCAAGGATGCCTTGATGCTTGTCAAGGATGCCTTGATGCTAGTCATTGATGCCTTGATGCTTGTCAATGATGCCTTGATGTTAGTCAAGGATGCATTGATGCTAGTCAATGATGCCTTGATGTTAGTCAAGGATGCATTGATGCTAGTCAAGGATGCCTTGATGCTAGTCAAGGATGAAGTGATGCCAGTCAATGATGCCTTGATGCTAGTCAAGGATGCCTTGATACTAGTCAATGATGCCTTGATGTTAGTCAAGGATGCATTGATGCTAGTCAAGGATGCCTTGATGCTAGTCAAGGATGAAGTAATGCCAGTCAATGATGCCTTGATGCTAGTCAAGGATGCCTTGATGCTAATCAAGGAAGCCTTGATGCTAGTCAATGATGCCTTGATGCTAGTCAAGGATGCCTTGATGCTAGTCAATGATGCCTTGATGCAAGTCTATGATGCCTAGATGCTAGTCAAGGATGCCTTGATGCTAATCAAGGATGCCTTGATGCTAGTCAATGATGTCTTGATGCTAGTCAAGGATGCCTTGATGCTAGTCAATGATGCCTTGATGCTAGTTAATGGTCCCTTGACGTTAGTCAATGATTCCTTGATGCTAGTCAATGATGCCTTGATGCTAGTCAATGATGCCTTGATGTTAGTCAATGATACCTTGATGCTAGTCAATGATGCCTTGATGTTAGTCAATGATGCCTTGATGCTAGTCAATGATACCTTGATGCTAGTCAATGATGCCTTCATGTTAGTCAATGATGCCTTGATGTTAGTCAATGATGCCTTGATGCTAGTCAAGGATGCCTTGATGCTAGTCAAGGATACCTTGATGCTAGTCAATGATGCCTTGATGTTAGTCAATGATGCCTTGATGCTAGTCAAGGATGACTTAATTCTAGTCAAGGATGCCTTGATGCTAGTCAAGAATGCCTTGATGCTAGTCAATGATGCCTTGATGCTAGTCAATGATGTCTTGATGCTAGTCAATGATGCCTTGATGTTAGTCAAGGATGCCTTGATGCTAGTCTATGATACATTGATGCTAGTCAATGATGCCTTGA
>NC_091375.1:12409241-12560044 GCF_038502225.1 Cherax quadricarinatus
ATATATATATATATATATATATATATATATATATATATATATATATATATTATTTTTTATTATTATCACACTGGCCGATTCCCACCAAGGCAGGGTGGCCCGAAAAAGAAAAACTTTCACCATCATTCACTCCATCACTGTCTTGCCAGAAGGGTGCTTTACACTACAGTTTTTTTAACTGCAACATTAACACCCCTCCTTCAGAGTGCAGGCACTGTACTTCCCATCTCCAGGACTCAAGTCCGGTCTGCCGGTTTCCCTGAACCCCTTCATATATGTTACTTTGCTCACACTCCAACAGCACGTCAAGTATTAAAAACCATTTGTTTCCATTCACTCCTATCAAACACGCTCACGCATGCCTGCTGGAAGTCCAAGCCCCTCGCACACAAAACCTCCTTTACCCCCTCCCTCCAACCTTTCTTAAGCCGACCCCTACCCCGCCTTCCTTCCACTACAGACTGATACACTCTTGAAGTCATTCTGTTTCGCTCCATTCTCTCTACATGTCCGAACCACCTCAACGACCCTTGCTCAGCCCTCTGGACAACAGTTTTGGTAATTCCGCACCTCCTCCTAACTTCCAAACTACGAATTCTCTGCATTATATTCACACCACACATTGCTCTCAGACATGACATCTCCACTGCCTCCAGCCTTCTCCTCGCTGCAACATTCACCACCCATGCTTCACACCCATATAAGAGCATTGGTAAAACTATACTCTCATACATTCCCCTCTTTGCCTCCAAGGACAAAGTTCTTTGTCTCCACAGACTCCTAAGTGCACCACTCACCCTTTTCCCCTCATCAATTCTATGATTCACCTCATCTTTCATAGACCTATCCGCTGACACGTCCACTCCCAAGTATCTGAATACATTCACCTCATCCATACTCTCTCCCTCCAATCTGATATCCAATCTTTCATCACCTAATCTTTTTGTTATCCTCATAACCTTACTATTTCCTGTATTCACTTTTAATTTTCTTCTTTTGCATACCCTACCAAATTCATCCACCAATCTCTGCAACTTCTCTTCAGAATCTCCCAAGAGCACAGTGTCATCAGCAAAGAGCAACTGTGACAACTCCCACTTTATGTGTGATTCTTTATCTTTTAACTCCACTCCTCTTGCCAAGACCCTCGCATTTACTTCTCTTACAACCCCATCTATAAATATATTAAACAACCACGGTGACATCACACATCCTTGTCTAAGGCCCACTTTTACTGGGAAATAATTTCCCTCTTTCCTACATACTCTAACTTGAGCCTCACTATCCTCGTAAAAACTCTTCACTGTTTTCAGTAACCTACCTCCTACACCATACACTTGCAACATCTGCCACATTGCCCCCCTATCCACCCTGTCATACGCCTTTTCCAAATCCACAAATGCCACAAAGACCTCTTTAGCCTTATCTAAATACTGTTCACTTATATGTTTCACTGTAAACACCTGGTCCACACACCCCCTACCTTTCCTAAAGCCTCCTTGTTCATCTGCTATCCTATTCTCCGTCTTACTCTTAATTCTTTCAATAATAACTCTACCATACACTTTACCAGGTATACTCAACAGACTTATCCCCCTATAATTTTTGCACTCTCTTTTGTCCCCTTTGCCTTTATACAAAGGAACTATGCATGCTTTCTGCCAATCCCTAGGTACCTTACCCTCATCCATACATTTATTAAATAATAGCACCAACCACTCCAAAACTATATCCCCACCTGCTTTTAACATTTCTATCTTCATCCCATCAATCCCGGCTGCCTTACCCCCTTTCATTTTACCTACTGCCTCACGAACTTCCCCCACACTCACAACTGGCTCTTCCTCACTCCTACAAGATGTTATTCCTCCTTGCCCTATACACGAAATCACAGCTTCCCTATCTTCATCAACATTTAACAATTCCTCAAAATATTCCCTCCATCTTCCCAAAACCTCTAACTCTCCATATAATAACTCTCCTCTCCTATTTTTAACTGACAAATCCATTTGTTCTCTAGGCTTCCTTAACTTGTTAATCTCACTCCAAAACTTTTTCTTATTTTCAACAAAATTTGTTGATAACATCCCACCCACTCTCTCATTTGCTCTCTTTTTACATTGCTTCACCACTCTCTTAACTTCTCTCTTTTTCTCCATATGCTCTTCCCTCCTTGCATCACTTCTACTTTGTAAAAGCTTTTCATATGCTAACTTTTTCTCCCTTACTACTCTCTTTACATCATCATTCCACCAATCGCTCCTCTTCCCTCCCGCACCCACTTTCCTGTAACCACAAACTTCTGCTGAACACTCTAACACTACATTTTTAAACCTACCCCATACCTCTTCGACCCCATTGCCTATGCTCTCACTAGCCCATCTATCCTCCAATAGCTGTTTATATCTTACCCTAACTGCCTCCTCTTATATATATATATATATATATATATATATATATATATATATATATATATATATATATATATATATATATATATATATATATATATATATATATATATATATATATATATATATATGACTTTTTTGTACAATTTTTGAACTGATTTTATAGCAGAAATTGAGCATATGAATCGAGGAGAAAAATACAAGAGTGACAAAGTCACATACATATCTCTAAGTGTAAATACACTGAGAGACATGCACCTCTCAGTGTATATATCCTGCACTGTTGTCTCGTGCAAGGGGACACCAGATATATTTACACTGGTGGTGGCCAGCTCTCTGGTGGCGCACTCAAAATAGTCAGAGAAAGGTTTTTGTTGTATATGTTATATATAACAAAATTAGATACATCAGCAGTGAGCTGCTAGATTATTTATTCTCTGTTTTTTCTGTTAAGGTCCATCACGCAGGATGGTACTCATGGACGTTCAGTTAGTTTAATGTCTTTATTATGCACCCCGTACCCGTCCCGTGGGCGGTAGTCAAAAGATTACAGAGGTACATAATGGGTCCAGGGACTGGACCCCAAGCTGGGAGAATCCTGTAGTCTCAACCTGAACTGAGAGACTCCAATAGTTTCAATCTGAGCTGGGAGACTCCAGTAGCGTCAACTCGAGCTGGAAAACTCCAGTAAGGCAACAAGGATATCACCAAGTATTCCAGCAAAGGTTCATCAGCTACGGCAGATTTCGTTCCAGCAGAGTTGGAACTACAGCATCACTAAAGTGAGAGATCCCCAGAAGACGGAGAAGCATCACCGCTAAGTTTGTATAGTGAGTGGTCACTGAGGCTGCCACTGCTGCCCGCTGGTCCCAGGAACTATGTTTAACCTGAGCCTCCACCATGCGACCTCCACCACACCTTACCCAGGTATAAATTAGGAGAGTCCCTCCTACACACACGAAAGAAAACGTGAAGAAAAAATTGAATCGAAGCGTTCTCTTTAACAGTTTGTTCATTTATGAGAGAATTTGCGTAGGATGTTCAGTTTTTGTCTTGAGTTGACGTTTTATGCATTGATAAATATTTTTGTCACTATGAGACGATAATCTGGTAAATATAGGTGTCCTATGGCTTGGCTGGTAGCGCATTCAGCTCACACATTGAGTGTCCGTGGTTCGATCCACGGTACGGGTGCAAATGATAGGCATGTTTCCATACAACTGCTGCTCCTGTTCACCTAGCAGTAAATAGGTGCCTGGGTGTTAGTCACATTACACCTGCTGATCCTGTTCACCTAGCAGTAAGTAGGTACCTGGGTGTTAGTCACCTTACACCTGCTGATCCTGTTCACCTAGCAATAAGTAGGTACCTGGGTGTTAGTCACATTACACCTGCTGATCCTGTTCACCCAGCAGTAAGTAGGTACCTGGGTGTTAGTCACATTACACCTGCTGATCCTGTTCACCTAGCAGTAAGTAGGTACCTGGGTGTTAGTCACATTACACCTGCTGATCCTGTTCACCCAGCAGTAAGTAGGTACCTGGGTGTTAGTCACATTACACCTGCTGATCCTGTTCACCCAGCAGTAAGTAGGTACCTGGGTGTTAGTCACATTACACCTGCTGACCCTGTTCACCCAGCAGTAAGTAGGTACCTCATCTTTGACTGTTGCAGCTCTCCTGCAACTACAACTCCACTGCTAAATCTCTGGTCTACCTAATGTACATCTGACATACCTCCACAAGTGGGGCCTTGCCCTCATGTAACCACATCTTCAACTGCTGCACCTCGCCATTTCTTCCACTGACCACAGTATGAAACTATTTGTATTAAATTGATACAGTCTGTTGGATGGGCGAAACGTCTCTAAAGACACCCAAGTCTTGCACGTTTCTTATTCATTTCCCTACCAGTATTATACCATTGATCTAATACAACGAAATCTATTTATAATACAACGAAATCTGTTTCCAATACAAAGAAATCTATTTATAATACAACGAAATCTATTTCTAACAAAACGAAATGTATTTCAAATACAACGAAATACATTTCTAATACAACGAAATATATTTCTAATACAACGAAATATATTTCTAATACAACGAGATATATATTTTAATACAACTAAATATATTTCTAATACAACGAAATATATTTCTAATACAACGAGATATATATTTTAATACAACTAAATATATTTCTAATACAACGAAATATATTTCTAATACAACGAAATATATTTCTAATACAACGAGATATATATTTTAATACAACTAAATATATTTCTAATACAACGAAATATATTTCTAATACAACGAAATGTATTTCTAATACAACGAAATATATTTCTAATACAACTAAATATATTTCTAATACAACGAAATATATTTCTAATACAACGAAATATATTTTTAATACAACGAAACATATATTTCGTTGTATTTCAGAAGGAAAAGATCAGGATAAACAAAAGACAACAGACTCAGTAATATAATTCCTTTCACAGTGTGAGATACGAACCTACATTTTTCTACGAAACATTCGTGCATTTAACATATTTCGTAACAGAATCGTTCAACGTGTATGTCAACTTACTGAGACATTTTCGTTAAATTCTTGAGGTCATCAGAGGTTCCCACAGTGTGGCTTTTATAGGGGATAGAGTTGTCTTACACTGTGGGGTGTTCCCACACTGTAGTGTACAGCTGCTGGTGTTCCCACACTGTAGTGTACAGCTGCTGGTGTTCCCACACTGTAGTGTACAGCTGCTGGTGTTCCCACACTGTAGTGTACAGCTGCAGGTGTTCCCACACTGTAGTGTACAGCTGCTGGTGTTCCCACACTGTAGTGTACAGCTGCTGGTGTTCCCACACTGTAGTGTACAGCTGCTGGTGTTCCCACACTGTAGTGTACAGCTGCAGGTGTTCCCACACTGTAGTGTACAGCTGCTGGTGTTCCCACACTGTAGTGTACAGCTGCTGGTGTTCCCACACTGTAGTGTACAGCTGCTGGTGTTCCCACACTGTAGTGTACAGCTGCAGGTGTTCCCACACTGTAGTGTACAGCTGCTGGTGTTCCCACACTGTAGTGTACAGCTGCTGGTGTTCCCACACTGTAGTGTACAGCTGCTGGTGTTCCCACACTGTAGTGTACAGCAGCTGGTGTTCCCACACTGTAGTGTACAGCTGCTGGTGTTCCCACACTGTAGTGTACAGCTGCTGGTGTTCCAACACTGTAGTGTACAGCTGCAGGTGTTCCCACACTGTAGTGTACAGCTGCTGGTGTTCCCACACTGTAGTGTACAGCTGCTGGTGTTCCAACACTGTAGTGTACAGCTGCAGGTGTTCCCACGTTGTAGTGTACAGCTGCTGGTGTTCCAACACTGTAGTGTACAGCTGCTGGTGTTCCAACACTGTAGTGTACAGCTGCAGGTGTTCCCACACTGTAGTGTACAGCTGCTGGTGTTCCAACACTGTAGTGTACAGCTGTTGGTGTTCCAACACTGTAGTGTACAGCTGCAGGTGTTCCCACGTTGTAGTGTACAGCTGCTGGTGTTCCAACACTGTAGTGTACAGCTGCTGGTGTTCCAACACTGTAGTGTACAGCTGCAGGTGTTCCCACACTGTAGTGTACAGCTGCAGGTGTTCCAACACTGTAGTGTACAGCTGCAGGTGTTCCCACACTGTAGTGTACAGCTGCTGGTGTTCCAACACTGTAGTGTACAGCTGCAGGTGTTCCCACACTGTAGTGTACAGCTGCTGGTGTTCCAACACTGTAGTGTACAGCTGCTGGTGTTCCAACACTGTAGTGTACAGCTGCAGGTGTTCCCACACTGTAGTGTACAGCTGCAGGTGTTCCAACACTGTAGTGTACAGCTGCAGGTGTTCCCACACTGTAGTGTACAGCTGCTGGTGTTCCCACACTGTAGTGTACAGCTGCAGGTGTTCCCACACTGTAGTGTACAGCTGCTGGTGTTCCCACACTGTAGTGTACAGCTGCAGGTGTTCCCACACTGTAGTGTACAGCTGTTGGTGTTCCAACACTGTAGTGTACAGCTGCTGGTGTTCCCACACTGTAGTGTACAGCTGCAGGTGTTCCCACACTGTAGTGTACAGCTGCAGGTGTTCCCACACTGTAGTGTACAGCTGCAGGTGTTCCCACACTGTAGTGTACAGCTGTTGGTGTTCCCACACTGTAGTGTACAGCTGTTGGTGTTCCCACACTGTAGTGTACAGCTGCTGGTGTTCCCACACTGTAGTGTACAGCTGCAGGTGTTCCAACACTGTAGTGTACAGCTGCAGGTGTTCCAACACTGTAGTGTACAGCTGCTGGTGTTCCAACACTGTAGTGTACAGCTGCTGGTGTTCCCACACTGTAGTGTACAGCTGCAGGTGTTCCCACACTGTAGTGTACAGCTGCTGGTGTTCCAACACTGTAGTGTACAGCTGCTGGTGTTCCCACACTGTAGTGTACAGCTGCAGGTGTTCCCACACTGTAGTGTACAGCTGCTGGTGTTCCCACTCTGTAGTGTACAGCTGCTGGTGTTCCCACACTGTAGTGTACAGCTGCAGGTGTTCCCACACTGTAGTGTACAGCTGCTGGTGTTCCCACACTGTAGTGTACAGCTGCTGGTGTTCCAACACTGTAGTGTACAGCTGCAGGTGTTCCCACACTGTAGTGTACAGCTGCAGGTGTTCCAACACTGTAGTGTACAGCTGCAGGTGTTCCCACAATGTAGTGTACAGCTGCAGGTGTTCCAACACTGTAGTGTACAGCTGTTGGTGTTCCAACACTGTAGTGTACAGCTGTTGGTGTTCCCACACTGTAGTGTACAGCTGCTGGTGTTCCCACACTGTAGTGTACAGCTGCTGGTGTTCCCACACTGTAGTGTACAGCTGCAGGTGTTCCCACACTGTAGTGTACAGCTGCTGGTGTTCCCACACTGTAGTGTACAGCTGCTGGTGTTCCCACACTGTAGTGTACAGCTGCAGGTGTTCCCACACTGTAGTGTACAGCTGCTGGTGTTCCCACACTGTAGTGTACAGCTGCTGGTGTTCCCACACTGTAGTGTACAGCTGCAGGTGTTCCCACACTGTAGTGTACAGCTGCTGGTGTTCCCACACTGTAGTGTACAGCTGCTGGTGTTCCCACACTGTAGTGTACAGCTGCTGGTGTTCCCACACTGTAGTGTACAGCTGCTGGTGTTCCCACACTGTAGTGTACAGCTGCAGGTGTTCCCACACTGTAGTGTACAGCTGCTGGTGTTCCAACACTGTAGTGTACAGCTGCAGGTGTTCCCACACTGTAGTGTACAGCTGCTGGTGTTCCCACACTGTAGTGTACAGCTGCTGGTGTTCCCACACTGTAGTGTACAGCTGCAGGTGTTCCCACACTGTAGTGTACAGCTGCAGGTGTTCCAACACTGTAGTGTACAGCTGCTGGTGTTCCAACACTGTAGTGTACAGCTGCAGGTGTTCCCACACTGTAGTGTACAGCTGCTGGTGTTCCAACACTGTAGTGTACAGCTGCAGGTGTTCCCACACTGTAGTGTACAGCTGCTGGTGTTCCAACACTGTAGTGTACAGCTGCAGGTGTTCCCACACTGTAGTGTACAGCTGCAGGTGTTCCCACACTGTAGTGTACAGCTGCTGGTGTTCCCACACTGTAGTGTACAGCTGCAGGTGTTCCCACACTGTAGTGTACAGCTGCAGGTGTTCCCACACTGTAGTGTACAGCTGCTGGTGTTCCAACACTGTAGTGTACAGCTGCAGGTGTTCCCACACTGTAGTGTACAGCTGTTGGTGTTCCCACACTGTAGTGTACAGCTGTTGGTGTTCCAACACTGTAGTGTACAGCTGCTGGTGTTCCCACACTGTAGTGTACAGCTGTTGGTGTTCCAACACTGTAGTGTACAGCTGTTGGTGTTCCCACACTGTAGTGTACAGCTGCAGGTGTTCCCACACTGTAGTGTACAGCTGTTGGTGTTCCCACACTGTAGTGTACAGCTGCTGGTGTTCCCACACTGTAGTGTACAGCTGCTGGTGTTCCAACACTGTAGTGTACAGCTGCTGGTGTTCCCACACTGTAGTGTACAGCTGCTGGTGTTCCCACACTGTAGTGTACAGCTGCTGGTGTTCCAACACTGTAGTGTACAGCTGCAGGTGTTCCCACACTGTAGTGTACAGCTGCAGGTGTTCCCACACTGTAGTGTACAGCTGCTGGTGTTCCCACACTGTAGTGTACAGCTGCAGGTGTTCCAACACTGTAGTGTACAGCTGCTGGTGTTCCCACACTGTAGTGTACAGCTGCTGGTGTTCCCACACTGTAGTGTACAGCTGCAGGTGTTCCCACACTGTAGTGTACAGCTGCAGGTGTTCCCACACTGTAGTGTACAGCTGCTGGTGTTCCCACACTGTAGTGTACAGCTGCTGGTGTTCCCACACTGTAGTGTACAGCTGCTGGTGTTCCAACACTGTAGTGTACAGCTGCAGGTGTTCCAACACTGTAGTGTACAGCTGCTGGTGTTCCCACACTGTAGTGTACAGCTGCTGGTGTTCCAACACTGTAGTGTACAGCTGCAGGTGTTCCCACACTGTAGTGTACAGCTGTTGGTGTTCCCACACTGTAGTGTACAGCTGCTGGTGTTCCCACACTGTAGTGTACAGCTGCTGGTGTTCCAACACTGTAGTGTACAGCTGCTGGTGTTCCCACACTGTAGTGTACAGCTGCAGGTGTTCCCACACTGTAGTGTACAGCTGCAGGTGTTCCCACACTGTAGTGTACAGCTGCAGGTGTTCCCACACTGTAGTGTACAGCTGCAGGTGTTCCCACACTGTAGTGTACAGCTGCTGGTGTTCCCACACTGTAGTGTACAGCTGCTGGTGTTCCCACACTGTAGTGTACAGCTGCTGGTGTTCCAACACTGTAGTGTACAGCTGTTGGTGTTCCCACACTGTAGTGTACAGCTGCTGGTGTTCCCACACTGTAGTGTACAGCTGCTGGTGTTCCCACACTGTAGTGTACAGCTGCTGGTGTTCCCACACTGTAGTGTACAGCTGCAGGTGTTCCCACACTGTAGTGTACAGCTGCAGGTGTTCCCACACTGTAGTGTACAGCTGCAGGTGTTCCCACACTGTAGTGTACAGCTGCAGGTGTTCCAACACTGTAGTGTACAGCTGTTGGTGTTCCAACACTGTAGTGTACAGCTGTTGGTGTTCCCACACTGTAGTGTACAGCTGCAGGTGTTCCAACACTGTAGTGTACAGCTGTTGGTGTTCCAACACTGTAGTGTACAGCTGCAGGTGTTCCAACACTGTAGTGTACAGCTGTTGGTGTTCCCACACTGTAGTGTACAGCTGTTGGTGTTCCAACACTGTAGTGTACAGCTGCAGGTGTTCCCACACTGTAGTGTACAGCTGTTGGTGTTCCCACACTGTAGTGTACAGCTGCAGGTGTTCCCACACTGTAGTGTACAGCTGCTGGTGTTCCAACACTGTAGTGTACAGCTGCAGGTGTTCCCACACTGTAGTGTACAGCTGCTGGTGTTCCCACACTGTAGTGTACAGCTGCTGGTGTTCCCACACTGTAGTGTACAGCTGCAGGTGTTCCCACACTGTAGTGTACAGCTGCTGGTGTTCCCACACTGTAGTGTACAGCTGCAGGTGTTCCAACACTGTAGTGTACAGCTGCAGGTGTTCCAACACTGTAGTGTACAGCTGCTGGTGTTCCCACACTGTAGTGTACAGCTGCAGGTGTTCCAACACTGTAGTGTACAGCTGCAGGTGTTCCAACACTGTAGTGTACAGCTCCTGGTGTTCCAACACTGTAGTGTACAGCTGTTGGTGTTCCAACACTGTAGTGTACAGCTGTTGGTGTTCCCACACTGTAGTGTACAGCTGCAGGTGTTCCAACACTGTAGTGTACAGCTGTTGGTGTTCCAACACTGTAGTGTACAGCTGCAGGTGTTCCAACACTGTAGTGTACAGCTGTTGGTGTTCCCACACTGTAGTGTACAGCTGTTGGTGTTCCAACACTGTAGTGTACAGCTGCAGGTGTTCCCACACTGTAGTGTACAGCTGCTGGTGTTCCCACACTGTAGTGTACAGCTGCAGGTGTTCCCACACTGTAGTGTACAGCTGCTGGTGTTCCAACACTGTAGTGTACAGCTGCTGGTGTTCCAACACTGTAGTGTACAGCTGCTGGTGTTCCAACACTGTAGTGTACAGCTGCTGGTGTTCCCACACTGTAGTGTACAGCTGCAGGTGTTCCCACACTGTAGTGTACAGCTGCTGGTGTTCCCACACTGTAGTGTACAGCTGCAGGTGTTCCAACACTGTAGTGTACAGCTGCAGGTGTTCCAACACTGTAGTGTACAGCTGCTGGTGTTCCCACACTGTAGTGTACAGCTGCAGGTGTTCCAACACTGTAGTGTACAGCTGCAGGTGTTCCAACACTGTAGTGTACAGCTGCTGGTGTTCCCACACTGTAGTGTACAGCTGCTGGTGTTCCCACACTGTAGTGTACAGCTGCTGGTGTTCCAACACTGTAGTGTACAGCTGCAGGTGTTCCAACACTGTAGTGTACAGCTGCAGGTGTTCCAACACTGTAGTGTACAGCTGCTGGTGTTCCCACACTGTAGTGTACAGCTGCAGGTGTTCCCACACTGTAGTGTACAGCTGCAGGTGTTCCCACACTGTAGTGTACAGCTGCAGGTGTTCCCACACTGTAGTGTACAGCTGCTGGTGTTCCAACACTGTAGTGTACAGCTGCAGGTGTTCCCACACTGTAGTGTACAGCTGCTGGTGTTCCAACACTGTAGTGTGCAACTGCAGGTGTTCCAACACTGTAGTGTACAGCTGCAGGTGTTCCAACACTGTAGTGTACAGCTGCAGGTGTTCCCACACTGTAGTGTACAGCTGCTGGTGTTCCAACACTGTAGTGTACAGCTGCAGGTGTTCCAACACTGTAGTGTACAGCTGCAGGTGTTCCAACACTGTAGTGTACAGCTGCAGGTGTTCCCACACTGTAGTGTACAGCTGCTGGTGTTCCCACACTGTAGTGTACAGCTGCTGGTGTTCCCACACTGTAGTGTACAGCTGTTGGTGTTCCCACACTGTAGTGTACAGCTGCAGGTGTTCCCACACTGTAGTGTACAGCTGTTGGTGTTCCCACACTGTAGTGTACAGCTGTTGGTGTTCCCACACTGTAGTGTACAGCTGTTGGTGTTCCCACACTGTAGTGTACAGCTGTTGGTGTTCCCACACTGTAGTGTACAGCTGTTGGTGTTCCCACACTGTAGTGTACAGCTGTTGGTGTTCCCACACTGTAGTGTACAGCTGTAGGTGTTCCCACACTGTAGTGTACAGCTGTTGGTGTTCCAACACTGTAGTGTACAGCTGCTGGTGTTCCCACACTGTAGTGTACAGCTGCTGGTGTTCCCACACCACTGTAGTGTACAGCTGCTGGTATTCCCACACTGTAGTGTACAGCTGCTGGTGTTCTCACACTGTAGTGTACAGCTGTTGGTGTTCCCACACTGTAGTGTACAGCTGTTGGTGTTCCCACACTGTAGTGTACAGCTGCAGGTGTTCCCACACTGTAGTGTACAGCTGCTGGTGTTCCCACACTGTAGTGTACAGCTGCTGGTGTTCCCACACTGTAGTGTACAGCTGCAGGTGTTCCCACACTGTAGTGTACAGCTGCTGGTGTTCCCACACTGTAGTGTACAGCTGCTGGTGTTCCCACACTGTAGTGTACAGCTGCTGGTGTTCCAACACTGTAGTGTACAGCTGCAGGTGTTCCCACACTGTAGTGTACAGCTGCTGGTGTTCCAACACTGTAGTGTACAGCTGTTGGTGTTCCCACACTGTAGTGTACAGCTGTTGGTGTTCCCACACTGTAGTGTACAGCTGCAGGTGTTCCCACACTGTAGTGTACAGCTGCTGGTGTTCCCACACTGTAGTGTACAGCTGCTGGTGTTCCAACACTGTCGTGTACAGCTGCAGGTGTTCCCACACTGTAGTGTACAGCTGCTGGTGTTCCCACACTGTAGTGTACAGATGCTGGTGTTCCCACACTGTAGTGTACAGCTGCTGGTGTTCCAACACTGTAGTGTACAGCTGCAGATGTTCCCACACTGTAGTGTACAGCTGCTTGTGTTCCAACACTGTAGTGTACAGCTGTTGGTGTTCCCACACTGTAGTGTACAGCTGTTGGTGTTCCCACACTGTAGTGTACAGCTGCAGGTGTTCCCACACTGTAGTGTACAGCTGCTGGTGTTCCCACACTGTAGTGTACAGCTGCTGGTGTTCCAACACTGTAGTGTACAGCTGCTGGTGTTCCCACACTGTAGTGTACAGCTGCTGGTGTTCCCACACTGTAGTGTACAGCTGCTGGTGTTCCCACACTGTAGTGTACAGCTGCTGGTGTTCCAACACTGTAGTGTACAGCTGCTGGTGTTCCCACACTGTAGTGTACAGCTGCTGGTGTTCCCACACTGTAGTGTACAGCTGCTGGTGTTCCCACACTGTAGTGTACAGCTGCTGGTGTTCCCACACTGTAGTGTACAGCTGCAGGTGTTCCCACACTGTAGTGTACAGCTGCTGGTGTTCCCACACTGTAGTGTACAGCTGCTGGTGTTCCAACACTGTAGTGTACAGCTGCTGGTGTTCCCACACTGTAGTGTACAGCTGCTGGTGTTCCCACACTGTAGTGTACAGCTGCTGGTGTCCCCACACTGTAGTGTACAGCTGCTGGTGTTCCAACACTGTAGTGTACAGCTGCTGGTGTTTGCAGTGTCTTGGTTAAGAAACAATTAAGTGGTCAGCTCCACGTTCATAAATTTTTCGCTTCTAAACGAAAAGCTAAATTAAAATTTGATCTTTATTAAAAGCGTCTTGAATCTCTTTCTTCCTTTCATATTTTACCCAAAAATGATGTTTTTGGCGGGTTCTCGGATTACACAGAATTAAGCACCATTTTTATGTACCCCAGATCCCCTTTCCATGAATATTGTTTAATTATTACTTATAAAATTCCAGATTATTGAGCCATACAAATATCTGAATATTTCTAATTCTGTGAGCGTTTATCTTTCTTCTCTATGATAATTAAGCCCACAACATTTTTCGTTACTGTATTATGCATTATTTCATATATAATTTAGGTTTTTATAGGTAATAAGTCAGTTAATGATAGCAGAGGGACTGTAAGGAATTGAAAAATAAAAGTCTCAGCTGGGCTGCCTCCTTCGTTAAAAAAATAATGAAATATGTTATTAAATAAACATTAGTGGTAAAATAAAAAAACAAAATATTGTAATACTCAGCTTTATTTGTGATACCATTATTTATGCTATTGAAAATTGGTAATTCAGTAGTAATTGTATTGTATTAGTGTGTGTGTGTGTGTGTGTGTGTGTGTGTGTGTGTGTGTGTGTGTGTGTGTGTGTGTGTGTGTGTGTGTGTGTGTGTGTGTGTTTGTGTGTGTGTGTGTGTGTGTGTGTGTGTGTGTCTGTTTGCTTGTGTTCATACATGTGTGTGTTTGTTAACGTATAAATTATGCTAGCAGTGACCTCTTCACATTGGCATTATTCAACAGGTCCTGAGAGAAACACGGGTGAATATATTACTAGGAAGAGAAGTCTGTGTCGTTCAGTAGGAACAAACTGAATCTACGAAATCGTGCCATCGAAGTAACATTTAGAAGCACTTGCGGTGGACGATGCCGGGGCCGGATTCCTCATACTCCTCCTTGGTGATCCACATGGTCTGGAAGGTGGACAGTGAGGCCAGGATGGAACCACCGATCCAGACGGAGTACTTACGCTCAGGAGGAGCAATGATCTTGATTTTGATGGTAGCAGGAGCCAAATTAGTGATTTCCTTCTGCATGCGGTCAGCAATACCAGGGTACATGGTGGTACCACCAGACATGACAATGTTGGCGAACAGGTCCTTCCTGATGTCAATGTCGCACCTCATGATTGAGGTATGAACTGTCTCGTGGACACCAGCAGATTCCATACCCAGGAAGGAAGGCTGGAAGATAGCCTCGGGGCAACGGAAGCGCTCATTACCAATGGTGATGACCTGACCATCGGGAAGCTCGTAGGACTTGTCCAGGGAAGTAGAAGCAGCAGCAACATTCATCTCATTCTCGAAGTCAAGGGCGATGTAGCAAAGCTTCTCCTTGATGTCACGAACAATCTCACGCTCAGCTGTAGTGGTGAAGGAGTAGCCACGCTCAGTTAGAATCTTCATCATATATGCAGTGAGATCCCGACCAGCAAGATCGAGACGAAGGATGGCATGAGGAAGAGCGAAACCTTCATAGACGGGAACCATGTGAGAGACACCATCACCAGAGTCACACACCAGACCAGTGGTACGACCAGAGGCGTACAACGACAACACAGCCTGAATGGTAACATACATGGCTGGCATAGCGAATGTTTCGAACATGATCTGTGTCATCTTTTCACGGTTGGCCTTGGGGTTGAGGGGAGCTTCAGTCAACATTGTGGGGGACTCCTCAGGGGCAATACGAAGTTCATTGTAGAAGGTATGATGCCAGATCTTCTCCATGTCATCCCAGTTGGTGATGATGCCGTGCTCGATGGGGTACTTGAGAGTCAGGATACCTCTCTTGCTCTGGGCCTCATCACCGACGTAGGCGTCCTTCTGACCCATACCGACCATCACACCCTGGTGACGAGCGCGGCCGACGATGGAGGGAAAAACCGAACGGGGAGCGTCGTCACCAGCGAAGCCGGCCTTGACCATGCCGGAGCCATTGTCGCAGACAAGAGCTACCTGTTCCTCCTCGTCACACATAGCTGATGGTTTGAGTCAATCCCCACCTGAAAAATTTTTGTTATGATAATAAACGCCGTTGTATTGATTGCTGTATTATAAGGAAACCATTAAACTGCAAATCATCATAAATCTATTACATTTTATTCCAAAATTTTATTAAAACTTTACTTGTGTCTCATCCAAATTCCCAAGTAAGTTAAGCTATATGTTAATATTCTAAGCTTCTCAACTTTCAGCGTTATTATAGTCACAAGTTTCAATGCTTCTAACTTTCAAGTATCTTTAATAACTAGTATATGTAAGGCTGACAGTAAACTCTTTGTTTATATCTAACAGATTTAGGCTGAGAGTAAATTCTCAGTATATAAACGAGAACACTTATGAGTATATTTCAGTTACGTTTTAGATACCACTAGGCTACGATCTACTTAAATACCCTCATATCCAAATTTACTTTAGAATAGTTGAATACTAAATGTTTCTAGCCAATAACACCGACATCAGTTACGACGCAAAACACGAAGTCACTATTTACTTTGTTTCTTTAATAGAACTTGAGAGTATGGTAAATGATAGACTAGTTGCAGTGGAGGTCTTCGTTGGTACAACGTTTCACCCATTAATGGGTTTTCTCAAGTATTTGATAAAATCTACTCGTAGGCGATAAGTTGTACCAATGAAGAATTCCACTGTATATGAATGGTTCAAAGAACCGACACGTTGTTAAATTTGACACATGTGCAACTCTTGGGTATCTTTATTGAGGAAACGTTTCGCCACACAGTGGCTTCATAATTCCATACAAAGGATAAACTTGAAGAACAGGAGGAGAATGAGGTAATCAGTCCCTCAGCCTTGAGTCGATGTGGTCAGTCCATCAAGGCTGAGGGACTGATTACCTCATTCTCCTCCTGTTCTTCAAGTTTATCCTTTGTATGGACTGATGAAGCCACTATATGGCGAAACGTTTCCTCAATAAAGATACCCAAGAGTTGCACATGTGTCCAATTTAACAAGAACTCCACTGTTGCTGACATGTCTCTCTTTCCTTGTCATGCCGCCTCCAGTTTCTAACTCAGGTAGTTACCACCTCTGAGGAGAAAATGGCTCAGAAGAAAAACACGGCATTTCACAAGTTTTCAGAGGGGCAAGTGATGCTTTCACACAATGGTTGTTAACCCGTTGGCGTGGAAGATTAAGGCATCCACTGCGTTGAATTTCTAACACAGACTTGGCGTGGAACATGACTTACCGAGCACTGACCGACACAGGAGTCGAGTGCAGACTGAGAGACCTGCACAAATGACTTTCTTTTATAGGGAGTCACTGCAGGGTTTAACGTGCAAATATTCACGCATGATAATTAGAGTCTGTTCAATGGTTAAATGCCTTCTGGCTTACTCAGGTAAAAGTTGGTACGGCCCACTGAAGGTCGTGGTGGACAGGTAAGATGGATAAGAACCAGTTTACTGCTGTGTCGCGTGAGCAATAATTTGTAATCCCTGGCAAGAAAGTGTGTTCCTTCTTGCTTTTATCTTCGAAATAACAAAATAGCGGTTTGTGTGAGAGGATTTTTTGGAGAGAGGCCGGGAAGGGAGAGGGGAGAGCTCTGCTGCACTAATCATCTGAGGAACTGAGGCTAACACGGCCTATTGTGCTTACCGTCTTAGGCTATTTGTTTTTATTTTTTAAATAAGGGTTTTTAGGTTTCTGTTATACTGGTTTTTGTGCTCTGTTCCTAGACCTAAGTGCCGAATAGGTAAAACTTGCGATTTTGGCTTTAATAGCGACGCTTTTCTTGTCGAATAAAGCAACCGAAAATTTGTGTATGCAATAATTTTGCAAAAATCATTCTGAACCTAACGAAAAAAATATATTTCATTGTGTTTTTTTATTATTAAATTACTGTAAATTTGTCTAAAATATATTTAGTTGGATTGGGCTAAATTAAATGTGGCAGATGTTGCAAATGTATGGAACAGGAGGTAGGTTACTGAAAGCAGTGAGGAGTTTTTACGAGGATAGTGAGGCTCAAGTTATAGTATGTAGGAAAGAGGGAGATTATTTACCAGTAAAAGTAGGCCTTAGACAGGGATGTGTGATGTCACCGTGGTTATTTAATATATTTATAGATGGGGTTGTAAGAGAAGTGAATGATCGGGTGTTGGCAAGACGTGTGGGGTTAAAACATAAAGAATTTAACACAAAGTGGGAGTTGTCACAGTTGCTCTTTGCTGATGACACTGTGCTTCTGAGAGATTCTGAAGAGAAGTTGCAGAGGTTGGTGGATGAGTTTGGTAGGGTATGCAAAAGAAATTAAAAGTGGATATAAGAAAGAGTAAGGTGATGAGGATAACAAAAAAAATTAGGTAACGAAAGACTGGATATCAGGTTGGAGGGAGAGAGTATGGAGGAGGTGAATGTATTCAGATATTTGGGAGTGGACGTGTCAGCGGATGGGTCTATGAAAGATGAGGTGAATCATAGAATTGATGAGAGGAAAAAGGTGAGTTGTGCACTGAGGAGTCTGTGGAGACAAAGAACTTTGTCAGTTGAGGCAAAGAGGGGAATGTATGAGAGTATAACTATACATATACATGTACAAGCATATATATACACACCTTTCTGGGGTTTCCTTCTATTTTCTTACTGGTTCTTGGTCTTGTTTATTTCTTCTTATCTCCATGGAGAAGTGGAACAGAATTCTTCCACCGTAAACCATGCGTGTCGTAAGAGGCAACTAAAATGCCGGGAGCAAGGGGCTAGTAACTCCTTCTGTATAAATTATTAAATTTAAAAAGAGAAACTTTCGTTTTTCTTTTTGGGCCACCCTGCCTCGGTGGGATACGGCCAGTTTGTTGAAAGAAAGAATATACGAGAGCTGTTAATCTTGTGAAGGGTATGTGTGGGGTATAGGGCCAATCCTTGTAAGCACACTGTGCCTCTGAAACTCTTCTAAACTGAGACACAGATCACAGCATCATTCGTGTATCCTCAGCTGGGTGAGTGCATCAGTTACTGTCCGCCGACGTGCAGAAAAAAAACGAGGAGATTTACGAGACCATCTCCCTCTGTTTTTTTTTTTACCAACATTTAAGACTTCTGCAGAATTAATGATCAGAGTTCCTACTATGTTTTTTTTTTTTGTGTGTGTTAGGGGCTGTTAGCTTGGCTCGGGACATATCAAAGTCTGGCTCTAATCTTTATCGTGACGGTATTGTGTTGGTGTAAAGTTTTTCAAGACTGAGTAATATTCATATTATGATTCTGTTATTGATTTAGTTGACTTAAATTCTCAAGTATGCAAATTAACCACAGTGAAAAATTCGTAAATTCTAAGCAAACCATACCAAGGGTGGGGTTTGAACCCGCTGTCAGAGTCGTAGTGAAATTCTAAGAGCTTTCGCGATTTCTCACATTAACAAGGATAATGATAATGTGTGAAATCACCAAAGCTACTGGAATTTCACTATATTTTCAGTGTAGTTATTCTGCATATTGTGATATCATCTGTTTCCTGTGATCTCATTGCATACTCGAGTATGTTCTCAGGTGTAAGCAGGCCAGAATTCACAATTATGCATGTTATTACAACCCAGGAATCCCAAAGGCCTCTCATCCTGGGTGTAAAGGGAGCAAAATAAACACAGCAGAAAAACTTTTGACTTACATTGTCCTTCACCAATTTAGAACAGAAGTATGTACACTATATACACTATGTACAACGATAGGTATTAGTGCACTCCACTAGAGAGCAGACCGTGCTTCAACCAGCTCTAGAATGGGAATGACAAGGGCAGACAGGAGAGTGGTACCCACATAACCTCTGCGATTGCCAAAACCATCTTTTCATTAGCTGGAACCTGGGTACTGGTTGAATGACGGGGGCCCCATCATCAACCCTTAGTACCTGGTTCGCTGGTTGGGGAAGATAGCCTTTCAATGAGGGTGTGTACATGCGCTGAATAAAGGTTACGTACTCTTTGCATGCCACACACGTAAAATTGAAAAAAATACATTAGTTGAAAAGTAGAAATACCCAAGCTCCTTCTGTCATATTTTAGAGTGAGAAATAGTTTACTACTCTTGATTCTTTATTCTCACTCTTCTGAAGATATGTATGCAAACCCATGAAAGCGCTCAGTTATTTCTGTATTTCTCTCTGTGGTATTTTTATGAGTATTTATAATATATATGCAGTATGTATAGGTAAGGTAAAGTTCGTCAGGAAACAGGACAAGCGTTTCCTGACGCGGGTCTTAGATGACCCGCCTTTGGAGCTTTTGGTCATCTGACCGAGGCCTTCCACTGGCTTACCGGTCCACCCTATTAAAAATTATGGTCATAATTATAATCATTTAAGATTAATATCCTAATAGTATGTATAGGTGGTGCCAAAATATGTGGTACTTCTCTTATCAATGAAACAACGAAGGGTGAAAAAGGCAAGAAATACCAGAGTCAAATTCATCAGAATGCTTTCTCGTTGTTGAGAATTTTCAAGTATACGAGTCGAGCATTTTTTGACAGGGACAGAAAAAAAATAGGATTGGAGTTTGTCTCCCCAGTTCTAGAATATAATATATTGTGGCTATGATGAGTGGTATCACGTCTGGCAGTGGAACTGACCCCATCAAAAACGTCAATAAAAATTAATTGATATTTTCTGCACTTATCTTAAACGGTCGATATATTGAAAAATATGTTAGGAAATACAAAGGCATTAAGTATAAGTAATAATTTATTTTTATTCCGTTTATAGTACGTGTGCTTAGGTAGTAAAATACACATGCATACTTAATAAATTGATAAAACAATGGTGAAAATCATGTCTTATAAAGAATATATAAAAATATTTAGGGATTTTTAAACGAAAGAAATATAGTTCATGATATTATTTTGTTTTAGAAGCTTAATATTCAAACATAATCATAATTTGTATCACAGTTATAATAGAACAAGTGCACAGTTTAGAAGCACTTGCGGTGGACGATGCCGGGGCCGGACTCGTCGTATTCGTATTTAGTGATCCACATAGTCTGGAAGGTGGACAGTGAGGCCAGGATGGAACCACCGATCCAGACGGAGTACTTACGCTCGGGAGGAGCAATGATCTTGATCTTGATGGTTGGGGGAGCCAGAGCAGTGATTTCCTTCTGCATGCGGTCAGCAATACCAGGGTACATGGTAGTACCACCAGACATGACGTTGTTGGCGAACAGATCCTTCCTGATGTCAATGTCGCACCTCATGATGGAGTTGTAAACCGTCTCGTGGATACCCAAAGATTCCATACCCAGGAAGGAAGGCTGGAATAGAGACTCAGGGCAGCGGAAACGTTCGTTGCCAATAGTAATAACTTGACCATCAGGAAGCTCATAGGACTTTTCAAGGGAACTGGAAGCAGCAGCAACATTCATTTCATTCTCGAAGTCAAGGGCGATGTAGCAAAGCTTCTCCTTGATGTCACGGACAATCTCACGCTCAGCTGTGGTGGTGAAGGAGTAACCACGCTCAGTCATGATCTTCATGAGATACTGAGTCAGGTCACGACCAGCAAGGTCAAGACGAAGGATAGCATGAGGAAGAGCGTAACCCTCGTACACAGGAACCATATGGGTCACACCATCACCAGAGTCACACACAAGACCAGTGGTACGACCAGAAGCGTATAGCGACATCACGGCCTGAATAGCCACATACATAGCCGGCATAGCAAAAGTTTCAAACATGATCTGTGTCATCTTCTCGCGGTTGGCTTTAGGGTTGAGAGGAGCCTCAGTCAACAATGTTGGAGACTCTTCAGGGGCAATACGGAGCTCATTATAGAATGTATGATGCCAGATCTTCTCCATGTCGTCCCAGTTGGTGATGATGCCGTGCTCGATGGGGTACTTGAGAGTCAGGACACCTCTCTTGCTCTGGGCCTCATCACCGACATAGGCGTCCTTCTGACCCATACCGACCATCACACCCTGGTGACGAGCGCGGCCGACGATGGAAGGAAAGACAGAGCGGGGAGCGTCGTCACCAGCGAAGCCGGCCTTGCAGAGACCAGAGCCATTGTCCACCACAAGTGCTACTTCTTCTTCGTCACACATGGTTGTCGGTTGTCAAACTCTTCTGAAAATAAAGTGAAAAGTTCTAAAATGACATATTCATGAGTATTAATAAGCCATTACATAGCCATAAAGTATATATACGTATGTATGAGTAATATTCATGTTTTGGAGGAAATAGGGAAAAGTGAGCATACTCTACTGGTTTCTTTACTGAAAATTAATAATATAAAGCGCGTCCAGTTAAATATTTTAGTATTTTTCTAAACTGAATTTCAGTCAGGGTCGGTGCCACCTCTTAGCTGAGCTAAGACGGCAAAACTAAATACAAAATTGACATTTTTTTAAATTGACAATTTCATTGCTCCTCTTTGAGCCTCACTTCACCATAATGGAGATCGCGGAAAGATAGACTTTAAAAATCCCGTGAAAACTCAATAAGAAATGTATATTCACTGTGACAAATATTTTTTCCGTTTTCGCGTAAAATAGATCTTTAATTATAAATGCATAAATATATTTTTTTATTGTTACTAACACTCAATATTAACTTTCGTTGGTATATTGAGTCTGGGGAAGAGTGAAGCCATGGAAGCTCGATCCTACTTGAGAGACTTGATCCTCTTGTTCACGAAATTGTAATAACACGATTGGAGACAAATGAAGGAGCTAGTGGAGCCTGAACCCATGACCTGTGAGCTTTAGAACTCACTTGCCATGGGTTCAAGCCTCTCCCGTTCCGTGATTTTGTCCTCTGATCACTAAGTTGGGTGTAAACAGTGTCTCGACCTGAACATGGCAGCGGGTGTTGGGTTAAGCCGGATCAGAAAGTTTCTTAAGAGTGTCAAACACCCTTGCACAGTTACAGGTTGTCGCGTCTTCTGTTTGCTGAAGGTGTCTCAGCTGGCTCGGTTATTATGATATATAAATGTACCTCGCCATCGGCAGCTAGAAATAACAAGAAGGCACAATACTGTGACTGGAACAATACACAAATTAACCGTAAAGTAAAAGGACACAAGTGCAACTAATGTGACATTTATTGTGGCAACGTTTCGCTCTCCAGGAGCTTTATCAAGCCATTACCGTAATGGCTTGATAAAGCTCCTGGAGAGCGAAACGTTGCCACAATAAATATCACATTAGTTGCACTTGTGTCCTTTTACTTTACAAATTGTCGGTAATTCTACCAACTTTATTACAAATAAACCGCACATATGAGAGAGGAGCTTACGGTCAGACTTGGATTATTTACAAAGTCACGCAAATTTAGCAAAGTCACACTAGTAACTTTGTAAATTGTCTAAGTCGGACCTAAACGTCGTCGTAAGCTACTCTCTCGTATGTGCGAATTATATGTGTATCAGCACTAGCCTAACTGACTAGCCTAACTTACTGCGAACTTCTGCAAATTCTAGTAACGACTGAGACGACCCGGCCAATGTGTTCTCTTTATATAAGGAACTAACACAGAGCTAAAATCTCGTAGTGTTATTTTTTGCCAGCGTTGAATCCCAAATATATTTAAGTTTTATATAAACAACAGTCACTGGCCTGCACTTCAACCAACAGAATCCTTGAATACACATCGACCTCGTGAATCACACCAGATGGTGATAGTAAGAAATATAACTCTAACTTTCAACACTAAATAATCAAGATAACAGTTTAGAAGACCAGGAAAAAATACAAATCTACCCTCTGCCTCCCTTTTCCACGAATCACCTGTTAAATTCCGCTTGAGAATGTCATCCAAAACAAGTAAGGTTATTTGTAATGGTACATGAGTCATGTTTTTGCTCTCCTTACAGGGACTACTCAGTAGCCTGGATGACAGCCAAGTGTGGTAGTGGGCGGATTCCATTTTTTTGCCTTAGACTTTACGTAACCATGCCCAGCCCCCATCTCAAGCACAAACAAGTGGTCACCACCAATACATCTTTATGATATAACACGCAGTAACTGTGTCTCCTTTGAGTAACATCGCAGCTTTATACATCATTAGTAAGGCCTCACCTAGATTATGCAGCTTTATACATCATTAGTAAGGCCTCACCTAGATTATGCAGCTTTATACATCATTAGTAAGGCCTCACCTAGATTATGCAGCTTTATACATCATTAGTAAGGCCTCACCTAGATTATGCAGCTTTATACATCATTAGTAAGGCCTCACCTAGATTATGCAGCTTTATACATCATTAGTAAGGCCTCACCTAGATTATGCAGCTTTATACATCATTAGTAAGGCCTCACCTAGATTATGCAGCTCAATTCTGGTCTCCATATTACAGAATGGATATAAATTCGTTAGAAAACATTCAGCGTAGGATGACTAAATTAATACATAGCATTAGAAATCTTCCTTGTGAAGAAAGATTGAAGACTCTTAAGTTACATTCACTTGTTAGGCGGAGAATGAGGGGAGACCTGATCGAAGTGTATAAGTGGAAGATAGGTATTAATAAAGGGGATATTGGAAATAAATGGTATAAAATACCGACACAATGGAAATATAAACACATATGCAGTATAATGTGATCCTTTATTGACTACGTTTCGCCCACACAGTGGGCTTTTTCAAGTCACAAACAGAACTACCTGGGGTGGAAGGAACGCGAGTATTTATAGTCAGGTTCAGAATGCTGAGGTCAGGTGGAGAATGCTGCATCTGATGATGTACCGAGTGGGGTTATAGAGTCTAAAATCTCGGGTAGCTTGGAAAGGAGATTGGATAAGTTTGTGAGCAGACCTTCTACAGTGTTCTTATGTGGGATAGCGATGAAGAAGTTTCTTGGCAAGTGGTTCAGCTATGTTATAGAAGCCACTATTCTGGTTGAAGTTGTCGGATATAGAAATAAGTGATGATTCCAGGATTCTTCGGTATTGAGTGTCGTCTTCTGTGGCGATAAGTCTTGAGTTTCTGTAGTTTATCAAGTGGTTGTGTGAATTACGGTGTTGTACGCAGGCATTCCTTGTGTCGTCAGACCTCCTTGCGTCAGGTGAGGTGACGCGTGGGTAGAGGTGGTAGTAGTAGTAGTAGTAGTAGTAGTGGAACTAAGGAGGTGAGGCAAGAGAGGGACCTGCTGGCATCATGTAACACCAGTTCCCAGGATGGGTAATATCCTCTTGCTTAGTAATTTTGAAATACTGTAACTTACTAAGCAAGAGGATATTACCCATCCTGGGAACTGGTGTTACTTGATGCCAGCAGGTCCCTCTCTAGCCTCACCTCCTTAGTTCCATTACTACTACTACTACTACTACCACCTCTTCCCACGCGTCACCTCACCTGACTCCTGCCACTATATATATATATATATATATATATATATATATATATATATATATATATATATATATATATATATATATATATATATATATATATATATATATATATATATATATATATATATATATATATATATATATATTATCACACTGGCCAATTCCCACCAAGGCAGGGTGGCCCGAAAAAGAAAAACTTTCACCATCATTCACTCCATCACTGTCTTGCCAGAATATATATATATATTATATATATATATATATATATATATATATATATATATATATATATATATATATATATATATATATGTGTGTGTGTGTGTGTGTGTGTGTGTGTGTGTGTGTGTGTGTGTGTGTGTGTGTGTTTTCTTAGTTTTCTCTGTATTAGGACTGAAGAAGCCACTCGTGGCGAAACGTTTCCTTTAATAAATGTCCTGAACTGTACATAAGTGTCTTTTTCCTTCCTCTTGTCTTCACGCTTTACCGAGCAAGTGTTGATGTGGTTAATTTTGAGGACAAGAGTCTATTGGCTACGCGAGTGTCATCAAAGCTGTGTTTCACCTAATACAGATTAAATTAAGCTCTCAATGCATTCCGATCGAGAGGTACACACCTCTCCGTGTATTTACAGTGTGAGATACACACTTCTCGTGTATACACACTGAGATACACCCATCTCAGTGTATAAACACAGATATACACACTTCTTTGTGTAAATACACAGAGATAAACTGCCAACAGAATGTAAATTAATGAATTAGCTAGAGCTTAGCTAGGAAACTCAAAGTCTAGGTCGAAATGTGTGTTGAATGATTTTTTCCTATACATACAAGAAAGGCTAGCATAGGCCCCATCGTGACTACAAATACACTTTAATTAGGCTAGCATGGTACAGTGGAGAGTGCATTATCTTGCTAGTTTTAGGATTGGTTTGCAGTTGTTGATGACAGGCGCTCGTGGGAGTGTATCCTGGAGGCAGTGACGAAGGAAAACATTGAAATATTCAACTTCATCAGGCTGGCCTGTTCCAGGATTTTGTCTAGTAAGGCTTATTAAGATTTTTGTCGATTAAGACACATGGAACTGAACTTTTCTCCAGGCTGAGGGACTGACTATCTCAAATACTTTGTATTTGATTGAAGGTACCCAACTGTTGCATATGTCTTAATCTTCAACTTATCGGTACTGTGTACCATTTTCAACAATAAGAGCTAAACCCGTATGGGTTGCACCTTGGGGAATGCTTTTAGGTCCGATCCTTGACTAAGAAGAAAAGAGTCCAGTTCACGGAATCAAGAGCCTTCTCCACCTCCCCCCCCCTTGGTGGCATCAAGGTACCTCCCTCGATGAGAGATGTTCTGCTGCCAGGTAGGATGGAGGTGAACGCGACCCCAGAGCAATTGCTTAGCTGTTCTTAGTTTACGTTGTTACGACATTCCCTCTTCCAACACCTTGGTATGTTTCACGCAACACCTGGGTATCTTTCAACACCTGGGTGTCTTTATTACGACGATGTTGCACACGGGTGTTGCACACGAGTGTTGCACACGGGTTCAGTGCATCAAGTTGAAGGGAATAAGAACATTATTATAACAATCATATCTAAATGCTAGATTCACTAGGGCAGGGGTCCCCAACCTGTGTCCCGAGGACCGCATGTGGCCCTTCTAGGAAATGGATGCGGCCCTCATCACACATTTGACCATCAAATGTGGCCCACTTGTGTAGGATGGTTGAGAACCACTGCTCTAGGGTCGTATGGCGCTGCAGGGTAGGATGGAGGGGTAATATGCCTGATCAGAGACCAGCGAGGGTGAAGAGTATGTCAGAGGCAGAGTTACACAAGATTTTGTTCGGATTTTTAACCCCTGAGGTTAGCCACCCAGGATTGCATAAAATCAGTGCGTCATCGAGGATTGTTTGTCTTATATCCACTGGGTTCACTCAATCTTGTCCCTCAGTATGCCACCCACACCAGTCTACTAATACCCCGGCACCTACTTGCTTGCTAGGTGAACAGGATGTTAGGTAAGACACATATGCAACAGTTAGACAACTTTATTCCGAAACGTTTCGCCTACACAGTAGGCTTCTTCAGTCGAATACAGAAAGTAGGCAGGAACAGTAGAGATGTGAAGACGATGTAATCAGTCCATCACCCTTGAAGACGTAGAATTTGAGGTTGTCAGTCCCTCAGCCTGGAGAAGTTCAGTTCCATAGTCAGGAACTATAGTCAGATAGTTCCTAACTGTTGCACATGTGTCTTACCTAACAACCTGTCGGTATTGTATACCATTTTGATATTCATCTAGGTGAACAGGAACAACAAATGTAAGGAAAAACGCCCAATATTTTCACCAAGCCAGGAATTGAACCTTGGACATTCAGTGTGTGAGGCGTGACCGCTGCCAACTAGGCCACGGGGTGCTAAAGAAAGGTATAATCAAAGTCAGTGTAATAAAACTGTTGCTGACAAAAAATCAAAGAGGGACTCTGTGTCAAAGATGAAACTATCAGCAAGATCAGATAAAGGGTTTTAAGGAATAAGAGCAACAACATTAGCAGTAAAATTTATTGTGTTAGGTTCTTTACCTGGCTCATCGACTTACAACGAAGAGATCAACAGTAGCTGTTTAATGCATGTGCTCCACCGCCAGCCTGGCCATCAATAACTTCATGCAATAAAGAGGCACATACAGCAAATGGAGATCTTCATTAATACGACATTACGCCTACATAAGACTTCATAGAAAACAAAGTCTCGTGTTGGTGATGCCTTGTACTAATAAAGGTCTTCATTTTTGCTGTGTATTTCTGTAACCACTTGTCTGCTACGTCATACTTCAACTGCTTATCCTGACGTAAAATATACTGTAAGAGAAGATAAATACATTAACCATAAGGTAAACTAAGAAATCCAGCACTGGAGGGCGCAGTGGGATGCATAGATAGGGTTCTCTGTTCGTATGTTACGAAAAAGCAGCAGGAGAGCTGGAAGCCCCAGGAGCTATAATGTCCTCTTCCAATAAGGTTTTCTTCCTGGGGCTCAATATAAAACGACAACACAGAACACAATAATAGTTTTGTCTATTAGTAAGCTGTCTCAATGAGTTGGGACACAATGGACGGAGTTCCTTCAATGAGTTACAGGCACTGAGTCGGGGTCCTCAGTAACAAAATATATAAATAATATCAGGGAGTGGACAGACACCAGCAGACTCAATCTCGTCATCTTGTGCAAGAAATTCTGTGTATGGTCTCCCTCACTTGAAGGAAGTGTACGAAACGGAAACTCAGATAAAAGTATTACGTACATATTTGCAGATTAAGTGGCTCGTGACTCCCATGCAGTATACGAGAAACCACAGCTGGGAGTCCTAAATGACCCAAAAGTATATTTTTTTTTTCCATTTTAGGATGTAATATTTCGATAACCGCAATAACCTATACAAATGATAGGCCTTGGACAAAGGTGCAGCAGATAATTCAAATTTGAATATGTTAGGAAAGGTAAAATTAGTATAATATAAAATATATCTATATTTTACTCATAATGTAACATATATTTGAAGTCTTTAAATTTGATCAGAAAGAGAATTTTAGGTAATGTTGCATTTAGAAGCACTTGCGGTGGACGATGCTGGGACCCGACTCATCGTACTCTTCTTTGGTGATCCACATGGTCTGGAAAGTGGACAGTGATCCAAGGATAGAGCCACCGATCCAGACGGAGTACTTGCGCTCGGGAGGAGCAATGATCTTGATCTTGATGGTAGCAGGAGCCAGAGCAGTGATTTCCTTCTGCATGCGGTCAGCAATACCAGGGTACATGGTGGTACCACCAGACATGACATTGTTAGCGAACAGGTCTTTCCTGATGTCAATGTCGCACCTCATGATGGAGCTGTGAACGGTCTCGTGGATACCAGCGGATTCCATACCCAGGAAGGAAGGCTGGAAGAGAGCCTCAGGAGCACGGAAACGCTCATTACCAATGGTGATGACCTGACCATCAGGAAGCTCGTAGGACTTGTCCAGGGAGGAGGAAGCAGCAGCAACATTCATCTCATTCTCGAAATCAAGAGCAACATAGCCAAGCTTCTCCTTGATGTCACGGACAATCTCACGCTCAGCTGTGGTGGTGAAGGAGTAGCCACGCTCGGTCATGATCTTCATGAGGTAGTTGGTCAGGTCACGACCAGCAAGGTCAAGACGAAGGATGGCATGAGGAAGGGCGAAACCTTCATAGACGGGAACAGTGTGAGTGACACCATCACCAGAGTCACACACCAGACCAGTGGTACGACCAGAGGCGTAAAGGGACAAAACAGCTTGGATAGCAACGTAAACAGCAGGAGTATTAAAGTTCTCGAACATGATCTGTGTCATCTTCTCACGGTTGGCCTTGGGGTTGAGAGGAGCTTCAGTCAACATTGTAGGAGACTCCTCAGGAGCAACACGAAGTTCATTGTAGAAGGTGTGGTACCAGATCTTCTCCATGTCGTCCCAATTGGTGATGATGCCGTGTTCCACAGGATATTTGAGAGTGAGAATACCACGCTTGCTCTGGGCCTCATCGCCAACATAGGCGTCCTTCTGACCCATACCGACCATCACACCCTGGTGACGGGCGCGGCCGACGATGGAGGGGAACACAGAACGGGGAGCATCGTCACCAGCGAAGCCGGCCTTGACCATGCCGGAGCCATTGTCGACCACAAGGGCAGCCAGCTCCTCTTCGTCACACATGATGGTAGTTCGTGGATTCCCCTAGAGGATAACTGCAAAGAAAAGTGAAAACTAAATATTTGTACCACATCTTGATTATTATTATTATTATAATCAAAAAGAAGCGCTAAGCCACAAGGACTATACAACGTACCACATCTTGAAAACTACCATTCCTAGATCAATAATAATATAATCAAAACCATATCTAAGTCAGTTATTAAAACACAATGGATTATTTTATTTAAAAAACAATATTCTTTAATTAAAAGTAATGTTTGTTATTAGCATCGTCCTTAGAATATATAAAAAAATAATAATACTATCAAGATTCTGAACGGAAGATTTCCTTACCATATAAACATTCAGCCTATGGAATAATAAATGTTTAATGTACGTAATTATTAATCAGTGATAAATTACTAATCCCAAAGTTACTTATGAACTGTGACAACATAATGGGCGCTTGTCGAACGATCCACAGGTTTTTCGGAGATTCGAACCGGGGTCTGGTTTCAAATCCCCGAGAAACCTACCAGGTATTTGTTCATGTATAATAAACAATGTTTTTATTATCCTTTGATAATACAGACTAAAAAAATAATGATTATGTTCACTAAATGTATTTGTAGGAATATATCTCACACAGTGACGGCGGTTCGGATCTTTCACTGTGTTTATGTATACATAATAATCCACTTTTAGCCCCGTCATGTGAAGTAGTTACTGAGGTTCTCTGTCGTGCCGAATAGGTAAAACTTGGGATTTTGGCTTAAATAGCAACGCTCTTCTTGCCGAATAAGGCAAGTGAAAATTTGTGCATGCAATAATTTCGCAAAAATCATTCTGAACCTAACGAAAAAAATGTATTTCACTGTGTTTGTTTATTATTAAATTATTGTAAACAAATCTAAAATATATTTAGTTGGGTTAGGCTAAAATAAATTGCGCTTGTTATGATGAGGTTAGGTAAGTTTTGTAAGTTCCTTTTGGTGCAAAATTATAAATTTTTACATCAACATTAATGAAAAAAATATATCTTTAAACGTATAAGAGAAAATTTTAGAAAGGACTTAATTTTAAATGAGTTTTTTTTTTTTATATTTTATTTAAAACCAACAATATACAATAAACAAAAGGAAAAACCATAAAGATGACAATATATGAACAATAACTGAAAAAACATTACATTAGATATTGAAACATTAACGAATAACATAACAATATAACAAATATGACCACCATTACCTACATATAAAATCAGAAACCGAAGCTTAAAATTGTCCTATACTAGCTACATGTGGATAAGTTAACTTTCGTAAAAACATGCAAACCTATATTAACTCTTCCTCAAATTAATCATCCTTGCTCTTAATTTACACTAGAATAATAAAATACAAGTATAATAAAGAGCAGTTTGAATCAAAGAACATTCCACAATTATCATAAATTTACCTAACCTGCCTCTTGTGGGTAATCTGTGATGTTTGTGGTATCGTGACCGGGTGTTGGGTATTAGCTGTTACGCACCAGTGGATCTATTATTGTTTTTGAGGAAGCATGATGCCCTAAAGGGGTTGTTCTGCCGGCTAGTTATCAAGTGCCTTGACGTGTATTTTGGACACTGCGGCTACAATAGACTGAACATCACATCTGCTGCGATTACTTAGGTAATAAGACTTGATTACTGTTTACTTGTATAAGTGTGGACGCTGGTGGTCGTGTGATGGACCTATATCTTTTTTAATGTATCGTTGGCGATTATTATACCGACACATGTATGAGACGTGTTCAACTTCACCTGGGTGAGTGCTTTAACTGGTCTACTTCCCATTTAGTCTGTCTACTACTGCTCTTTGGTCTCCTAATGTGGTTTAAATATACGCCAACTTTAAACCTCCGTGTTTCCACTTAGAGTATAAAATAAACTTTAGAGATTCAGGGAACCTGCGACATTCAAATGAAATGCGAATACGGGTATAGACGAAATGATAATTAGGTAGTAAATGAAATATGAGGGGGAGACCAAACAGGCATAAACTCTCATCATGAAAATTTGACCACTATAAAAAAAGAAATCCAGTACATATTTATTAACTCTTTTGACGGGGAAATTTCGAATTAGTTCACTGTAGTTCAAGAAAAATATAGATGTAATTTTGGTGACCACTGCCCCTACCGACTAAAATTTAAGACACGCTGAGGTACTTCCCTTATTACAATCAAAACAAAGCGCTAAACCCCCAAGGGGCACTGTCCACAGACGAACTCTCCAGCAAGTTGATAAACGACACTTTCGCAGCATCTATGCGTCTTAATTCTGGGGAATAAAGATTCCCAAATGTTATAAGCCATTTTATCAATCAGTGGTTGCTGCTATGCTCCACCACAGGGCCGCCGATCACCCTGCTGTTAAACCAGTCCCTGAAGATCAACATTCAATTCGTAGTGAACCGTCAATGGATGAATATCGAATCCAGTGGCTGCAGTAGAGATGACGACGTAATGAATGTAGATAAATGGTTCATGTAACCGACCTAATGAATTTATTATCCAGGAAGACTTAATTTTTGAAGTGGTAGACCCTCGGACGGATCTGTCTCTTACAATGTGTAGTTACACTAGTCAAATTATGCAATTAAAGTATATATGTTGGTAAAATTACCGACAATATTACCAACAAGTGCAACTAATGTGGCATTTTATTGTGGCAACGTATCGCTCTCCAGGAGCGGCTCTCCGGGTAACAGCTTGAAGCTCCTGGAGAGCGAAACGTTGCCAGAATAAAATGTCACATTAGTTGCACTTGTGTCCTTTTACTTTACATATGCAACTACACCAGACACTACTGAACAACTCAGTTTACGGGGGAAGGAGATTCACGTAGTGTTACCCAGGTTAGACTACACACAACACTTCACCACCCACTACTTGTTATGATCACTTACAGATCTTGGCCCAGAGGTGCTTCGTAAACACACTAAACACAGGACTCTCAAACCTCAGTTATATATGTTCTCGGCTACACCACTTGTGTGGGTGTATCCAAATTCCTTCCTAGTGAAAACTTGCCAAATGCATATCAAAGTTGCTCAAGGATTACGTGGCCAGCAACTAAACAAATGATAAAGCAGAGGAACTAAAGAATTTTAATTTTATTGTTATCTGAAGGAATTTTGTTAGACATAGACTATGTAGGTAGCTTATTTTTCACTTTTTTTCAGTAACCATCGTTTTTTAATAGCAGTTGCAGCCTACTATGATAATGTGACTTACTGGTAATGTAGAGTACCGTATTTTTTCCCGGCTTGTATAAGTATTTTACTGCCAGTAGATTGCATAACATTAAATAGCATCTAGGTTAAATACTTCGTGATCCATTTACTTGTGCAGCATTGTTTTTCTGTTTAAATATACTCTCGAGTGTTGATAAAGAATCATTTAAGAATGTTGGGGTGGCGGAGACCCAAATGCTTCTCATAAAGCTCTAGTCAAGTAAATTGATACTTGAGGCTTGCTGCCAGCTCCCTGACCACAGGTTATTGCTGGCCAGGATATTCATAAGAGGTTTGAGGCTAACAGTCTTCTTTGTGAGGAGACGGAACACCTTGGACTTTTTTACGAGTCCAAAAAAAGAAAATTGTGTACAACTCGGTAGATATTTTAATGCTCACGGGATATATACTCAGGTGTACGTTCTTCAGTGTAAGTTGAGAATTTACTCTCTGAAGTGGGACTTGTATAATGAGTAAACAGAATCGTCAAAACTTATTTCTTGGGTAGCATTGCAAATTGGGTTGGGCAAATATTTTGTTAATGGGAAGGATTGTAAAGGACTGCCTAGTATGGGCCAACAGGCCTGCTGCAGTGTTCCTCCTTATGTAAGAATTACCCACATGTACAACATCTGGGTATCTTTATTTGTAGATATTTCGCCATCCAGTGGCTTTATCAGTACAGTCCTGCATGACCCTTGTCAGTTTAGCGCTTGAATTTATCAGTACATTCAAGTACAGCGAGAATTTACTTGCATCACAAAAAAGTGTTCAGACTAGTGATGAACAGTGTTAATGCACTGGCTAGTTGTCCATTTTTCAAAGGCACTTTTTGACAGATACTTCGCCTGCGCTCGTGCACTGCCCCAGCGTGATGTACATCTCTGGTCAGCTGCTTTCCAAAAGCTGTCTTGATTATGATACTCTGGTTATGGAGCCTAGTTCTATCTCTTATGTGCAAGACAGGTATACAATACCGACAAGATGAAAGTTAAGACACTTGTGCAACATCTGGTTATCTTTGTTGAGGCTGTTGACCACGATAAAGAATTTGATATTATTTACTTGGATTTTAGTAAGGCTTTTGATAGTTCCGCACCAAAGACTGTTAAAGAAAGTGGCAGCTCATGGCATTGGGGGAAGGGTGCTCTCGTGGATCGAGTCATGGCTCAGACAGGAAGCGGTGTGTGTCTATAAATGGGGTTAAATCCGAGTGGGGATCAGTAACAAGTGGCGTTCCACAGGGATCAGTCTTGGGGCCCGTTGTTGTTTATAATATATATCAATGATCTTGATGAGGGAATTACTAGTGATATGAGCAAATTCGCCGATGACACAGATAGGTAGGATAATTGATTCAAACGTAGATGTTATGGAACTTCAGGAGGATTTAAACAAACTCTATTCTTGGTCAGAAAAGTGGCAGATGCAGTTCAATGTAGATAAATGCAAGGTTCTGAAGCTCGGGAGTGTCCATAACCCTAGTAATTATAAGTTTTTTATTTTAAACTCGGGTACAAAATATATGGGTACATAATCAATATGTAACAAGATACAAGCAGTAAAACAATAATCTGCAGTGACTACACAAATACCGAAGAAGCACTTATATAACAACATCAGAACTGGCTGCTGCACTCCAATCAAACACTTTTATGTACTGTGCTTCACGTGAAAAGATGGTCTTATATAAAAAAACTATCGATAGTCCTACCTAGTAATGCTTACACCCCCCCCTTGAAAACGTACCACTTTCACCTTAGTATATTCTATAATTTGTTCATGATTGTAGCCAAAGTATAAACGTAAGTAACCATTCTACAGAATTCATTACCTTTGTAACTTGTGAGCTCATTACCTTTGTACCTAGTTCAGCTATCAAAACTTTGGGGGCCCAGTCCCTGGACCCATTACGTACCTCTGTAATCTGTAAATACCTTTGTAACTTGTCATGATTGTCACTGACAAATCTCTTATACATTTATAAGAGCATTAAGGACATCATTGACAACATATATAAACACAATCCAGCCATCTAAAAGGCTGACTATAATACAAGGAATGTCTGAACATGATGGCTCACATCCACCATTGAAACCAATCCACACCCTAACCCTCATATACCCCATGGTAACAAGGGTGGGTTTAATACACTACCGCTGACACTTCAACCCTCCTCCCTCCACATGCCTAGTAACTGTGTCTGCCGTCACCACTTATAACCACCATCAGTCACTGAATTTAAAAAAAAACATTAGATACAATAAAATAAAGGAATATAAGAACCCCTTATCGACTCCGCCACAGAAAAATAAATTTTTCAATTTTCTAATTCTGCTGATTCATCTTTGTGCTGACACAAAATATCCCCCATCCCCTATGCTTTTTATCTCTTTACTCCAAAGCTAAATACCAGATTATACATTTTATCAATCAAATTTATATTACAATAAGCATAAACATATCAATACTTATCCGACTAATAGGTGTACATCATTATCACCCTGAGTTCCATGAAATTTACATAAGAATTAATACATATATTGACAATCCTCATAATCCTTCCCGTCTTCTAAATACAGTGTACAAACATTCAATGACATGTCGTTATGATCCAATCATAATTAAATTACACTTCCCCTTTACCCCAGTGCAAGATAAATGCCACTTGCACTAGACGTCACAACATCTTACATTTGTTCACTTAAAACGTATAAAATAATAACTAACATAAATAACTTATAACAATATATAGATAGTAATTACTTGACAAAGTGAAGGGTACCAACTAATATGGTAACAGTACACTAGAAATTGAAACTCACACTCTAATACATACACATTCCCATTTTTATGTATTATTATGTTCAACAAGATATATATATTTATTAATGTTCCAGAGCAATATCAGACTTACTCTGTCACGCACTAAGTTACATAATGTAACTTATGGCTCCTAATAAAACATGTACAGGGCAGTACTACCTCAATCATTAACAAAACCATCCTGGCAAAAGACACTTCAGAAAGCCATCCCCTGACCCCATGCTATCTGTATTAAAAAACACAAACTCACGTTCCCTTCCATGCTCAAGTTCGTACCTGACGTCTAAAGTTATAAAACCCCTGTCTCTTAACCAAATGTCACCAGTTCACCCCCCCCCTACGCCCCCCTCATTCCTAACGACTTTACACCCATATATTCCACTACCACACACTTTTATTCCACCTTCCATCCTCCACTAACCTCAAAACGGAACAAAAATGCCAGTTTAGGGAGAAACAACCCATTCCAGCTCTAAACTACACCCAACCCTAACATTACACCTACTGTCAGATTACGATAACCCAAGGGAAAACTATTTACCCACACCCTCCCATATAGTAGCCTATTTGTGCAAACTGTACGATACACCATACCCCCGGCCGGGATTGAACCCGCGGTCATAGTCTCAAAACTCCAGCGCGACGGGCTGGAGTTTTGAGACTCTATGACCGCGGGTTCAATCCCGGCCGGGGGTATGGTTTATTTGCAATCGTGTCATTACGATTTCTTAAGTCATGTACGATACACACTCGCTGCAAGCGCCCGCACCCTACAATCACCCCCACCTCCCGCATGCACCAAGACACGCACAAAAAATCTGCCACTACATACATCACTGCCCTCCGAATGTCCTTGGAAACCCCGCCCACATCAAAATGCAAAGCCCTCAAAGTCGAAATGTTTCTCCCCCCTCCCGCCACTATACCAAGGACCCTTGCTAACCATGTCCTTACAACCTCCAAGTTTTCACAAAAATATACAGCATGAAAATCCGTCTCCTCTTCCCCACAATGCAAACAAGTGCCCGCACCTACATAACCCATTCTATATAGCGCTGACCTTGTAGCTAGAATTCCCATAAAGAATCTATAAACCACTTCACGAACCCTTGGCTTTAATCTGATCTTCCGAAAGTCTTCCCAAATGCCCCTCCAATCATACATCGGGTATGTTGCTACTCCCTGTATCACTGTACCCTGCCTACCTGTTCTCCCAAGCCTACTTACCCTTACTTTTTTTGCTTCCCGTACTGCCAACAAATTTCGCACCATATCTCACCAGTAGTGCCTTCCCCTTCCACCATTTTCGCACATCCTCCATGACCTCTCCCACCCTTCTACCCCTCTCCCCTCCCACCCTTCTACCCCTCTCCCCTCCCACCCTTCTACCCCTCTCCCCTCCCACCCTCAAGTACCGCTGCTTCACATACACTGCCTTCACTCGTGTGTCCAAAGGTATAAAACCCAGCCCACCCTGCCGCACGCCCATCATCACCACCTCCTTCCACAGCCATGGCTTCCCATAACTCCACACATACCTCAAAACCACCCTCTGCTGCAATGTTACATCCCCAGCCCTCCACCCGCTCATTCTACCCATCGCTCTACTCACAACTTCCTTGGAATTTATTCTCTGCGCCTCCCCAGCGTCCGCCATATACACAACCCCACATATCTTAATTCTATCCACTACGTTCCACCCATACAGTTCCCCCCCCACCCACGTGCCTACTTCTAATAACTTTGACTTTGCTTTATTAACCCTCATCCCTGTCGCCCCACCAAAAATCTCTATTATACATCCCACGTTCCCCAATCCTATTTCCCCTCCCACCAAAGCTGTGGTATCATCCACATACCCCACAATACGACATTTGCCAGGACCCACCTCTCCCTGTTCCCACACTCCTTTCTCTATAAGCCTATAAAAAGGGTCCTGCATACATGCAAAGAGGATTTGAGACAAGGGGCAACCCTGTCACAAACCCTTCCCCAACTGCACCGGCAACCCTAACTTCCCATTAACCTGTACCCTGACCGTCGCAGGCGTATACAAAGTAGTCACCCAGCACACAATCTCGTCCCCAAAACCCTGTTTTTGTAAAATACTCCACAACATACGTCTATCTACACTGTCATAAGCCTGCTTCCAATCAATCCCCAAGATCCCCCCCCCCCTTGTCAACCCTCCACAAAATCCTTAATTCTCCCATGCCCCTCACGCATACTTCGACCTGGAATCCCACACTGTCCTCTATGTAGGACTCGGCCAAGCACCTTTTTCATACGATTACTTAAAACCTTCGCAAAAACTTTATAATCAGCGCACATGAGGGAGATCGCCCTAAAAGCACCCAAGGTCTTCCCCCCCCTCCCTTATAGACCAAAACAACTACCCCCGTGCCCTGCGATTCCCCCAACACTCCCCTTTCCTTCATACAGTTAAACAATGAGACCAGACATTCCTTCATACAATCCCAATGTGTAATATAGAAATCATTAGGAATTCCATCAATGCCCGGCGCTTTTTCCCTACTCAAGCCCATTACCGCCTCCTCCGCCTCCTCCTCACTGATCCTACCCTCTATTATCGCTCTCTCCTCCCCTAAAATACCCTGAATTCCTTCTCTTAGAATCTCTCCCTCCCTCCCTCCTCCCTCCCCCTGCTTAAAATTCTCCCTAAACCAATAATCGGCATAATTGCTCATTCCATCGGTGGTACTAAGTACCTGCCCCACCCTATATCCCCCCCCACCCCTTTACACACCTCTAATTCCATAATCGTGGTCATCTGTTGCCTATTCCTAAATCTCCTCAAAACACATCCTGACGGTTTCTTACCCCATAGAACCTCCTCTAAACCTTCCCTCACACATATCGCATCAAAACGAGAATTTTGTATATCCCTCAATCTTCCCCTTAAAACCTCTATTTCTCCATGTCTAGCCCCCCTCCCCCTTCATAACAATCATTGAGCTGCCCCTCAAAATATTTCTGTAAACCAAACTTCCACCTCGCCTCATCCCGTCCTCTATGCTGATAATACTCCTTAATCTGCAATTTAGCGTGCTTCTCCCACCATTCCAAGACATCCTCCTCTTTGTTGCAAACCTCCCAGAGTTGCCTTCACCATTCCCTAAACAACCCCTCCCCCTCCCCCTCCCCCTGAAGTAGCCTCACATTCATTTTCCAATAACCCACATACGTACGAACCATCCCTTCCCATGCCACCTCTGCCAAAACAGCACGATGGTCCGAAAAACCTAAATCTATCGTCATTACACGTTCCACTGTTATATCTCGAGTTACATATATACGATTCAACCTGGCAGCATAACCCCTCTGCATAAACGTTATAGCATGTACCTCACCATATTGTTGAAAAATCTCTCTGATATCCACATCATCTGCTTCAAAAGGAACGTTGCGGATCCTCACCCAGGTGTAGTATTTTGAGGCATCCCGCAGGCGTACCTCCAGTCCAGATGATACGGTGATGCTATTCTCCTGGTACTGAGTCGGTAGGTAAGACACATAGGCAACAGTTAGGCAACTTTATTCCGAAACGTTTCGCCTACACAGTAGGCTTCTTCAGTCGAATACAGAAAGTAGGCAGGAACAGTAGAGATGTCTTGCCTACCAACCTGTCGGTATTGTATACCATTTTGATGGTACTGAGTCACCGTCCTTTCATACGCCTCCACTGTGCAGAACTTTACGAAGATTCTTGAAGAACCATTAAGCGCTATGCCATGTAGTTCATCATTGTCAATGCCAAACGTGTCCCGTATAATCGTTGGTAATAAAACAGAGGCATTCGTCGGATAAATTGTCCCTTTAACAAAGTCAACACACACGGTGTTGCTCCTTCTGCGGAAGCTGGCAGCCATCTTGATGAAAACAGGAAGTTGCGCAACAGAGAAAGCAGGAGCTTTTTGCACAGTGCGTCCACACGGCCCGAGAGCGATGAGGACAATATAGGTACTAATAAAGGGGATATTAATAAGGTCTTGAGGATATCTCTTCAAGAGAGAACCCGTTGATAAATTAGACACATGTGCATCTCTTGGGTATCTTTGAGGAAACATTTCACCACACAGTGGCTTCATCAGTCCATACAAAGAAGAATCTTGAACAGGAGGAGAATGAGGTAATCAGTCCCTCAACCTCGAGTCGATATGGTCACTCCATTCGAGTGACCACATCGACTCAAGGTTGAGGGACTGATTACCTCATTCTCCTCCTGTTCTTCAAGATTCTCCTTTGTATGGACTGATGAAGCCACTGTGTGGCGAAAGGTTTCCTCAATAAAGATACCCAAGAGTTGCACATGTGTCTAATTTATCAACATGTCGGTTCTCTGAACCATTCATCTACAAGAGAGAACCCGCAGTAATGGATTTAAATTAGATAAGTTTAGATTTAGAAAGGACATAGGAAAGTATTGGTTTGGAAATAGGGTAGTTGATGAGTGGAACAGTCTACCTAGTTGGGTCATTGAGGCTAGGACTTTGGGTAGTTTCAAATTTAGGTTGGATAAGTACACGAGTGGGAGGGGTTGGATTTGAGTGGGACTTTCACATCAGAGCTTATTTCTTGGGTAGCGTTGAAAATTGGGTTGGGTGACGTGTACTTAGCTCTGTGAAGACCTGTTTGTGCGCTCTCTACGAATTGAAGCAAGATGCCCTCCATCGAGCAACTTTACCAACAGCTTAAGGATGAATTGAGGATGGCGAAGATGGAGATTCGGCGACTGACCGAGGAAAACAAGATTCGTAGTAGTCCTCCTGTTTTGAGTCGTCAGGTCAAGAAGGGAAACTGGTCAGTGGCTGGACAGCAGGGAACGAAGTTGATGATCAAGAAGACGAATGGAAAGGTAGAAACGATGAAGAAGAAAGAGACTGCCGTGGAAACTGTTGTGGAAATATCTAATACATTCTCATTGCTACCCGACGAATGTGAGTCGACTACTGGGAACATCACGACGAACGACACCAAGGAAGGTAAGAATATTGTTGTTGGGGATAGCCAAGTTAGGTATATGGATAGGGCATTCTGCTTGAAGGACAGGAGTAGGAGACAGAGGGTTTGCTTTCCTGGGGCTGGGATGGAGGATATTGTTAGCCATCTGGATGACATCATGAGAGGTAATGGGAGCAATCCTATTATCTGTCTCAGTGCTGGAGGCAACGATGTTGGCAGACGTAGGAGTGAAGATCTGATGAGCAGGTATAGGTCAGCAATAGAAATAATTAGGAGGAAGGGTGGGAACCCTGTCATATGTGGTATTTTGCCAAGGAGAGAAGTTGGAAATGAATGGTTGTCCAGGGCAATTGGTGTCAATTGCTGGCTGGACAAATACTGTAAGGAAAATGAGGTAACATTCATTGACAACTGGGACCTCTTCTATGGCAGAAATGACATGTATTCCAGGGATGGGGTTCACTTATCTAGGTCTGGGGTGGGAGCACTGGCAACTGCAGTGGAGGGAGCTGTTAGGACTTTAAACTAGGAATAGTTAGTGGTATGGGTTTTGGCAGGAAAACAGTGAAGTCCCAGTGTAGTAATAATATGAGTTCTAGGGGAACTAGTAATAAGCAGAACGAGGTAGATATTGAAAAGCCAGTGACACTGGGTGATAAGGACAGTAATAGGTTTAGTAGAAAAACAGAAATGAGCAAGAAGGGTAAAGAGAAAGGAGAGTCTTTCAATGTTTATTATGCTAATAGCCGTAGTGCTATGAATAAGATGGACGAGTTGAGATTAGTTGCTAGTGCAGGTAACAGTGATGTATTTGCCTTAACTGAGACGTGGTTTAATTCAAAAAGTCGAGACATGCCTGCGGAATGTCACATTCAGGGTTTTAAATTGTTCCAAGTAGATAGAAGTATCGGGAAGGGGGGTGGGGTGGCATTGTATGTCCGAGATCGCTTGAACTGTTGCATAAAAACGGGTATTAAGTCTGAAGTAGCACATACAGAGTCTGTTTGGATAGAATTTTCAGAGGTGCATGAAAAACTGATTTTAGGAGTGATATACCATCCCCCAAACTTAGATAGGGACCAAGGGAGACTACTATGGGAGGAAATTGGTAAGGCCACAAGGCATGATAATGTAGTAATTCTAGCAATTGTTCGCATCGCTATTGGGCCATGCGGACGGGCTGCGTTGCTCCCACTTCACCTGGTTTCTGCGCAGTTTTCACTGATCAAACATGGCGGATTACACCGGCAGGAGGATTAACACAGTCTGCATTGAGCTGTTAAGGGGTTCTCTGAGCCCTGCTACGATGAACGTACTTCTTCCTGCAATTATTAGGGATCTATATGGCATCCCTAACGAGGAACTGTATGGTGTGGCCCTTAACGGGATGAAAAGAGTATTTGTGAAGTTTCGAGGGCCAGTTTCTACAGCAGTGTGGTGGAGGAGTACCAGGAACGCCGAATGTGCCTCAACTCGACGATGGACGTGTGCATGCATGACGTGTCTACTTACTACACGTGGGTACGGGTGAGAAATGTACCCTTTGAGGCGACCAAGTTTGGTATAGAGGACGTTTTCAGCAACTACGGAGTCATTCATGAGGCTAGAGGAGGGGTATGGCGGGATGGACCATATGAGGGCCTCCCGGAAGGTTCATACAACATCAAGATGACATTAAAGAAGCCTATACCTTCGTATGTTATGTTAACAGGCAACAGAACTCAGGTATATGTGTCTTATGCGGGACAAAGGAGAACGTGTCGTCTTTGCAACTCTTATGAACATATAGCGGCGCAATGTGCCCCAAGGGTGCCTGACCCGGTGGAGGAGGCCCAGCAGACGAGTGTGGTGGCGACGGCGAAAACTGGGACCCCTCTATGGAGTGAGGAGGTGGAAAAGGAAGGAGAACAGTTGGGGACGTGTGTCACACTCCCGGTGGAGGATGGAGATCTTCCTCCAAAGCCTGTGGAGGTGGAGGAAGTGGCGGAGTCGACACAGGAGGTGGCCTTGGAGTCTGTGCTCCAGGAATTCTTGGAGGAGGCTTTCGTAGGAGAGGACATGGATGGACGGCCCAGTGATAGGCAGCGATTGCAAGGGCTGAGTGAGAAGAAGGGAGGAACAGGGAATGGTGGACAGGATACAGTTGTGGTGGCAGAGGTACACAGGGAGGATGTACCTGAGGAAGAGATGGCTTTGGGAGGCAGCTCTAGGAAGCGGCCAGTAGGGTTGACTGAATTAGACGACGTTTTAACACCTGGGCAAAGACCAGGTAAGAAGGTATGGGCAGAGGCGGTACGAAAATCACCTACAGGGGGGGAGCACAGGGAAAATGGGGGGGAGGGACAGGGGGGGTAGGGGGTCTTATTAAAAAGAGTAGTAAGGAAAGTGTGAGCAAGCCACAGCGGCACAGAGGTAAGCCGCCTTTCCTTGACCGTTCAGGTGTGTAACACTAAATGCTAATGGCCTCAAGACTGAAGTAAAAAGGGTATGGTTGGAGTGGTTCCTCAAAAGGTATGATGTGGATGTTTGTTTCCTACAGGAACATAACCATAAGTCAGGTAGTGAGTTGCGATTGAGAGGATATAAGTTGTTTGTAAGCATGACAAAACTTTTAAAGGGAGGAGTGGCTGTTTTAGTAAAGGAGACCAGTCCGTTGCGAGTCGTGGGGTGGGAGGAGGGGGGAGGGGGGAGGGTTGTTCGAGTGGATGGGTGGTGGGGGGGAGAGCAGGGTATGTTTTGTGGGAGTTTATATGCTCGCGATTGGTAACATGAGGATAAAAACAGACTTTGTTCGGGACGTATTGTTATACTATCTCAGGGGTTTACCTGCTATTGCGATAATTGGAGGTGATTGGAATTGTGTGATTAGGCAAGGAGACGTAATACCTAGGGGGGCGGGGTGTGTGTTGGGTGTCTTACGGGATGCTTTTCGAGACGTCGGGGTCGTAGATGTGGTCGGCAGGGGGGGGTATCAGGTGGAGCACACCTATGTACAGGGGAGTTATGAGGCAAGGTTGGATAGGATTTATGTGAGGCAGGGGATAGGAGTGAAGAGGGTTAGAACAGTAGACGTGGGTTTGTCTGATCACAGGGCAGTGTTGGCTGACCTGCGGGTGGATGGTAATCCGAGAATATATCAGAGTTATTGGAAATTAAATGTGAGGCTTTTACAGGAGGAAGATCAAGGTTGGTCCTTTCAGGCATGGTGGAAAGGGTTTTGGGAGGTTAGGGATGAGGAGGTGGATTTGCTAGATTGGTGGGAGTTGCAGGCAAAGGTGCAGATTGCAGGATTGTTTAAGAGGGGCAGGGAACGGGCACGCTGGAGGTTTGGATTGCAGAATTATTTAGAGGGCCAGTTGAATGATTGTTATGGGGAGGGTAGGGAAGGTGTGGGAGGAGTTATGGGGGAACTTAGAAGTCGTTTAGTGGAGATGCATAATGAACGTTTTGATGCACTCAGGGTCAGGGCAGGCTTGGAGGACGTACTAAAAGGTGATAAGCCAACAGGGTTTGTACTCCAAAAATTCAAGGACAGACAGTTGAGGAATACCGTGGTACATATTGTCGTGGAGGGGGGGAAGGGTTATGTGCAGGGACAGGGTCTCTCGGACACAGATTGTATCAGTAGGTATACCGATTCTTGGTTTACGGAGAAATGGAAGAGAAGGGGAGGGGTGGTTGGGTTAGAAACATTTAGAGATATAGGGGTTCATCAGGTTTTGGGGCAGGGGGATAGGGACATGTTGGAGGGTGGCATTAAGGAGGCAGAGGTGGGGGAGGTGGTGAATGGGTTGAGTCAGGGGAAGACACCGGGAATAGATGGGTTATCTAATGATTTTTACAGAGCACATTGGGAGGATCTGAGGGAATGCCTAGTGGCGGTTCTGAATTATGTTGAAACGTGGTAGGATGGCGCAAACGCAGAAAACTGGGGTTATTGTTTTGGTGCCAAAGAAGGGGGGGGAGGAGAAGGGGGGGGGAGATGAGTTGAAGCAGGAGGAGGCAGGAACACAGTGGGACGTGCCACTAGTGTAAGTAGGTCGTCGTCCAAAGGTAGGGCAAGCGTTGAAGTCTTTGTACCAAGATTCCATGATGTTGCAGTGTCTGATAGATGTGATGAATGGTTTTCAAAACCATTCATCACATCGATTCCAGGTTGAGGGACTGATTACCTCGAACTTCTACTCTACTTCTACTCTACTGTTGAAGAAAGTAGCAGCTCATGGCATTGGGGAAAGAGTGCTCTCGTGGATCGAATCATGGCTCACAGACAGGAAGCAGAGTGTGTCCATAAATGGGGTTAAATCCGAGTGGGGATCAGTAACAAGTTGCGTTCCACAGGGATCAGTCTTGGGCCCGTTGTTGTTTATAATATATATCAATGATCTTGATGAAGGAATTACTAGTGATATGAGCAAATTCGCCGATGACACGAAGATAGGTAGGATAATTGATTCAAACGTAGATGTTAGGGAACTTCAGGAGGATTTAGACAAACTCTACTCTTGGTCAGAAAAGTGGCAGATGCAGTTCAATGTAGATAAATGCAAGGTTCTGAAGCTCGGGAGTGTCCATAACCCTAGCACTTATAAGTTAAATAATGAAGAACTTAGCCATACAGATTGCGAAAAGGACTTGGGGGTTATGGTAAGCAGCAACCTTAAACCAAGACAGCAATGCCTAAGCGTACGTAATAAGGCAAATAGATTACTGGGATTTATATCAAGAAGTGTAAGCAACAGAAGTCCAGAGGTCATACTGCAGCTTTATACATCATTAGTAAGGCCTCACCTAGATTATGCAGCTCAATTCTGGTCTCCATACTACAGAATGGACATAAATTCGTTAGAAAACATTCAGCGTAGGATGACTAAATTAATACATAGCATTAGAAATCTTCCTTATGAAGAAAGATTGAAGACTCTTAAGTTACATTCACTTGTTAGACGAAGAATGAGGGGAGACCTGATCGAAGTGTATAAGTGGAAGATAGGTATTAATAAAGGGGATATTAACAAGGTCTTGAGGATATCTCTCCAAGAGAGAACCCGCAGTAATGGATTTAAATTAGATAAGTTTAGATTTAGAAAGGACATAGGAAAGTATTGGTTTGGAAATAGGGTAGTTGATGAGTGGAACAGTCTACCTAGTTGGGTTATTGAGGCTAGGACTTTGGGTGGTTTCAAATTTAGGTTGGATAAGTACATGAGTGCTGACCTATACTTAACTCTGTGAAGAAGTGTCTTGTTTGCTCCGTGGACTGAACCAAGATGCCCTCCATCGAGCAACTTTACCAGCAACTTAAGGAAGAATTGAAGGCAGCGAAGATGGAGATACGGCGATTGACCGAGGAAAACAAGAGGATTCGTAGTAGTCCTCCTGTTTCGAGTCCTCAGGTCAAGAAGGGATCGTGGTCAGTGGCTGGACAGCAGGGGACGACGAAGTTGACGATCAAGAAGACGAATGGAAAGCCAGAAACGATGAAGAAGAAAGAGACTGCTGTGGAAACTCCCGTGGAAACCTCCAACGCATTCTCGGTGCTACCCGACGAATGTGAGTCTACTACTGGGATCGTCACGACGAACGACAAGGAAGGTAAGAATATTGTTGTTGTTGGGGATAGCCAGGTTAGATACGTGGATAGGGCATTCTGCTTGAAGGACAGGAGTAGGAGACAAAGGGTATGCTTTCCTGGGGCTGGGATGGAGGACATTGTTAGCCGGCTTGACAACATCATGAACGGTAATGGGATCAATCCTATTATTTGCCTCAGTGCTGGAGGCAATGATGTAGGCAAGCGTAGAAGTGAGGATTTAGTTAGAAAGTTCAGGACAGCTATAGACATGATTAGGAAGAAGGGGGGGGCGCCCTGTTATATGTGGCATTTTGCCAAGAAGAGGTGTTGGTAATGAATGGTTGTCCAGAGCAATTGGTATTAATTGTTGGCTGGATAAACACTGTAAGGATAATGCAGTACCATTCATTGACAACTGGGACAACTTCTATGGCCGAAATGACATGTATGCCAGGGATGGGGTTCACTTATCCAGGGCAGGTGTGGGTTTTCTTGCTAACTCAGTTGAGGGGGTTGTTAGGACTTTAAACTAGGATTAGTTAGAGGTATGGGTTTAGAAATGATTAATAATGAGTATGGATATATTGACTTATGCTCTGATATTAAGAATCTTAATAGTAACTGTCATGGAGTAACTCTGGGTAATGATAATTTCAGAAATTGTGTAAAAACAAAGATGAATAGGAAAAATGTGCAGAAGAAAAAACATATGATGGTATTTTATGCTAACAGTAGAAGTGCAAGAAATAAAATTAATGAACTACGTTTGGTAGCATGTGCTGGGAACTTTGATATCATTGCATTAACTGAAACGTGGTATGATTTAAAGAGTCGGGATATGACTGCTGAGTGCAATATTCAGGGATTTAAGTTATTCAATGTGGATAGATGTAATGGGAAGGGGGGAGGAGTTGCATTGTATGTTCGAGAAAATATTAATTGTTGCATAAAAAAAGGTATAAAAATAGATGGAGCAGTAACAGAGTCTGTTTGGGTAGAGTTCGTGGAGGGTCAAGAAAAACTAATTCTAGGTGTAATATACCGACCTCCAGGCTTGGATCACGATAGAGGGAGACTTCTTTGGGACGAAATTGTTAGGGCTTCTGGACACAGTAACGTAGTCATAGTAGGGGATTTTAACTTTAGCCAAATTGACTGGAATTCTTTGACAGGTAATCTAGAGTCCAGTGACTTCATGGAAACAGTTCAGGACTGTTTTCTGAAACAGAGTGTAACTGAACCTACCAGGGGTAATAATTTGCTAGACCTAGTCTTGTCACATAAGGAAACACTAGTGAATAATCTGGAGATCACTGAAGAGCTTGGCGCAAGTGATCACAAATCCATCACCTTTAGCATTAATTGGGAATGCAAGAATAATGATAATACAGTAAAAATCCCCGATTTTCGTTCTGCCGATTATAATGGACTTAGGGAACATCTGTCTAATCTTGATTGGGGTTATCTAGCTAATGATTTTATTGACGATAATCATACTTATGAATATGAAGGGATCTGCTTTTATGATTGTTTTCTTAATAATGTACACAGTGCCCAGAGTATATACATTCCCCAGAGAGAAATTAGGTCTAATAATAACGATCCCAAATGGGTTAACAGGAGGTTAAAGCATCTATTAGGGGAGAAAAGGGGAATTTATAGGCGCATCAGAAGAGGAGAGGTTAACCTTACTGACCAATATGTTCAGCTTAAAAGAGAAGTAAAAAAGGCGATTAGAAAGGCTAAACGTGACTATGAAATTAGAGTCGCTAATGAATCAAAGACTAATCCAAAGGGGTTCTTTCAAGTGTATAGGACGAAGGTGAAGGAAAAAGTAGGACCTCTGAAATCTGGGAATGGACAGCTGACGGATAATGAACTGGAAATGTGTTCCTTATTTAATGACTATTTTTTGTCAGTTTTTACACAGGAAGATGTAAATGAGATTCCAGTAATTAACAATTATTTAGTTCCTGATGAATTTAAGTTAACTAATATTACTGTCACGAGGGACATGGTTATTAAACAGATAGACAAACTGAAACAATAAGTCCCCGGGACCCGATGAGTTGTTTTCAAGGGTACTTAAGGAATGCAAGATGGAGCTTAGTCAGCCATTAACGAGTGTATTCAATGCGTCCATCCTTACCAGTGTTGTGCCAGAGATGTGGAAGATGGCTAATGTGGTTCCTATATTCAAATCAGGGGATAAGTCCACGCCTTCAAATTACCGTCCAATAAGCCTGACATCTGAACATTAAAATGGTATAAAATACCGACAGGTTGTTAGGTAAGACACATATGCAACAGTTAGGTATCTTTATTATGAAACGTTTCGCCTACACAGTAGGCTTCTTCAGTCAAGTACAGAAAAGTTGATAGAAGCAGAAGATACTTGAAGACGATGTAATCAGTCCATCACCCTTAAAGTTTTGAGGTGGTCAGTCCCTCAGTCTGGAGAAGAGCATTGTTCCATAGTATGAAACAATATTGTTTCATACTATGGAACAATGCTCTTCTCCAGACTGAGGGACTGACCACCTCAAAACTTTAAGGGTGATGGACTGATTACATCGTCTTCAAGTATCTTCTGCTTCTATCAACTTTTCTGTACTTGACTGAAGAAGCGTACTGTGTAGGCGAAACGTTTGATAATAAAGATACCTAACTGTTGCATATGTGTCTTACCTAACAAGCCTGACATCTATAGTGGGCAAGTTATTAGAATCAATTATAGCTGACATTATCAGAAGTCACCTTGAAGAGCATAACTTGATAAATGAATCTCAGCATGGATTCACGAGAGGTCGTTCCTGCCTGACAAACTTACTGACGTTCTTCAATAGAACATTTGAGGCAGTTGACAGTGATAAGGAATATGATATTGTTTATTTGGATTTTAGTAAAGCCTTCGACAGAGTACCTCACAAGAGACTCTTAAGAAAAGTGGCAGCTCATGGTATAGGAGGTAAAGTTCTAGCATGGATTGAGGCATGGCTTACCAATAGAAAGCAGAGAGTTACCATTAATGGAGTGAAATCTGAATGGGGATTAGTCACTAGTGGCGTTCCACAAGGATCAGTTTTAGGCCCTCTCTTGTTCATAATTTACATTAATGACCTTGATGAAGGGATTACTAGTGACATGAGTAAGTTTGCTGATGATACAAAGATAGGCCGTATAATTCACTCTGAGGAGGATATCAATGAACTCCAGGACGATTTGAACAAATTAATGTCTTGGTCTGAGAAATGGCAGATGAAGTTTAATGTGGATAAGTGTAAGGTACTTGCCCTTGGTAATGAAAATAACCCTCGAAGCTATAATCTAGGTGAAGTAGAGCCTGATCATACAGAATGTGAAAAAGACTTGGGAGTCATGGTAAGCAGAAATCTAAAGCCAAGACAGCAGTGCCTTAGTGTGCGCAACAAGGCCAACAGATTACTTGGATTTATCTCAAGAAGTATAAGTAACAGAAGTCCAAAAGTTATTTTACAGCTCTATACATCACTAGTGAGGCCTCATTTAGATTATGCTGCTCAGTTTTGGTCTCCTTACTACAGGATGGATATAGACTCATTAGAGAGCATACAGAGAAGAATGACTAAAATGATTTACTGTGTAAGGAACCTCCAGTATGAAGATAGACTTAAAGCCTTAAATCTCCACTCTCTGGAGAGGCGTAGAATGAGGGGAGATATCATTGAAGTGTATAAGTGGATGACGGGCATAAACAAGGGAGACATTAATAAAGTACTGAGGGTGTCGAACCAGGTAAGAACCAGGAATAATGGATTTAAGTTGGATAAATTTAGATTTAGAAAGGACATAGGTAAGTACTGGTTTTCTAACAGAGTTGTAGATGCGTGGAACAGTCTTCCCAGTGGGGTGATAGAGGCTAGGACCTTGGGTAGCTTTAAGAAGAGACTGGACAAATATATGAGTGGGAGGGGCTGGGTTTGATTGGCGTCATTGGGTACGGGAGTTATTTCTTGGGTGGCTTTAGGTAGAGATCGTTTTGATAAGGACCTGCCTCATATGGGCCAGTAGGCCTTCTGCAGTGTGTTGTTAGGTAAGACACATATGCAACAGTTAGGTATCTTTATTTCGAAACGTTTCGCCTACACAGTAGGCTTCTTCAGTCAAGTACAGAAAAGTTGATAGAAGCAGAAGATACTTGAAGACGATGTAATCAGTCCATCACCCTTAAAGTTTTGAGGTGGTCAGTCCCTCAGTCTGGAGAAGAGCATTGTTCCAGACTGAGGGACTGACCACCTCAAAACTTTAAGGGTGATGGACTGATTACATCGTCTTCAAGTATCTTCTGCTTCTATCAACTTTTCTGTACTTGACTGAAGAAGCCTACTGTGTAGGCGAAACGTTTCATAATAAAGATACCTAACTGTTGCATGTGTGTCTTACCTAACAACCTGTCGGTATTTTATACCATTTTAATGTTCTTCTGCAGTGTTCCTACATTCTTATGTTCTAATCAGTCCCTCAGCCTTCGAGGTGGTGTTTATAGCACCGTGGTTGTAGAGATTCTGAAGCTCAGGTAAGGAGACTGGCGCTTATATAGGCGTCAGTGAATAGGCACGTGTAGCAGACGAAGACAGTCATTGACGATGAAGCCACTGTGTGGCGAAACGTTTCCTCAATAAAGATACCCAAGAGTTGAACATGTGTCTAATTTATCAACGTGTCGTTTCTCTGAACCATTCATCTACAATCCTGTCAGACACTGCAACTTCTTGGGATCTTAATACTTGGGAATTTAAGAAGAGACTGGACAAATATACGAGTGGGAGGGGCTGGGTTTGATTGGTGTCATTAGATACGGGAGTTATTTCTTGGGTAGATTAAGGTAGAGGTCGCTTTGATAAGGACCTGCCTCGCATGGGCCAGTAGGCCTTCTGCAGTGTTCCTCTATTGTTATGTTCTTATTATATAAAAGAGTGGAAAACAAGGTTGAGTTTAAACATTAAAATGGTATAAAATACCGACAGATTGTTAGGTAAGACACATATGCAACAGTTAGGTATCTTTATTTTGAAACGTTTCGCCTACACAGTAGGCTTCTTCAGTCGAGTATAGAAAAGTTGATAGAAGCAGAAGATACTTGAAGACGATGTAATCAGTCCATCACCCTTAAAGTTTTGAGGTGGTCAGTCCCTCAGTCTGGAGAAGAGCATTGTTCCGTTGTTCCGTAGGCGAAACGTTTCAAAATAAAGATACCTAACTGTCGCATGTGTGTCTTACCTAACAAGGTTGAGTTTAAGAAGGACCTTCCCAGCACCGGTCAGATGTCATTGTAGTGAGGCGGAGCCATATATATATAAGCTGCAACATTACACAGCTAAGGCGTTATAGGAGCCACGAGACGACATATTAGCTCTTCGCTACAGATAAGGGGAAGACATTATGGCGCAGAAAAAAGGCGGAGGTCGTAGGGAAATGAGATTATCGGTAAGTTTAAAGTATCTATCGTCAGTCAGTTTTATTTGTAGCCTATTGGATGTTTTCCCTTCATCCGAAATTACCTATATATATATATATTAAGGTTTATACTACAAGATATTTAAACTAGTTGCTGTTTTAAATCTCATTGTTAATCTCAGATATACAGTCCGATATATATTTTTGGATTCTTCAAATTCTTTTACATTATTATAATCATGGGGAAGAGCTAAACCTGTAGGGATTATACAGCGCCTGTGGGGGCGGGGGGATGGAAGGTATTCAGACTCAGTTCAGAGAACTGGAGCACATTAAATTCTCTTGATCAAGAGCCCCTCACCAGTGTCAAGGAACCTCCCCTGAGGTGATTATTGCACAGCTTGTCCTATTCTTTTCGCTGATGCTAGATTTTCAATCCTCAGAAATGTAATGGCGTCGATCGGGATTCGACGAACAAGGCAAGGTGTACAAAGCATGTCAAGAGACCATCAGTGTGTGACAGGAGGCGAAGTAACAGCAACAGAGACTTCCATGACCACCTCCGTGGTACTAGGAACTCCAATGGTGGCAGAGGCGGCAGATTTTTGCCAGGCAGGCTCAAAGACTCCCGTGGTGGCAGAGTGCAGAAGGCTACTGTAGATGGCTCGGCAGATACTACAAGGATGAAGAGTTCAACGTTTGTCAAGAGATTATCGCAAAGTTCTGGAGGCAGAGGGAACAGAAGAGGCTCCCGAGTTTTCAGAGCTCATGGTGCCAGAACTGTTTATACTGTTTTGGAACTCGATGCTGAGCTTGCTGCTTTTGTAGATCAGGTAACTCTTATTTTTTTTTTGTCTCGTGGATTAGTAAAGTCATTTGGTTAATTATAAATGTGTAACACTTTGGTATCATGTGTCTAATTTATCATCATTTCTCTACCTGGAGTTTACCTGGAGAGAGTTCCGGGGGTCAAAGCCCCCGCGGCCCGGTCTGTGACCAGGCCTCCTGGTGGATTAGAGCCTGATCAACCAGGCTGTTGCTGCTGGCTGCACGCAAACCAACGTACGAGCCACAGCCCGGCTGATCAGGAACTGTCTTTAGGTGCTTGTCCAGTGCCAGCTTGAAGACTGCCAGGGGTCTGTTGGTAATCCCCCTTATGTATGCTGGGAGGCAGTTGAACAGTCTCGGGCCCCTGACACTTATTGTATGGTCTTTAACGTGCTAGTGACACCCCTGCTTTTCATTGGGGGGATGGTACATCGTCTGCCAAGTCTTTTGCTTTCGTAGCGAGTGATTTTCGTGTGCAAGTTCGGTACTAGTCCCTCTAGGATTTTCCAGGTGTATATAATCATGTATCTCTCCCTCCTGCGTTCCAGGGAATACAGGTTTAGGAACCTCAAACACTCCCAGTAATTGAGGTGTTTTATCTCCGTTATGCGCGCCGTGAAAGTTCTCTGTACATTTTCTAGGTCGGCAATTTCACCTGCCTTGAAAGGTGCTGTTAGTGTGCAGCAATATTCCAGCCTAGATAGAACAAGTGACCTGAAGAGTGTCATCATGGGCTTGGCCTCTCTGAACCATATATCTACATAATCACTTAAATTTCCAGACTACGTAGCCCATTCTTGCTAGGAAATAAATTAAAGGCTAATTCTCACATTGAAATCATTCCCCAGGAATGTAATGGTGTTACTCTCGCTGGTGATTCAGAAGACATGGAATGTACGGAGCTTCCCCAGAGATCTTCACCTCCACGAAAACCTATTTCAGGTGATTTGGGCAAGTCATTTTCTCTTTTAAAATTTTCTGCAGTTGAATATAGTTCGGCTTGATGAAACGCCTGATAATTATCGATCTTGAATAACTTTTTGATGTAATGACTGATGTAATCGTATGCTTCCATAGGTATCAGGGGCAATGGCGGGTCCAGAGGCTCCCGTGGTAGCAGTACCAGAGGAAGAGGTTTGCATGACAGCCTCAACACCCCTGAAGGCTCCTCTGGTGGCAGGTCCAGAGACTCCCGTCGCAGTAGCAGAGGAAGAAATTTACAAAACCTCAAAGACGCTAGAGGCTCCAACGGGGACGTCAGGAGCAGCAGAGGTCCACCAAGGCTGGTAGCTGCTCCCAATATCGCAGTGAAAAGCGCAACAATTGTTCTCGAGAAATTATCAGTAATTCCCGGAGGAGAAAATTCGGAGCTCAAGAAATCGTCACAAGGTTCTAGTGTAAGGGGCAGAGGGGCCAGAAAAGGCTCTAAATGTGGCAGAATTTTTAGGGCACATGAACCTGGAGGGGCGACCTACACTGTTAAAGAACTGAATTCAGAACTTGCTGCTTTTGTTAGCTTGTTTTCTAACTAAATTAGTGGCTTAAACTTGGTATTATTCTACACATATAATACCAGAACTGTAAATGATGGTTTTTGTACAGTTTTTGTCTACATGTCTGTTCAAACCCGTCCAGAAAATGTCATTGTGGAATAGGTTTCGCTTTTAATTATTAAAAATAAGAATTTATAGTTTTGTAAGCCGAAAAAAGTTTGATGCAACACACACAAGAGCAAAGTGCTCCAATAATATTTAAATTAAAGAATTAAAGCAACTAATGTTTTATTTATATTTTTTTTAGCTGTAACACCTAACACCTCATCAGCTGATTTTTATTTACGTCTCCGAATGGCGGCAGATGGTGAGCTGACAGTAACATAATTGACAAAATTCCACTACAGTAGGCCTAGGGGTAAATATTAGATTGATCCTATACTCTCATTGTGTTGTATATTTGTCTGTTATTACAATAATGGTATAAAATAACAAGATAAGGCATTAAAACACCTGCGACACGTCTTTATTTTTCTTGTCTTGTAATAACTCAGTATTGTGTATTTTTTTAATGTTTTTTTTCAAAAGCGCTAAACCCTCTGGGGGGGCTATACAGCAATGTGCAGTATAAGCAGTGAACAAAATCTTACATCGTAAACTTTTTTTTCTCTGAAAACGAAGCATTAATGGGAATACCATTGGATAACACCCCTGGTGTGGGGCTCTTGATCTAGGGGATTGGATCTGTGCTCCAGTTCCCTGAATTGACCCTGAATAACTTCCATCCCCTCCCTCACATGTGCTGTATAATCCTACGGGTTTAGAGCTCCATGATATAATCCTAAGGGTCACACACTGTCTTAGGAATGAAGGGCAATGAGGCTCGACAAGGAAGAGGACGAGTTTAGAAAATCTTACTTGTTTCATGGTTTCATTGCTATATAAAATTCTTGCGGAGGCTGGTATTCAAACGGGAGGTGGTTTTCGGATCATGAACAACACCTAGCTCTGCTGGGTGCATGATCTATGAAGGATAACTGGTTAAGGCGACGTGAACGTTGTTCTGTCTCTTGATGCAGGAGTGTATGGGTCAGTAGACTTCCTCCAGTGTTCCTCAGCTCTTGTTCTTGAATTATATAGTTGATTTAAGTTCAACCAGTTAAATCCCAAAGCGCTATTAAAATATCTTAATTTTAGAGATAACTGGACTAGAATTTATTCTGACAAACTATTACAAAACCAGAAGCTGTATAGCCCTTGCAGCTTAGCGCTTCTTCATGGATATCACATTTTGTAACAAGTGGTGACTCTACCAGTGTCCCGTGGCCTGGTAGGCAACGCTCTCGCTTCACACTGTCCATGATACGATCCCCGGCAAGGGTGGAAATACAGGGCGTTTTTCCTTACACCTGTCCCCGTTCACCTACCAAGCAAGTAAGTACCTTGGTATCAATCGACTGATGTGAATCTCATCCTGGGGGACAAGATTGAGGACCACAATGGAAATGAGTTATCCTAGGTGGCTAACCTTCCGGGGTTAATAATTCGAACGAAATTTCATCTCTATGAATACAAGCCCTTGTGGTTGAGCGCTTTTTTGATTATAATAATCTGAGTACAGGTTCTCAAAGTTTATTTAGGTACAGGCACACAAGTACAGTTGTGATTAAAATTATCATACATAGTAATATGTGTAAATTACCTTGGATAATCCCCCCAAAAAGTCAAGACTATTTCCATTATGTGTAATCTATACACATGCTATCTGTGATAAATTATGTAACTATGTACCTGAATAATTATAATCATGGGGAGCGCTAAACCCGTAGGATTATACAGCGCCTGTGGGGGGATGGAAGGTATTCAGGGTTAATTCAGGGAACTGGAGCACAGATCCACTTCCCTAGATCAAGAACCCCTCACCAGTATCGAGGAACCTTCCTTGAGGGGAGAACCTAGGATAACCCAAATGTCAGCGACTTATTTCTATTGGGGTCCTTTGCGAATTATTTAACGTGTGTGTGTACAGTACCTAGGATACATTCCCCCCTCAAAGTGGTTTCCATTGGTGAGGTAAAAAACAATGTGGTAAGTCTATCAGCTTTGAGGCCTGGTCACAGACTGGGCCACGGGGGCATTGACCCCCAGAACTCTCTCCAGGTAAACTCCAGCGTGTGGTGGGGGGGGGAGGTATTCAGGGAGCTGGAGCACAGATCCAATTCCCTAGATCAAGAGCCCCTCACCAGCATCAAGGAACCTTTGATTATTATAATATAAAAGAAGCGCTAAGCCACAAGGGCTATACAGCACAGAACCTCCTTTGAGAGAATTGCAGCTGTTCTTTCATGGAAAACACTAATAACAAATCGTTTAGACCCTTGTAGATTTAGGACATTTGATGCCAACCAGTCTGTCATAATAAAAAGTATTCCATTCCATTATTATATCAGACCGCTGTGCTTAGCACTTTTCGATTATAATAATCAGACCGCTGCTGGGCACAAATTGTTAGCTCGAGTGTCCAGGGAGAGAAATGAATCTTTCATTTTAACCACCAAACCCACAGTTCACACAGCTGTGAGTATGGCATGCATTGTTATTCTTTTACTTCTCCTGGTTATAACTTATGGGAAGGGCATAGGGGGGAGGGGGGGTGAAAAACCAGTCAGGGTCACCAAGCTCCTGAGGGAAGGGAGCAAACAGCTTATTAAAAATTTATTAAAGGATAGAAACAAAATATAAATCATAGTTTTATTCACAAAAAATTGTTTTTAGGTGCTTTTGGCATTGGACAGTTGTACTTTATAAACCTAATTTTCGGCCAAGCCTTCTAGTATTCAAATGCATTCAATCACACTACTTCCATTCCAACTTAAAAATAATGTGCTGCAAGTTCAAAAATACTCGTTACAAAAAAGGTCAAATAGAAAAACTAAATAATGCCAACGTCCAAGAAAATAGTTTAGAAATCTTGTATTGTTTAAAGTTATAGAACCAGACACTGTAACACTGTAAATGATGCATGCAGACAGCACTAGTCCAGTCTGATCTTGCACGTCCACGTCAGTTCGCTCCTTAGTCACCACACATCCCATCGCCATTTATCTGTTGTGGAAGAAATTAAAATTAAAAATTTGAAAAATTAATTATCAGTGACTGACCTTAATTGCCTTTGTCATGCAATGACATGTCAAGTCAATTTTGTACAATATATAAACAAGCTCCCTACTTACTGTACTGCAAACAAGAAATTCACAAGATATATAAAAGAACAAGACACAGGATACTTGGGTGGTGGCAGGCAGGGAGGTGGGATCGGCGAGACAGTTGGGACGATTGCCTGTAGCCGCCACACCACACTAGTCTCCGCACAACCGTCGAAGGGGTTATGGAGGGCCCTGGGTCACCTCGTTTACCACACACGACACGTTTCACCCCATATCATCAACCCAAAGTTGCTTGTAGAAAACCATTATCCAAAATTTTGGTGTAAAGGATATTCTCCAACCAAAAACTTTGCTTCAAGTCACAGCCAAGATTATTCTTTTTATGGCACTCAATCACAAGGTTTAGCAGCTCACTACTTTCTCAGTCAGCATTTTAATACATTAACAAATCACAGTCATGGGGCAACTGGCTTTCACGTTATCAACATACTCAAAGAAAAATTATCACAAATGAATTTAAAGCATCTTATAGGAAGTTGCAAAAACTAAATTACTATTCAGTCCAAATTCCCTTGTCCAAGATGAACAATCCTTATCAGATTATTAACCCTACATGCAATGCAATTAAATTGTGCCCATAAATTTTCTATGAATCATATCTTCAGACATTTTGCTAGTCTGTTTTAACTATTAGTGTTTTAGCCATTTTCAGTTTCCCAAATGCTGGATCTCTTGCTTAAGTCTTCGTCTTGGCATTTCATTGGCGTCTTGCAGATGTATATTCCACAAACTTCTTTTTATCTTCTTTCTTCAAGTATAAACTTTGACTGGATGACACAGTCATCTTGCTTTTGTCTACAGTAGTTCATTCAATTCCACTCTTTAATGTGGTTAACTAGCTTCGCCATAAGCAACACTTCATATACAAAATGGATTCATCAACGAAATCTCAATTAACAACTATTTCGCACAACTCGCATCAAAAATATTTACAAATTTACATCACTTTAATATGTGCCAATTTCCATAAACTGTCAAGGAGTCTGACTAAATTGTTACAACAATAGAGCATATTCATCACTTAAAACTGCCAATTTTTCATTAAACAAGCAAACTATAACAATTTCCCATGGACAAGGGATAATGCACTAAAAAACCACCCATCCCAACATATTCCCACAAACGCTGGGCCCAATCCTTAGGTCCGCACTGCCAGACCCAGCACCACCGCTGCTATCACTGAGGCAGACAAGTCGCAGCAGCAGGCAGTCAGCGCCGCCACACTAGTACCCAGATGCTGATGATGGAAGGCCTCCACTCCTGGCCACCAATTACCTCACTTGTTGACCTGCTTGACATAGGCGTCAAGCTCAGCATCCAATTCCTCAGCAGTAGGCACCTTCGTCCTGGCCCCCCGCCCTCCAAACCCTCTGCCACGGCCACCACCACGGGCACCTCGGGTCCCTCTGGTCCCTCTGGTGCTGCCACGCAGACCTCGGCCACCACCACGACCACCTAAAGAATGAAGATTAGTTAACTAGTCTATGCTACTGCAATAGAGAACACAATTATATTGTACATATAATCTCAAAATTACCTCTGCTTTCCCAGATGAATATGAACATTATTTTAATTAACTTACCAAAACCACTTGAAATAGGTCTTGGTCCTTGTGACAATCTCTTGACAGGCGCTGAATTTCTCATCCCCCCACCAACAGATGCACCATCCATTGTAATGTTCATTGGTCGACCATCAAGATGTACACCATTGTATTGTTTGAGAGCTTTAATAGCATCTGCTTGCCGATCAAATACAACATGGGCAGTACCTAACGATCTTCCTGAGCGATCATAGTGAACTGCTGCATTCCTCGTTACTCCAAATTCAGCAAACAACTCCTGAAAAAGAAAAAAGAATATGGAAAAGGCATATATACATGCTATATTACAATACCTATCTAAGCTAAGCTAAGTGACAGTCAATTTATATGTAGAGTGCTTTAATAAAAAAAAATGTAATTTATCAATGGTATGCAGTGCCTACACCCACCCTATACAAGGTTTAAATAAACATTATCAAAGCATTAGAAAGGGAACAGTAAGGCAAGTGAAATTTATTGTTTGTAAATGAACTGAAATCCTAAATGTCTTCATAATTATACGAGTGATAGGTAATATACCCTAAATATTCAAAGGACAATTTCCTTTTTTAATAATTAGCACAAGAATTACTAGCTGCCCACTCTGGCATTTTAATAATTCTCTACAAGACAAATAGTTTACTGAGGAAGTATTATTATCCACCTTCCACTTGGGATCTAAATAATAATAAAATCAAATTTAGACCCAAAAGGGGTCACACAGCTATGGAATTTAACCCTTTGAGGGTCGACAGGCCCTCTCCGAAACTCGTTCTCAGGGTCGGCCAAATTTAAAAAAAAAAAATTTATTTTATCTTATGAAAAGATAGAGAATCTTTTCCCGATCATAAAGACACCAAAAGTTTGAAATTTGATAGAAAACTTACGGAATTATGCTCTCGCAAAGTTAGTGGTCTCGGCGATGTTTACACATCGGCGATTTTGCCCACTTTGAGCCCCATTTTCGGCCAATTTCGCTGTACTAGTCGACAAAAAACATGAATATTTCGCTAGAACTCCATTTTTTCTATCGAATGGGTGCAAGAAACCACCCATTTATGAAATTCAACTATCCAGTACAGTGGTCAGAATTTAGCAATTTTGCCAATTTCACACAAATTTCAAAAGATGCCAAATTCCGAATAGGGTCCAGAATAAACAAGAAAGACATTCCTGGCACTAAAATGACATTTCCTCTAGTCATTAGTCACGTCTCAAGGTCCCTCTTATATTCTTTTGCTTTCCATTTTGAATTTTTATTCTCACAAAAAATATAAGATTTACTGTTATGCAGACTACTGCATTAGTGTAAAAAATGGTATAAATATTATTGGTGCACTTGTGAAAGAATATTAGACTCACCAGTTGACGTGTATTGCACGCTTGGCACGATTTGTTTGCTTTTGAAGTTTGGTAAAAATCGAACATTTCTGCTACTTTGAGCTCAATTTCAAGGCACCTTTCATTGTAAAACCAGCCAAAATTATCTCAATTTCTGTAATATGTCTTCCATTCTATAAAATGAGACCAAGAAAACTAGAATACAACAATAAATACCATACGAAAATACACTGCAAAGTCGCTGATTTATTCCAAAAAAATGGTCAAAGTTTTTTTTTTCTCATTATGCACTGTGTGCTGCAGGATTTTTTTTAGACTGCACACTGACCACATAGACCCATTCTTTCATATGAAGGCCTACCAGCTTTCTCCCACTAGATTTGAGGCCGCTAGAATTTATGCGTACTAGTACGTCAAAAACCCCTACGCGTAAGACGTACTAGTACGACGAAAACCCTCAAAGGGTTAAAGGAAACACAAAATCAAGAACAAGATACTGAAAGGAAACCCACAGCAGTATACCTACACACACATGGTACATGCATAGTGTATACTAGGTGTAAGTAATAGTAGCAACAGCAGCAGTAATACAAGATGTACCTGTTATCTTGCATGTTTACACAACAAAATTGAGACAATTCTCTTCACATTCATGTGCATTATCTCTACTAAGTGGAGATAATGCATCTGATACAAGTGGGACATGCCACAGTTGCTCTTAGCCAATGACAGTTCTTTAGGGAGATTCAGCAGTGAAGTTGCAAAGGATCTTAAGAGTACGAGAAGGTACGAAGAAAAGGAAATCAGAAGTAAACCTACAAAAAGAAGGGGATAAGAGTATAGGTAATGAAAGACTGAAGAACAAAAAGGCACAATACTGTGACTGGAACAATACACAAATAACCTGCACACTGGAGAGAAGCAGCTTACGATGACATTTCCGTCAGACTTGGCCCATTTACAAAGTTACACTAACTTTGTAAATGGTCCAAGTCGGATGGGAATAATGTCATAAGCTTCTCTCTATGCACAGGTTTTTGTACAATAAAAGCCTGAATATCAAATTGGAGAAAGAAAAGTATTCAGATATTTGGAGGGGATATGTTGGCAAATGGGTTTATGAAAAAGGAAATGAACCACAGAATAGGCTATGGGACAAAAAATAAAGTATACAGCTGTAGAACGTAAAAAGATTTATCTATGGAGACAAAAAAGGAAAACCAGATAGTGGTACCAACAGTACCATACAACAGGACACACACCAGTATGACCTTTAAACCTTGCAGTGATATGGTTGGAAGCTGTGATGTTTGAGAGCAGTGTGGTGAGAATACTAGGAGCTTGGAGATTAGAACTGCGAGGTAAGCAAAAAAACTAATTCAGAGGGTGGTGGAGGAGGGGTTGTTTAGGCATTTAGTGAGGACAGCATAGGGTAATTAAGAAAGACTGGAGGAAGGGGGTAAGTGCTTTTCATAACTGACATGCTGTTGGAGTGTCAGCAATATGGCATTTATGAAGGGATTCTGGAACACCAATAAGTAAGGTGGGAAGTACAGTGCCTACACTCTAAAGGAGGGATGAGGATGCTGCAGTTCAGAGGATCCACACCATGCAAGAATGAATTTCTTTAGGACATCAATAATATAATAGTAAGAATCCCACAAATAATCCAACAGCCAACATTTTAACTATGCAATACCAAAACAACATATGTGAAAGTGAGCACAACATTTATGTTGCAATACAGGCCACAATTTTAATAAACAAGTCAATTTATTAGCAATAAATCATTTACACATCTTTCAATATTACTCACATGAATATCCGAGTCTGAGACACCAAAATCCAGGTTAGAGATAAGTAGTTTTGCTGGTCCACTCAACTGCTGAGTGCGAATTCCTCCTTGATACATATCATGGCTCCATCTTCCATCTACATTGCCCTGCAAGTATTGTAAATCTGGTCACAAACTGTTATAAAAATCATTTAAGATTTTTTTTATTAACACACTGGCCGATTCCCACCAAGGCAGGGTGGCCCGAAAAAGAAAAACTTTCACCATCATTCACTCCATCACTGTCTTGCCAGAAGGGTGCTTTACACTACAGTTTTTAAACTGCAACATTAACACCCCTCCTTCAGAGTGCAGGCACTGTACTTCCCATCTCCAGGACTCAAGTCCGGCCTGCCGGTTTCCCTGAATCCCTTCATAAATGTTACTTTGCTCACTCCAACAGCACGTCAAGTATTAAAAACCATTCGTCTCCATTCACTCCTATCAAACACGCTCATGCATGCCCGCTGGAAGTCCAAGCCCCTCGCAAACAAAACCTCCTTTACCCCCTCCCTCCAACCTTTCCTAGGCCTGATACACTCTTGAAGTCATTCTGTTTCGCTCCATTCTCTCTACATGTCCGAACCACCTCAACAACCCTTCCTCAGCCCTCTGGACAACAGTTTTGGCAATCCCGCACCTCCTCCTCACTTCCAAACTACGAATTCTCTGCATTATATTCACACCACACACTGCCCTCAGACAAGACATCTCTACTGCCTCCAGCCTTCTCCTCGCTGCAACATTCATCACTCATGCTTCACACCCATATAAGAGCGTTGGTAAAACTATACTCTCATACATTCCCCTCTTTGCCTCCAAGGACAAAGTTCTTTGTCTCCACAGACTCCTAAGTGCACCACTCACCCTTTTCCCCTCATCAATTCTATGATTCACCTCATCTTTCACAGACCCATCTGCTGACCCATCCACTCCCAAATATCTGAATACATTCACCTCCTCCATACTCTCTCCCTCCAATCTGATATCCAATCTTTCATCACCTAATCTTTTTGTTATCCTCATAACCTTACTCTTTCCTGTATTCGCATACCCTACCAAATTCATCCACCAGCCTCTGCAACTTCTCTTCAGAATCTCCCAAGAGCACAGTGTCATCAGCAAAGAGCAACTGTGACAACTCCCATTTTATGTGTGATTCTTTAACTTTTAACTCCATGCCTCTTGCCAAGGCCCTTGCATTTACTTCTCTCACAACCCCATCTATAAATATACTAAACAACCACGGTGACATCACACATCCTTGTCTAAGGCCTACTTTTACTGGGAAATAATCTCCCTCTTTCCTACATACTCTAACTTGAGCCTCACTATCCTCGTAAAAACTCTTCACTACTTTCAGTAACCTACCTCCTACACCATACACCTGCAACATCTGCCACATTGCCCCCCTATCCACCCTGTTATACGCCTTTTCCAAATCCATAAATGCCACAAAGACCTCTTTAGCCTTATCTAAATACTGTTCACTTATATGTTTCACTGTAAACACCTGGTCCACACACCCCCTACCTTTCCTAAAGCCTCCTTGTTCATCTGCTATCCTATTCTCGGTCTTACTCTTAATTCTTTCAATATTAACTACCATACACTTTACCAGGTATACTCAACAGACTTATCCCCCTATAATTTTTGCACTCTCTTTTGTCCCCTTTGCCGCGGGGGCGTTGACCCCCGAAACTCTCTCCAGGTAAACTCCAGGTATGCTCTCTGCCAATCCCTAGGTACCTTACCCTCTTCCATACATTTATTAAATAATAGCACCAACCACTCCAAAACTATATCCCCACCTGCTTTTAACATTTCTATCTTTATCCCATCAATCCCAGCTGCCTTACCCCATTTCATTTTACCTACTGCCTCACGAACTTCCCCCACACTCACAACTGGCTCTTCCTCACTCCTACAAGATGTTATTCCTCCTTGCCCTATACACGAAATCACAGCTTCCCTATCTTCAACAACATTTAACAATTCCTCAAAATATTCCTTCCATCTTCCCAATACCTCTAACTCTCCATTAAGATATACCTGGTAAAATAATCTCATGACAAGTCCATTTATGATACAGCTGTAACACACATACAACTCAACTTCAGTAATACTGTACTTATGAAATTCACTACCCCCCCACAAATGCTTAAGAGTACTGACTAACATTGTAGGGTAAACTATAGTAATTTTTACCTAGTAGACTATTAAAAATAGTGGCAAACTTAAAGGTGCCTTAACACATCCCTATTTTCTATTCTCCCCCTCCCCCCCATTTCCCATTTTTCAATTCACACAATGTAATTTTAAATTAAGCACCAATTATCAGAAATATAACCCACAATTTAATGTAAAATTTACTATATAAATATTAGTATTCAGTGGAGTGGAGATGTCATGTCTGAGGGCAATGTGTGGTGTGAATATAATGCAGAGAATTCGTAGTTTGGAAGTTAGGAGGAGGTGCGGGATTACCAAAACTGTTGTCCAGAGGGCTGAGGAAGGGTTGTTGAGGTGGTTCGGACATGTAGAGAGAATGGAGCGAAACAGAATGACTTCAAGAGTGTATCAGTCTGTAGTGGAAGGAAGGCGGGGTAGGGGTCGGCCTAGGAAGGGTTGGAGGGAGGGGGTAAAGGAGGTTTTGTGTGCGAGGGGCTTGGACTTCCAGCAGGCATGCGTGAGCGTGTTTGATAGGAGTGAATGGAGACAAATGGTTTTTAATACTTGACGTGCTGTTGGAGTGTGAGCAAAGTAACATTTATGAAGGGATTCAGGGAAACCGGCAGGCCGGACTTGAGTCCTGGAGATGGGAAGTACAGTGCCTGCACTCTGAAGGAGGGGTGTTAATGTTGCAGTTTAAAAACTGTAGTGTAAAGCACCCTTCTGGCAAGACAGTGATGGAGTGAATGATGGTGAAAGTTTTTCTTTTTCGGGCCACCCTGCCTTGGTGGGAATCGGCCGGTGTGATAATAAAAAAAAAAAAAAAATATTAGTATTCACAGCATGAGTAAGATTAAACATTTAAAACCGTGAATAAATAACAACCATTAACCAAACATTACTGTTCTGGAAATGTTTTTGTAGCATAATTGATAAAAACAAGCACTAAGAAATATTTCAGAAACATCAACAGCAAGGGATTAATAATAAATACACTGATATTAATAAACCACTATATTAATACAGAGATAACTTGTACACCAATATACTGTATAATGGTACAGTAATTAAGACTGATATGTTTACTGTGAATAATATTGTAGAATAAAAATGTTTATAATAAAAACATAAGCGGTATTTAAAATTTAAAGATGCACACATGGGTAGGCAATGTCAGCTGTGGTCTGGCCTCAACATTTACATCTGATTACTTTTGCACATGGAAACTGACAATGTTCTGCTCGTGCAGTGGACTTCATTAAGTCGCTGCATGGGCAAAATGTGTCAATAAAGGTCCACATTACTGCATTTCTCTTGTACCATAACAGAACACCACTCCATTGGGCCTACTGGCTCATTCTAAGCAAGTCCTATTTGCCCAACCACTCATTTCAGTAATGCTACTCATTATTTCCATTGCGTGCAAGTTTCCACTCCATCCAAAACTATTGCCTAACAAGAGTTTTCCTATATCCTTTCCATATCTGAATTAATCTGTCATGGTTAGTCTCATTCCCACAAATGAAGATTTCTCCCATAAATAGAATAAAAAATAAGTCACACTGGTAGCTAGCAATAATTCAAGGATAATCCAAAGGCAAACAGCACGACTGGGTGCCAAATGCACTGCCGATTTGTGAAAATTGGTGGTTAACGCTCTCGCTTCACACGGTGAGGGCCTGGGTTCGATTCCCAGCCAGAGTAGAAACATTGGACGTGTTTCTTTCCACCTGTTGTCTATGTTCCCCATAAGTAAAATGGGTACCTGGGTGTTAGTCGACTGGTGTGGGTCGCATCCTGGGACACTGACCTAAGGAGGCCTGGTCACAGACCGGGCCGCGGGGGCGTTGACCCCCGGAACTCTCTCCAGGTAAACTCCAGGTAATACCATTATTAATTATGCCCGATTATAATTAAAGCACTAAGCCCAAAGAAGTCATGCAAGTATGCTAAATGTGCTGCAGGTGTGGTACTGCAGCAGTTTAATGGCTCATTAAAATGTCTATATTATAAGGAAGCGCTAAAACTGTAGGGGTCGTGAAGCCCTGGAGAGTGGGAGGTTATCAGGTTTTAGATTCTTTTTAACTGCTACATTTACAATATATAATAATCTTTTGTAAGACAATCTTGTTAAAAATTATCATACGCCGGGGACGGCCGCACGTCTCGCAGGGGACGGCCCCACGTCTCGCAGGGGACGGCCCCACGTCTCGCAGGGGACGGCCCCACGTCCCGCAGGGGACGGCCCCATGTCCCGCAGGGGACGGCCCCACGTCCCGCAGGGGACGGCCCCACGTCCCGCAGGGGACGGCCCCACGTCCCGCAGGGGACGGCCGCACGTCCCGCAGGGGACGGCCGCACGTCCCGCAGGGGACGGCCGCACGTCCCGCAGGGGACGGCCGCACGTCCCGCAGGGGACGGCCGCACGTCCCGCAGGGGACGGCCGCACGTCCCGCAGGGGACGGCCGCACGTCCCGCAGGGGACGGCCGCACGTCCCGCAGGGGACGGCCGCACGTCCCGCAGGGGACGGCCGCACGTCCCGCAGGGGACGGCCGCACGTCCCGCAGGGGACGGCCGCACGTCCCACAGGGGACGATCATACATCCCATAACAGATTACATCTTGAAAAACAATCTTTTACAAGACATAATAATTTACAAGTCATATAAATATTTTACAATACATAATAATAATTAAGACTAAAAGCTGGACGGCACTCCTGGGGGTGGGGGGGATGTACCTCTTTAATTCCAAGGTACTAGAGGACCTCCACGACCATCAAGGAACATCCCCATGAGGATAAACCCACAATAAAACCATAATAAATACGAGAAAAGGCTGAAATAACTTACCCTTTGTGAAAATGGTTGTCTGTTACCACCCAAGGATCTCTGACCAGGGCGTCCACGGGTCTGTCCTAAGGAGACGCCACCACGTCTTATCCCTCCACGGCCTCTCCCTCGCATCCCACGACCCACTCCGCCACCTCTCCGGGTCCCCGGCTTTATCTTCTGCGTCTTTATGATGTCCTCCAGGCTCATATCCACTTTAGTGGCCATATTTTTGGGTTATGTGTGGCTGGCAGAGGTGGCGACGGTGCACAAGTATGGCGTCTCAACGCTGGCTGGGTCCACCTTGTCTCACTTCTCATAGTTGACATGACTTAACTTCACCTTTTTTATGTTTATAATGCAATGCTGGATGTCATATTTCCTGTAATTAATCATATCTTTTTTATTTGATATTATTTTGATATTTTTAATGTGTATTTGTAGCTTAAAGTGGAAGTTTATAGATTTTTAATTGTGGTTTATGTTCCTAAGCCACTGTCATTAATCGTACATTTATGAAATTTTCACTAGATAAATATGTTTTTTATTTAAAATCACAATTAGTATCATCCTAAAGTATATATACAAACACTTAAAGATGACTTTTTACAGCAGAATCCACTTTATTTACTAGTTACCTATAACAAGGAATACCTTACCGGCATAAACAAAATCTTACTACATCTCTCTCAGAAATATAAATTAGAACCACATACCCCCCACAGCACTTCCTCGCATTTAAATCTAACTGAAAAATAAATACCCCCCATTAATAAGCATCATTTCAAGGGAAATATATTAATATTTTAGGTTTTTAGTGCCTAAAGCCAGTGTAAACAAAGAGTCCATGTCTCTCTTCCCAGCTTACTCTGTCCACCACAATTGTGGTATGTTTTACGTGTTTTTGTAGTTCTCTGGCGTTTTGTGTGTTCATATTAGGCACGTTAATCCGTGGAGATGTTGAAATGGTTGTTTGTAATGTTATTTAGGACTTATGGGACTATGCGAGAGTGTGGGAAGCCTCGAGACTCGCTGTGTGAAATTCCGAATTTGTGACAAGCTGGGTAGGCCTACTGGCCCACCAAAGGCTAATTATACGTATTTCTAGCCGTTTCATTTCAAATGTTTAGCTAAAATATTTTTTAAAGCCACCCAGAGTGTTTTATGATTTGTTTCAAGGAACCCGGTGCAAATAAGTCACCGAATTATATTTGGGTTATCCTCTGAATTACCCTTGTGGGTTTAGTGCTTATTTATGGTGATTTGGGTTATCCTAGTTAATTTACACTATATGATAATTTGCTTCTGTCTCCTGAAATGCATCATGTTAATCATTTATCATGAGGTAGCTTTAATATGGCTTGAAGTGGCTAACCCTCCAGGGTTAAAAATCCAAAGAAAAGCTTATCTTGATTTCTTGCAGGAGGCCAGTCTGAAGCTTCGTCAGCATCCTTGGCTTGGTTGACCAATGAAAGTTGTCCTCCAGAAGCTGGTCAGCCACTAGTGGCACATGTATCCCACGGGTCAGTCTAAAATTATGCCGCCAGGAATAATAAGTCCATGCTGGTGCTGCTGTTCTTTTAATCATCCATGGTGCTTCATGTCTGTTTTATTATGTTAAAAAATGTGAGAGTAATTTAGACCTTCCTATTAGTGGGTACAGGATTGATCCTGTGTAATAATAGCAGTTACCAGTTTTTTTATTAATAAGTACTTTTTTTTAATAGTTATTAGAGTAAATTTTCATTTCAGCACTAATAACATTAGTAAAATTACTTCCTCTTAATATGGTTCATTTTTGCATATGGATTTTCAAAAGCATTGTGATTAGAAATTATCATCAAATGTTGCTTTGGTTTTGCTTCTCACGATTTGTTTCATATTTTTAATTTACCTCATTTTTGTTCTTTCGACTTAATAGCATATTTCTAACTACTGTGATGCACGTGCTTGTACGGGTGAGTGTTGAATCTTAACCCGTAAACGGTCCAAGCAGATCTACGTTCACGTGCTTAGTGCTCCAAAAGTAGATCTACGTGTTTTTACATATTTTCAAATATAAAAAAAAAAAATGTAGAGCAAAGATTTTTTACATATTTTCAAATATAAAAAAAAAAAATGTAGAGCAAAGATTTTTTACATATTTTCAAATGTAAAAAAAAAAAATGTAGAGCAAAGATTTTTTACATATTTTCAAATATAAAAAAAAAAATGTAGAGCAAAGATTTTTTACATATTTTCAAATATAAAAAAAAAAAATGTAGAGCAAAGATTTTTTACATATTTTCAAATATAAAAAAAAAAAATGTAGAGCAAAGATTTTTTACATATTTTCAAATGTAAAAAAAAAAAAGATCTGTTTTTTTACATACTATCAAATGTTGAAAAAAACATATACAGTGGTCCCTCGTTTTTCGTAATTAATCCGTTCCTGGAGCCGTTACTATAAACAAAATTTACGATTTACGAATCAATTTTCCCCATAAGAAATAATGTAAATACAATTAATCCGTTCCTGACACCCAGAAGTATTAAAACAAAAAAATTTTTAACATGAAATATACATGTAGTACATAAACAATACAATGGGAAATGATGAATGAAACATTAACAGCATAACACTTACCTTTATTGGAGATTCTTCTTAGTGTTTGGGAGACTGGAGGAGGAGAGAGAGTGGATTGTTTATAGTTTGGAAGGGGAATCCCCTTCCAGCAACACCTCAGGTACCATTTGCTTTTCTGGGGTTGCTTCTCTTCTCTGTTTCTTAATGCCACTAGGACCACCTTGAGAGTCACTGGAGTCCTGTCTCGCAAAATAACTGTGGAGAGAGCTCTGTTTCTGGCGTCTCTTTAACACTTCCCTAAAATGGCCCAAGACTTTGTCACTGTACATGTTGCCAACCTGGCTTGCAACAACCTTGTTAGGGTGATGTTTCTCCATAAAGCTTTCCATCTTACCCCACATAGTAAAAATCTCTTTAATTTTTGAAGAAGGCACCTTCTTCCATCTCTCTTCCTCCTCCTCTGCAGCAAGATTCTGAGCTGCGATGTGTTGCTCTTCCTGCTGAAGCTCTTGCAGCTCCTCAGTGGTGAGCTCTTCATTGTGGTCTTCCACCAATTCTTCCACACCCTCCAAACTCACATCCAACCCCATGGAACTCCCCAGTGCCACAATTGATTTTACAACAGACATAGGCTCATTAGGGTCAGTCCCAAATCCTTCAAAATCCCTCTTGTCAACACAATCTGGCCACAATTTTCTCCAGGCAGAGTTCAAAGTCCTGGTAGTCACTCCCTCCCAAGCCATACCTATAAGGGTTATGCAGTGGAGGATGCTGAAGTGTTCTCTCCAAAATTCCCTTAGGGTCAAGTGAGTGTCTGTGGTCACAGTCAAGCACCTGTGAAACATTGCTTTTGTGTAGAGTTTTTTAAAGTTTGCAATAACCTGCTGGTCCATGGGTTGGAGGAGAGGAGTGGTATTCGGGGGCAAGAACTTTACTGTGATGAACCCAAACTCCTCGAAAATTAGGTCATCCAAGTTTGGAGGATGAGCAGGTGCATTGTCCATTACTAGCACGCACTTGAGATCCAATTTCTTTTCCAGGAGATACTCCTTCACACTAGGGCCAAACACTTCATTGAACCACTCGACAAAAATTTCCCTCGTGACCCATGCCTTACTATTAGATTTCCAAAACACACACAATTTACTCTTCATAACATTGTTTTTCCTGAACACTCTGGGATTTTCAGAATGGTACACTAGTAATGGCTTCACTTTGAAATTCCCACTAGCATTAGCACAGAACATTAGCGTCAGCCTGTCTTTCATAGGCTTGTGTCCTGGCATTGCCTTTTCCTCTTGTGTAATGAAGGTCCTCTTTGGCATTTTCTTCCAAAAGAGGCCTGTTTCATCACAATTGAACACTTGTTCAGGTTTCAGTCCTTCAGCCTCTATGTACTCCTGGAATTCATGCACATATTTTTCAGCCGCCTTGTGGTCCGAACTGGCAGCCTCACCATGCCTTACCACACTGTGTATGCCAGTACGGTTCTTAAATCTCTCAAACCAGCCTTTGCTGGCCTTAAATTCACTCACTTCACCACTATTTGCAGGCAATTTCTTTACCAAATCTTCATGCAACTGCCTAGCCTTTTCACAAATAATCAAAGTCATAAGAGTATCTCCTGCTAATTGTTTCTCATTTATCCACACCAATAATAACTTCTCAACCTCTTCCAGTACTGGTGATCTCATTTTTGTCAGCATAGTTACTCCCTTTGCAACAACAGCATCCTTGATTTCCTTTTTCTTGGCCACTATGGAACATAAGGTTGTGTAGGGTTTTTTATACATCCTGGACAGTTCGGCCACACTTGTACCACTTTCATATTGTTCAATGATGGTTTTCTTAAATTCAATCATATTTCTCACCTTCTTTACCACAAGCTTGGCACTAGGAGCTTTCTTTGGAGCCATGGTAGCTTATTTAGTACTTGCAAGCACTAAAATAAATGGAATATTATGAAATATTTCACTGGAGCACGTGAGAGGACCTTCGCTCACTGGTAAACAATGCCAGACTGGCTGCCGCCCTGGCTCATGCAGTGGGTACGCGTCCCGGACGAACTATGACTCGCGAGTCAACCTATGAAAAGCGAGTCCATGTTTATACGAAAATACCCCTATGATTGGCGAATTTTACGATTGCCGGGAACTACGAAAAGCGGGGGACCACTGTATATGTGTTTGGACCATTTACGGGTTAAGCATGAAATTAAGATTATTTTTCACAACTGTCTCAAGTAAAAATACTACATTATTTCAAAATAAAACTGATTGGATTATACTGACACAAGTTTCTGATTTAGAAATGCATGGTTTCTAGAATATATTTTAGGCTTATAATACAAGATTTTATTCTGAAATTTGTGTACAGACTTATGATACAAGACTCAGTCCTGAAATTTGTTTACAGCGCTGTATCAGAAGATGGGGAAATATCTCGTGAGAGTGGTGAAGCGACGAAGTCTCCACAGGTGGATAAAGAAAGATCACCCTCACCCAAAAAGAAGAAAAAGAGGAAGAGAAGGAAGAAAAGCAAATCTCAGAAAAATGATTCGTCTTTAGATGAATCAAGCACTGAGGAGGTAAACAGGAAGAGAAAAAAGCACAAAGACAAGAAGCCTCAGTACCCTAATCCTGATAAATATTCGTCCAGGTCACGTTCAAGATCCCTAACTCCTCCAAGAAGTACAGATAAAAGAGCTAGGTTGGGGTCGCATTCCAGATCAGGATCCAGGTCAAGAAATGTTGAGTCAAGAAAACAACTGAAGTATCGAAACAGATCCAGGTCACGAACCAGAAGATCTCACTCAAGATGTATATCATCCAAATCAGGATCGAGAAACAAGTCCAGGTCATTGTCTAGAGGTAGGAAATCCAAGTCAGCGTCGAGATCTAGAAAATCCAGGTCATGGTCGAGAGGTAGAAGGTCCAGGTCATGGTCAAGAAGCAGAAGGACCCGGTCAAGAAGCAGAAGGACCCGGTCAGGAAGCAGAAGATCCCGGTCAAGAAGCAGAAGGACTCAGTCAAGAAGCAGAAGGACTCGGTCAAGAAGCAGAAGGACTCGGTCAAGAAGCAGAAGGACTCGGTCAAGAAGTAGGAGGTCCAGATCTTGGTCAAGAAATAGAGGATCGAGATTCAGAAGATCTAGATCAGGTTCCAGGTTAGGATCAACATCAAGATCAAGAATTAAATGGAGTCCAAGGCCGAGATTCAGAAGATCCAGGTCAGGCTCAAGAAAAAGACGGGGTATAAGGCAGCAGGCGTCACGTTTTAAGAGAAGGTAAATAAGCCCAAAATTAGAAATATTTGTGGTAATATTATGTTAAGGACATGAAACGTGTATTTTCTTTAATTACAAATGAGAGTTTATATACTTATATTATTTATGTTAAATATAATTGGAATGAACTTTAATAAGTGACTTCCACTCACGTTTTCACAAAATAACAGGAATGCAGTACAATCTTTCATTTCACGCAAATACGATATGTTAGTCACTCAGTGTGTGTGTTATGTTATTGAAAGTCAGCACATACAGTAAATGTAATATATTAATACATGTATATATTAAACTCTGTTAGATTAGTTTGGTTAGGTAATACAGACAAGAATCCTTTATCTTATTTGCTTGGGACTGGAAGTGTTTTGGATTTCGGATTTTTTCAAATTTTGGAATATTTGTATATTTGCATCTATAAAATAGGACAGCTTGGGGATGGGACCCAAATCTAAACATAGTACTGTACTGTACAGGTACTATACCAAAAAAACATGTGCTGCTTACAAAAAGACGATAAATGCCCCCAATTCTGACTGACTTAAGCTAAAATGCACTGAATTTACATGAAACAGTGCTAAAATGGGCTAAATTTATGTGAAATGTTACTAAAATATGCTAAATTTACAGGAAAGTGCTAATCACACTAAATTCACGTGAAGTGCTAAAATATGCTATATTTATATGAAATGGTGCTAAAATGTGCTAAATTTATGTAAAATGGTGCTATAACATGCCTAAAGAAAAGTCGTGAGTTTAAAATGGTACAGGATGAACTGAAATATCTGAGGACCACAGTGGTAGCACCCAGAAGGACAAAGGGGTGAAACCCCTAAAATACATCAGTTCCCCCCTAAACCCCCAAATAAAAAAAATAATACTGCCTCAAGACAAGCTCCTTAGCCTCCCACCTCTTTCAACTAGATTTCCACCTTTGAGCCACTCCAATATAAACCTTGTGGTGCCACCCCTAAAGGATGCTTCTGGAGCTCAACTTCTCTGTGGCCTAGTCCCAGACCAGGCCTCCTGGTGTATCAGTGCCTGATCAACTAGGCTGTTACTGCTGGCTGCTTGTAGTACAACATAAGTACCACAGGCTGGCTGGTAAGGAACTGATTTGAGGAACTTGTTAAGTTACCCCCATGAAGAACTTGTTAAGGTCCCTCTTGAAGACATCCAGAGGTTTGTTGGCTATTCCCCTCATGCATGAAGGAAGGGCTTTGAAAAGTCTGGGATCTCTGACATTCATTGGGTTCTTGCTCTCTAGGGATTAATCTCCAATTCTTGGGTTAATTGTGAATTGTTTCAGACACTGTATTGCTGACTTATTCTATATAGTACTCGTTTGTGCTCTCCAGGATGCATTGAAAGTTAAATGATAATTTGTGTTTCTAGTAGATCAAGATCGTATTCACCGCCTGGAACAAGGAGGCGCTGGAGGTCCAAGTCACGCTCACGGTCAAGGGAACGTGTTAGACACAAGAATAAGGATAAGAAAAACAAGAATGACAGTGTGAACTATTTTGAGTAAGTTTGAACTTTGTAACACTATAACTTACTTCATTTTGAGTGTGTGAACAGTGATCGCTTGATTATTGGACCTAAAGGGAAAAAAGGTGTGGGCAGATAATCAAAATTTTTGGTAATTGAAGATCTTTTAGCCAGTTAAACTTTCATTTTATTCTTGAGATTGGCAGAACAGGGATTTCTCTGTTTTGATCTCAGATTCACCTTGTGAACACACAGTACATACTGGTATATAGCACAGATCTATAAACATTGGTTAATCATACCTTTCAGAGCCTTGATATCTAAAATGCTTGCAAATTCTTAAAAGAAAAAATGAACCCAACTCATACACCAAACAAACATATAAAATCAGTTCATTTGATAAAGTAAATAAATAAATAAATATATATATATATATATATATATATATATATATATATATATATATATATATATATATATATATATATATATATATATATATATATATATATATGTATCATATATATATATATATATATATATATATATATATATTTTTTTTTTTAACAAGTCATTCTATCTTCCCATTATTAATGTGATTAATTTTTTCCCAAAAATATGATCACGTGTACAAACGAGTCATAAATAAAAGTCCCTGCATTTGATAAAAAAAATACATATTAATTTGCCTTGAGTGAGTTAACAATTTTGTCTCATAACTCTTGTATGGCAAATACATTACTTTGGCTTCAGGAATCTTGCATGCTGCACCGCTACTTCAGTAATTACTTTACAAATTACATTTGAAAAGTTCCATATACATTATGTGCATTAAGTAATTATAAGAGATGTCTGTTCACAGCCTAATACAAATGAATGGTGTATTCACATGTTAAACTTAACTTACACAACTTACATTAGCTTTAACTTAGCAATACGTAACATTTAATCTTGGCTTCCAGAGACAGAGTCATGGCTGGATTGTGTACTTGGCGTTCTAACCACAAATTGATCCATTTTTGTCTGTTTCCTATTGACCATCTAAAGAATAAAGTCTTTGATCGCCCTTAAGTGTGGATATTGACCTGCCAAGCCCTCATGATCAGTTAATAGAAGCAAGATTGGTAAGTTTATCCACATATTCCAAATATGAACTGTATTTTATCTGTTGTGATGCATGAATAAAATCTCCATCATCTTCCACATGGGTAGAACTCGTCTGGGCAGTCTCCTCATCTCTTAATATGACGTAACCTGAATTCCTAGCATTAACCTCTACTTCATTTGTCTTTCTAAACGTTATATGAATCTCAGTATTGAATTGTTTAGTCATATTCTGATTATGCATTATCATCAAGAGGGTTAAGTTTATTGTAGCAGTCTTTGAGGTCCTCCTATTAATCTCACTCAGAACTTGAGCCCTTTTAGAGATTCAGTATCTTCTTTAATTGCACACATCTATTTTTTCTTAAGCTGCTTTTGGCTCTATTGTCCATCTTCATTAGCCTATGCTAGGCGGGTCCTACTCACTCATGTTATTAGCGTCAATGCTGCTGTCCTGTTTATCCATTCCACTGCTACTTTGTACTCAAAGATATCAGTCTAAATAACATCAAAAATATTATATACAAATACAATGAGTGAATGATGGTGAAAGTTTTTCTTTTTCGGGCCACCCTGCCTTGGTGGGAATCGGCCAGTGTGATAATAAAAAAAAAAACAATGTATGTGACTGAGAGTGGTTGGGTTTGAGTATGACCTGCCAAGCATGGGTCAGTAGGCCTATTGCAGTGCTCTTAAAGTATTTATCTTCTTGACTGTAGTTGAAATTCTTTTGTACCAGCTTTCACTCTCCTAACTCATCTTCATAAGAACTTAGAATTACCATATCTTTTCTCAATGTACCTTTTTTAACTGGGAGGGATGTGGTGTTGGGTGATAAACATTTTATTTTAACATCCTTTGAAGTTAGAATATGAGCATTTGGTTTAGTAAGGTCATAGTTTATCAATAACAAAGCCTTAGTGTTGACGGCATCCACAACCACAGTTCTGGATAAGCAAAGGCCAGATAATCAAGCGACCATTGTAATTGTGTACTGTATATTTGTACAAGTACTATATACATGTATAGTACACATACATGTGTGCATGTATTTGTAAAAGTACAGTAATTTGTATATTACACAGAAAAAAATTTATATATATATATATATATAATTTTTTTTTTTAACAAGTGTGTGTGTGTGTGTGTGTGTGTGTGTGTGTGTGTGTGTGTGTGTGTGTGTGTGTGTTTATTTATTCTAAATACTGAATAAATATTTTGAATTTTACGAATAACCTACAATTTAGAGATGACACTTGTTTAAAGTTTCTTTACCAAATTGTGGGTTATTATTTAATTGTTCCAGCCACAATGTTGTGCCTTAATTTTCAAATACTTTGAATCTGTCTTTCATATTCACAAGTACACAGTAATCAGTATACACGTATTTTTTACTTAGATCAGATAAGATAGTCATGGGCAGCAAGAGCGTCTTCTTGGAGGACCTTCATGGTTTGGTCAAACCTGAGAGGGCCTTTTTCCTCAGTGCAGATGGGGACAGAAACAATATCGCATTTCCCACCACACATCACACTCAGTTAGCAAGGTACGGTTATGTGTATTCTGTTTAGCGATGTACTGGAAAGAAGGGACGAAGGATTTTTTTTCTTTTTTAATAAACAAAATGTCGTTCTTCAAGGTGAGTTTGTGTTATGTGAAGGATTGTGTTGTGCTTGGAGAACGTTATGCACTACAGGGTGAGTTGTAATAGTCATATGTCAAAACTGTATGACAGTTCCTCCTCCAGAGAGTGTATTTAGAGTTTCTAAACATGTCCCAGAGAGTGTATTTAGAGTTTCTACACATGTCCCAGAGAGTGCATTTAGAGTTTATAAATATGCTTTGGTGTAAACAGTATTGTATTTACGTTCTGGGGATGTTCAGAAGTTGTTAATGAGCTTAATATATCTTTAGTCATTTTATCTAAATTTACCTTAAATTGTTTTAATATAGCTCCATCTTGTGTGCTTCCTTAGCAATGGACTCATCTGCAGTACTGGTCAAGAACAGCCATCTTCTCATCAGTATTCTGGAATTTTCACTTCACACTGTCAGCATCAGACTGGCTTGCTCATCACAGTGGTGGTGTGAAGATTTGACTAAGCCTCCAGATTCCAGGGCCTAATTGGTTAATTAATCGTGATGATTTAAAAAAATTAAACAGTGATTGACTGGCTTTATATGCAGGCCAGTTGCATGTGACTCGTGTTTAGTGAACCTGTCTTATTTCTGCTTAAAAAAAAAAATTGAGGTGAGATACATGAATAAAAATATATACTATAAATTAATTTTTCAGATTTATTTTATTTCAACAAAAAAATATAATGACTGCTACATTTCAGACATGTGCGATAGAAAGGGATAAATACCATCCTAACAAATCTAAATTAGTGAATGAATTGATGCCTTAATGTTTCATCTGTTTGTGGGAATGTGTAGATTATGTCTAATGTATCTGTAAATTAGGCTCAGAGCCTAACTTACAGATACAGAGATATGTAGTTCTCTCTCCTATGTTCACTTTTAATTTCCTCCTTTTACATACCCTCCCATATTTGCCCACCAACCTTTGCAACTTCTCTTCAGAATCTCCCAAATGCATAGTGTCGTCGGCAAAAAACAGCTGTGACAACTCCCACTTTGTATTACGTTCTGTATATTTTAATCCCACACCTCTCCCAACACCCTAGCATTCACTTCTTTTACAACCTGATCTATAATTATCTCCCTTCCTTCCCTTCCTCATTCTCTGGCTCAGGCTTCAGGAGTAGAACTCTTGAAACCCCTCAGAGGTATATCAAGGGTATCCTCTTTCCTCTCACTCTTTGTTTCACATCTTGATTATTTCTATCATTTTTCTTTTTTCTTTTTTTTTTGTAATGGTAAGTACACTAGAGAGAGAAAATACAGCTGTTTTCTGTTATGTGGACAGATGATTTAACAGATTTATATTAGACTTTTATGCATTTTTTAATGAAGAAGATACACTGTCAAGTACCAAATATAAAGGCAAAGAAATCTGTTGTAAATAATAATAATAATTTTCTCAAGAATATAATGCTGCTGAAGCCTAAATTATTAGTTTACATGTCAGGAAAACAACATGAATTATGGGAACTAGTTATTTTGCAAACAACTTCAGTAGATATACAGGTGGGCTCCACTTATACAGTGCAGCGCTGTATAGCCCTTGTGGTTTAGCGCTTCTTTATTATTATAATTATAATCCACTTATACAGCAGGTTAAGTTCTAGGCTACTGCTGTAAAGTGAAACATAGCCTTTTTCATTTTCAAATGGATATAAAAGTCTGATAATATGTTTACTCTATCTTATTTTAAGTAAACAATAGAGATAGCTCTAAAAAAAACTGCATATACAGTATACACATTACTGAAAATAATTTCATCTTTGGTTTATAGTGAGTGTTGGATATATTTACTGTAGGACGTCTGAATAAATGAAGAATGGGTATAACTGAAAACTGCTGCATTAGCAAAATACCACAAAATGAGGCTATATAAAATGGGGCCCACCTGTAATTCATGACGTGGGCTTACTGTGTAAGGAATACATATGTGAAAAATGGTAAGGTGATACCAACAAAATGTGGAAAAGACACTTATATTGAGTTCAGGATATTTCCTGTAATAAATGTCCTGGACTGTACCTAAGTGTTTTTTCCACACAGTAATGTATACATGTATGTTTAGTGCAGTGACAAAGCAGACCATACAAAGGCATCATTATGGGTAGCTCTTCCTGCAGTTGGCCTACCTGCAGCACCTCCTGTGTTTCACCTCGGCTGTGTAGTGCTAAATGATCCATACAGGTTTGAAACTCTCCACACGATAATAGCTCTAGTAATGGGCCATAGGTAAATTAATAATGTAGGTAATTCCAAGCTTGGATATTTTGTATATTAGTACGATGTACTAATTTTGTAGTTATGGGGTGCCATAGTAAATGAAGTGTACATCATGCTTAACAGATTTCTATATATAACAAAAAGTTACTTATTGCATTAACCCTTCAAGAAGGGTGCCATAATACTGATGGACTCTTGATCCAAGGAATTGAAGCTACTTTTCCCTTGCATCGCGCCTGATTATGTTTTCCCAGGAGCTATGTGACCATTACAAATTTATTGCTTTCTCATGAATATAATAATTTATAGCATTGGATTGCATGTATACATTTCTTCTGTTGCAGTTACAAGACGAAAGTCAAGGGACTTCTTGGAAGCAGTGTCACGAAAGATAAACTTAAGTCTAATAAGAAGACTCTGAGATATTTCAAGAGAGTTGCTCTGAAGATGATGTACTCCGATGCTACGAAGGTTAGAACATTGCCTATTGAGAATAGTGAAGGCAAGGAAAACCACAATGGCTATATTCCAGTTGAGCTGACATATGCCGAGGAAGCCAGAGCAAAGAATACCACCCAGCATTCAGAAGTGAACCCCCTGGGAATACACGATAGTACAACACAACAATATTTGATGGGCTTAGGAAATGTCAGGCAAGAGGAAAGCCAACAGAGTAGCCAAAAAATTGAATATGAATACTGGCAAAATCATTCAAAGAAGTACAACGAGAGACTTGGAAAAGAGCCAGGCAATGTACCGTTGTGGCTGGAATTTGTTAGATTTCAAGATGAAGCCTATTTGTATCTTTTTCAGGGTACAGACTCCAATAACAAGGATAGTAAAAAGAAGCATAAGAGAAATCGGAAAGCTTTAGCAGAGAGGAAAATTTCCATATTAGACAGTGCCATCAAGAAAAACTTTAGGTCTCTAGAGTTGCAGTTTGAGCGTCTGGAAATTGGCAAGGATATTTGGGATGACAAAAAACTCAAGCAGGAATGGGGCACACTAATATTCAACTTTCCAAATAAAATAAAAGTATGGCACCAATATCTGATATTTATGAAGACCCATTTCACCTCATTTAATTTGTCAGTGGTGGTGCAAACCTTTGCCAAATGCACTGAGAGACTGCAACAAATGCACAGTGGGGTGTTCTTGACTCATTCTCCACCTCCAGATCTTGGAAGATGCCTAGTGGATATAGCTGTCCAGCTTGCTCAAATATGGAGACAAGGAGGCCACATGGAGAGATCAATTGCCCTGTTCCAGGCACTTGTCGAGCTCAATTTTTTCAGTCCAAAACATTTGTGTACCAAGGATACGCCAGTGGAAGCAAGACTTGCTCTCTTTGAAGCTTTCTGGGATTCACGAGCACCAAGGTAGGTGCAGCATACTGTTTCAAGTAACCCTATGAATTGTAATTATTTTTTTTATTGGCACATCAGCCATTTCCCACCGAGGCAGGGTGACCCAAAAAAGAAGAAACGCTTCCATTATCACTCACTCCATCACTGGAGTAATGGTAGAATTACCCACAACATGTAGGTAAAGGGACACAGGTGCAATTAATGTGAAATTTTATTGTGGCAATGTTTCGCTCTCCAAGAGTTTGACATAGCTTAACAAAGTTCCTGGAGAGCAAAACGTTGCCACAATATAATGTCACATTAGTTGCACATGTTCTTTTACCTAACACCCATCAGTATTCCCTTATGCTGTACAGAATAATTTTTGATAAGCTAGGCTTGTGTAAATTGGTTATAATGTAACAAGTTTTAACATTGTGCTCTTACAGTCAGTATCAAATATTTTTAATTTAATAATTTCCGGGTTTTTTGTTTTTTTTGTGACGTAACTTTAAAAGGACAGAGCAAGATAAGTTGACCAAAAGCATGTATAAATCTGGGGTTGATGGAAGGAGGCATGGAGGGGCATGAGTATCCAACAGGCATGTTTGATTGGAGTGATCTGATTTACTGTTGCAGTGTTAGTAAGGTAACCTCTGTACATTTAAGAAAACTAGTGAAGCTGACTAGAGTTCTGAAGGATCATTGACTTATGTCTGTACTTTCTGGAAAGGCAGGTAGGGAGTGAGTGATGGGAGCTGTATTTCCTTCTTTGGGTACCCTACCTTGGTGGGCGATCTTATATGAACTTGTGGGCATATTAATATTTCTTTATTAAAGCATAAATTTTACATATTAAATGAAGAGAAATTTTATTAGTATGCTGTAGTATAAAAAGAAAAAACAGGAGTTAAAGGTATGATTAGCATATGCTGTAAAGAATGGCTTTTCAGGTGGAATTTGTTTGTTTTCAATACAATGGCCATCTCTCACTGAGGTAGGTACACCCAAGAAAAAAAAAACATACTCATCATCAATCATTCTGTTTTGTTAGAAATGTGTAAGCATTACAGTTCAGTTGACACTCCAAACTGCAACATTCCCATACCTCTTTCCGAGTGCAGACACTATACTACCTACCTCTCCAGTTCAAGTTCAGCTAACCAGTTGCCTTGAATGTTACCTTGCTCACACTCCAACAGCACATCAAGCCTTAAAAATCGTGTGTCTCTACTATGATTTAATATACTCACACAAGCTTACTGAACACTCAAGTCCTTAGCACTCAAACCTTCCTTCACCCTTCTCCTGGGATGATCCCTACCCATCTTTCCTTTTATCCCAGATTTGTATGCTGTCTTGATAATTCTACACAGCTCCAGCCTCTCTAAATACCCAAACCACCTCAACAGCCCTTTGTCAGTTCTCTGGATTATACCTTTGGCAACCCACACACCATCTTCTGATTTCTACACATCATGACATATCTACTGTATTATCTTTTTCTTTGCCTTTACTAGCTTCTGACTTGGTGGATTCTGTTCAGGTTTTTCTCATAGGGTTTTTGTCCTATTTCTTTTCCAAAGCCCATGGGCTAGTAGCCTTCCTTCAGCATTCATTTCTCTTGTTCTTGTATTATTATTATTATTATTATTATAATCAAGGGGGAAGCGCTAAATTCATAGGATTATACAGCACCTGTGGGGGGGGGGGGTGATGTGGAAGGTATTCATGCTTAATTCAGGGAACTGGAGCACAAATCCAATTCCCTAGATCAGGAGCTCCTCACCAGCATCAAGGAACATTCTTTGAGGGGTCTTGTTCTTGTACCTTACCTCCTCCTCACAGCCATATTTAACCCTTTCAGGGTCCAGAGGCCAAATTTCGAAGTGTGCACCAGTATCCAAGAATTTTCAGAAAATAATTTTGTTATTTTTTTCTTATGAAATGGTAGAGAATCTTTTTCTGAAGGTAATAAAACAAAAAGTACAAAATTTGATGGAAAATTGACGAAATTATGCTCTCGCGAATTTTGATGTGTCAGCGATATTTACTCATCGGCGATTTTGCAAACTTTGACTCCCATTATTCCAGTCGACCAAATTCTTAGCTATTTCACTAGTATTACTTCTGTTCTATTAATTGAGCACAAGAATTCGCCAAGTCAACTGTTTCAACTACAAAATAAAGTGATCGGAAATTGGTAATTTGTCCAATTTAATGCAAAGTTCAAATACTCCAATTTCAAAATAGGGTCCAGAATAAACAATGCAGGCATTTCTGGCACTAAACTAACATTTACTCTGTTCATTAGTTACATTTTCAGGTTTTACTAATGAATTCCATTTTGATTTTTTATTCACATCATGAATTTTTATTCAAACCAAAAAATAGAAGATTTACTGTTATGCAATATTGTAATAATTGTTTAAATAATATCACCACATTTGTGAACATATATTAGACCCACCAGCAGGCGTGTATTAGACGTGTGAGGCCATTTGTTTACTCTTGAACATCGGCAAAAATTTAAATTTCCGCTACTTTGAGCTCAACTTCAAGCCATTTCCAGTACTAAAACCAACCAAAATCATCTCTATTTCTGTAACATATCTTCCATTCTATCAAATGAGACCAAGAAATCACAAATACAACTATAAAAAACATACGAAAAAACACTGCAAAGTCACTGTTTTAAAATTACGGTCTCAGTTATTTTTCTCTCATTATGCACTATGGGCTGCAGGATTTGTTTTATGTGGTGCACACATACCACATAGATGTATTCTCTCATATCTAGGCCAAAATTTACCGCTCACAGCTTATCAGAGTGAGCTGAACTCATGACGTAGATCTACGGTTTGGACCCTCAACGTAAAGCCGTAGATCTATGGCACGGACCCTCAACGTAAAGCCGTAGATCTATGGCATGGACCCTCAACGTAAAGCCGTAGATCTATGGCACGGACCCTCAAAGGGTTAAAGCCCATTCCACATACCTATATAAAAGTGTTGGTATCACTCTTGTATATTCTGGTACATTCTACTTTTTTCCTCCACAGAGAAACCTCTTTATTTCCTTGGATGGCTCAACACACTTTTTTCCTTGCCTCGTATTTCACACATTCATCCGATGACATGTCCGCCCTCTTATGTCTGCATACCATACATTCACTTCCTCCTTAATTTCTCCAATCTAATATCCACTTTTTCCCTGCATAAACTTTGTTTTACCGTACTCATCACACTAGAAATAAAGATTATAAAAATTAATATTATTATTCTTCTTTCAACAAACTGGCCATACATAGTAATATATGCATACAGGAGAAGGGGTTACTAGCCCCTTGCTCCCGGCACGTTAATTGCCACTTACAACATGCATGGCTTACGGAGGAAGAATTCTGTTCTACTTCCCCATGGAGTATTATTATTATTACTGTAGTCTTTTCTATATTCACTTTTAATGGCTTTCTTTTACATCTCCCAAATTCATCTATATTTTATTGCATATCTTACTAATGTTCATATTGGACATTGCTGAATCATAATTATAATGTTACGTACTAATGTGCGAAGAAATAATAAACATGTTTGAGTACAGTTACCTAGGTTTGGCAGTCTTGTTGTATACAATGGACCCCCGGTTTACGATATTATTTCATTCCAGAAGTATGTTCAGGTGCCTGTACTGACCGAATTTGTTCCCATAAGGAATATTGTGAATTAGATTAGTCCATTTCAGACCCCCAAACATACACATACAAACGCACTTACATAAATACACTTACATAATTGGTCGCATTGGGAGCTGATCGTAAACCGGGGGTCCACTGTACTTTACTTTGTGAATATGCATATAAATCACTCCTATGTGGAATTTTACAGATTTGGTGAAGAGAATGCAATTGGATGGGCCCAAGTCATGGAGAGAAAGCAGAAGGTGGAGTTCCCAGAGGTTATATTAAGTAAGTTAAGGTCAGAAACGAGTGTCATTTTTTTAAGGGGAAGTTCCCATGGATTTTTTTATTTCTTTATCCATTGTACGATTTCATCCAAATTTTTATCATGTACTCTAGGAGAATGGAAGTGTATGAGGAAAAAGTTTCGTGAAGATCAGACAGTAAATAAAGATGAAAATACAAGGTAATTGTGGTTGATCTTAGGTAAGATTAAGTTGATTTCCAAATCACTTCTGCTTGGTCCCAGGGGCATGGTACCTTGAAACTACATTTGAGGTCATGACTGGAGCCACAGCTCTGGTAGGATTAATGACCGGACTTTCAATATAGCCATTTACATCATGAAAAATTTAATGAAACAAGACAGATGGTAAATAATACCAGATAAAAATTTATGAGTGGGGCTAGTAAACGCTTATCCTGTATAAATTACTAAATTTCAAAAGAAAAAAATTTAGTTTTTTCTTTTTAAGTCACCCTGCCTCAGTGAAATACAGTGGACCCCCGCATAACGATATTATTTCAATCCAGAAGTCTGTTTGGGTGCCGTTATAGACCGAATTTGTTCCCATAAGAGATATTGTGAATTAGATTAGTCCGTTTCAGACCCCCAAAAATACACCTACAAAAACACTTACAAAAATACACTTACATAATTGGTCGAGTTGGGAGCTGATCCTTATGCGGGGGTCCACTGTATAGCCAGTTCGTTGAAAAAACTTGAGATACTTCCTAGGAAGAGACATATAATATGGGACTAAAGAGAATATGAATACATGGAGTAACAATGTTAAATTAGTCCCTACAAATCATGAGGGACTGCATTCATAGGGGCACTGTTAATCTAATGTAAATTTATGCTTGCAACATAAATGTTCTTTCAGATTTGGACCCCTCAAGGCAGTTGCTTTGCTGCCAGTGAGGGAATCTTGATCCAAGGACTTGGACTCATCCTCCTCCCCTTGGATCAAGCCTTGATGCCTCCTGTTCCCCAGGAACTATATAACCTCTCAGGTTATATAGTTTCCCCTGATTAAAATAAAAAAGAAACAGATTTTATTTCATTTTATTCTTAGAAGTGCAAATTTGGGTGGGAAAATCACAGAACACAATTAAATTTTTTTTAACACATCAACTGTCTCCCACCAAGGCAGGGTGACCCAAAAAAGAAAAAAGTTTATCTTCTTTTTACATTTATAATTTATACAGGAAAAGGGGTTACTAGCCCCTTGCTCTCACCATTTTAGTCTCTTACGACACACATGGCTTACGGAGGAGTGATTTATCTCCACTTCCCCATGAAGTTCAAATGAAATTATGGTTGGTTTTCAATTTCAAGGTCATGTGCCAAACAATAATTCAAGCAAATGCACCAAACTTGACAATGGGTTACCAGCATGAAGCCCACAGATTATTTAGTTGTTTTCAAGTTGGTCATCAGTAAAAATACTAAAGGACTGAACCCCTCAAATGAGGAAGCCCACAGATTTGTAGGGACATCTGTCAATTAAATTTAATTTATACACTTTGTAAATATTTACTGTTGAAGACTTACTTTAATATGCAAATTAATTTTACAGTAATGCATGGCATTCTCAGAGCCATCATAATGTTAACAAAAATCACAGAAATATAACCTTTTTAAATCATACAGTGCCACTAAAGTAAGGTAATATATGATGTTAGCTTTATATGGAGCTATGTGTAGAAAGAGGTTTGGTAATAAGTAATACATATTTTATGAAGAAGAGGATAAATAAATATACAAGGTATGATATAGCACGTAATGAAAGTAGTTTGTTTGATTATGTATTGGTGGATAAAAGGTTGATGGATAGGCTCCAGGATGTACACGTTTATAGAGGGGCAACTGATATATCGGATTATTATTTAGTTGTAGCTACAGTTAGAGTAAGAGGTAGATAAGAAAAGAGGAAAATGGCAACAACAAGCAAGAGGGTGGTAAAAGTGTATAAACTAAGGGCGGAGGAAGTTCGAGTGAGATATAAGCAACTATTGGCAGAAAGGTCGGCTGGTGCAAGTATGAGTAGTGGGGGGGTTGAATAGGGTTGGAATAGTTTTAAAAATGCAGTATTAGAATGTGGGGCAGAAGTTTGTGGTTATAGGAGGGTGGGTGCAGGAGGAAAGAGGAGTGATTGGTGGAATGATGAAGTAAAGGGTGTGATAAAAGAGAAAAAGTTAGCTTATGAGAGGTTTTTACAAAGCAGAAGCATTATAAGAAAGGTAGAATATATGGAGAGTAAAAGAAAGGTAAAGAGAGTGGTGAGAAAGTGCAGAAGGAGAGCAGATGATAGAGCGGGATAGGCACTATCAAGAAATTTTAATGAAAATAAGAAAAAATTTTGGAGTTAAACAAGTTAAGAAAGCCTAGGGAACGAATGGATTTGCCAGTTAAAAACAGAGTTGGGGAGTTAGTAGATGGGGAGATGGAGGTTTTGGGTAGATGGCGAGAATATTTTGAGGAACTTTTAACCCTTTGACTGTCGCGGCCGTATATATACGTTTGCGAGGTACCGTGTTTGACGTATATATACTCATAAATTCTAGCGGCTTCAAATCAGGCAGGAGAAAGCTAGTAGGCCCACATGTGAGAGAATGGGTCTGTGTGGTCAGTGTGCACCACATAAAAAAAATCCTGGAGCACGCAGTGCATAATGAGAAAAAAAAAACTCCGACCGTTTTTTTTTAATTAAAATGCCGACTTTGTGGTCTATTTTCGTATAGTATTTGTGGTTGTATTCTCGTTTTCTTGGTCTCATTTGATAGAATGGAAACTATATTATAGAAATGGAGGTGATTTTGATTAATTTTACTATAAAAAGAACCTAGAAATGGAGCACAAAGTACAGGAAATGTTTGATTTTTGCCGATGTTCAAAAGTGAACAAATGATGTCATTGTCCAATAAATGTCCAAATAGCCATTCTAATACGCAGTCATGAATGGGTTGATGTAATTTTTACAATTATTACAGTATTGCAGTAGTCTGCATAACAGTAAATCTTCTATTTTTTGTTTGAATAAAATTTCAAAATAAAAAACAAGAGTAATATCACAGGGACCTGGAGACATGACTGATGAACAAAGAAAATGTTATTTTAGAGCCAGGAATGTCTGCATTGTTCATTCTGGACCTTATTTTGAAATTGTCGTATTTTTTAATTTTCGTGAAATTGGCCAAATTGCAAATTTCTGACCATGTTATTGGGTAGTTGAAATCGGTAAATGGGCAGTTTCTTGTACTCAATCGATAGAAAAAATAGAGTTCTGAAGAAATAGTTATGAGTTTGGTTGACTGGAATAACGGAATTAGCCGAAAATAGGGCTCAAAGTGGGCGAAATTGCCGATTTTTAAATATCGCCGAAGTCGCTAACTTCGCGAGAGCGTAATTCCGTCAGTTTTCCATCAAATTTCGTTTTTTTGGTGTCTTTACAATCGGGAAAAGATTCTCTATCATTTCATAAGAAAAAATAATTTTTTTTTTTTCGAATATTTTGCGACACCAGAAGCAACTTCAGGATTTGGCCCTTCGACAGTCAAAGGGTTAAATGTCGACGAAGAAAGGGAAGCGGTAATTTCATGCACTGGCCAGGGAGGTATACTATCTTTTAGGAGTAAAGAAGAACAGGATGTGAGTGTGGGGGGAGGTGCGTGAGGCATTATGTAGAATGAAAGGGGGTAAAGCAGCTGGAACTGACGGGATCGTGACAAAAATGTTAAATCGAGGGGGATATAGTGTTGGAGTGGTTGGTATTTTTGTTTAATAAATGTATGAAAGAGAGGAAGGTACCTAGGGATTGGCAGAGAGCATGTATAGCCCCTTTATATAAAGGTAAGGGGGACACAAGAGAGAGTAAAAATTTTAGAGGAATAAGTTTACTGAGTATACCAGGAAAAAGTGTACGGTAGGGTTATTATTGAAAGAATTAGAGGTAAGACAGAATGTAGGATTCCGGATGAGCAGGGAGGCTTCAGAGTGGGTAGGGGATGTGTAGATCAAGTGTTTACATTGAAGCATATATGTGAACAGTATTTAGATAAAGGTAGGGATCTTTTTATTGCATTTATGGATTTAGAAAAGGCATATGATAGAGTTGATAGGGGAACAATGTGGCAGATGTTGCAAGTATATGGAATAAGTGATAAGTTATTAAATGCTGTAAAGAGTTGTTATGAGGATAGTGAGGCTCAGGTTAAGGTGTGTAGAAGACAGGGAGACTACTTCCCGGTAAAAGTAGGTCTTAGACAGGGATGTGGAATGTCACCATGGTTGTTTAATATATTTATAGATGGGGTTGTAAAAGAAGTAAATGCTAGGGTGTTCGGGAGAGGGGTGGGATTAAATTATGGGGAATCAAATACAAAGTGGGAATTGACACAGTTACTTTTTGCTGATGATACTGTGCTTATGGGAGATTCTAAAGAAAAATTACAAAGGTTAGTGGACGAGTTTGGGAATGTGTGTAAAGGTAGAAAGTTGAAAGTGAACATAGAAAAGAGTAAGGTGATGAGGGTATCAAATGATTTAGAAAGAAAAATTGGATATCAAATTGGGGAGGAGGAGTATGGAAGAAGTGAATGTTTTACAGATACTTGGGAGTTGATGTTTTGGCGGATGGATTTATGAAGGATGAGGTTAATCATAGAATTGATGAGGGAAAAAAGGCGAGTGGTGCATTGAGGTATATGTGGAGACAAAAACGTTATCTATGGAGGCAAAGAAGGGAATGTATGAAAGTATGGTAGTACCAACACTCTTATATGGGTGTGAAGCTTGGATTGTGAATGCAGCAGCGAGGAGGTGGTTGGAGGCAGTGGAGATGTCCTGTCTAAGGGCAATGTGTGGTGTAAATATTATGCACAAAAATTCGGAGTGTGGAAATTAGGAAAAGGTGTGGAGTTAATAAAAGTATTACTCAGAGGGCTGAAGAGGGGTTGTTGAAGTGGTTTGGTCATTTAGAGAGAATGGATCAAAGTAGAATGACATGGAGAAGGAGAAGGAAGGCGGGGTAGGGGTCGTCCTCGAAAACGCTGGAAGGAAGGGGTAAGGGAGGTTTTGTGGGCGAGGGGCTTGGACTTCCAGCAGGCGTGCATGAGCGTGTTCGATAGGAGTGAATGGAGACGAATGGTATTTGGGACCTGACGATCTGTTGGAGTGTGAGCAGGGTAATATTTAGTGAAGGGATTCAGGGAAACCGGTTATTTTTATATAGCCGGACTTGAGTCTTGGAAATGGGAAGTACACTGCCTGCACTCTAAAGGAGGGATTTCGGGATATTAGCAGTTTTGAGGGATATGTTGTGTATCTTTATACGTATATGCTTCTAAACTGTTGTGTTCTGAGCACCTCTGCAAAAACAGTGATTATGTGTGAGTGAGGTGAAAGTGTTGAATGATGATGAAAGTATTTTCTTTTTGGGTCACCCTGCCTCGGTGGGAGACGGCCGACTTGCTAAAAAAAAAAAAAAAAACTTTGTATTGTTTATTACAAGAGTAGCTAATATTGTATTTTTCTTTTTTTATGTTGTGATGTCCCATAGGTGGAACACAAGACGAAGAAGATGACATCATATCCCAGGGAGGCACAACTTCACGTCTGTGGCTAGCGCTTGAGACCTCACGTGAGAGACATCACTGGCTGCCTTGGGCACAAGATCCCGAAGACTGTGAAGACCCAGACAGAATGGTTCCCTTTGAAGAACTCTCCCCCCACCTTTTCATTTTGGATTCTGTCGATGAGCGTTTTTATCTCGTCCTCCAGTTTCTTAACTTTTTCGGTGTGCCTGATACTAAAACTTTCACAGTGTCCATACCAACCGTTAACAAAGGACAAAAGAAATGCAACACAACTGAAATAAGTACAAATAACGATAATGCTTTTGAGCCTCAAATAATTGAAACACTGTCTGATATAGATTTATTTGGGTCCCATTTTCAGTTAGGAAAAACACATAAAATTAGTGAAATTCTGAATTTTGATACTGTTGGTCCATCTCTCCTAGAAGACTCGTGTGAGGAGTATTACCAGTTCTTGTGCCGGCTGCTTCAACAGGCATCTAATATATTTGATCAGTCCTATAGAAATAGAATAACAGTTCTGTACATCAAGCTGTTGAGTAAACGGTATCTAATCAAGAAGAAAAACAACACTGATAAGGCCAGGCTTAAAAGCTTTGGGAAAGAATTAAAGAAGCATATCAAAAATATATTGAAATCAGAGGAATTTAGAATGTACCTACCAGTGTACCTGGAATATGGTAAAATAGAGGAAGCTATGGGTCATTTTGACGAGGCTGAGAATGTGTATGCAACAGCGTTGTCCGTTGGAACAGCCAGTGGAAATGCTCTCGACATTACAAACGTAGACTTTCCTGCTGTTATGGACCTCTATAAGTCATATGTCCATCTTGAAATGGATAGAGAGGGAAAACTGTGCGATTGTAAGCACAGTAATAATGTCATGTACTCGCTTTGTTCACTGGTGATTGATGGAAAATTTGATGCAGCCGATGGGTCTCATGCACCAGGTGGGAACGTCCTCAAAGCTAAGAAAAAGCTGAACGAACTTCTGGAATTCTATAGTGATTCCATTGCATTTAATTGTGACAGTCATGTTCCAAAGGACAATGAAAAATTACTAACAGGTAAATTAGTGGTCTTTATTGCTATTTTACAGTTGCTAACTGTTGGTTTTAAACCTGCTTGTATAGTTTTTGAAACCATCATAGACAAAATTAAAGGAATATGTAAAGATCCAATTCCTCACAAGCTAGAGGATATTGCATTGCCTTCAGAAAGTGCTATTACTACTCCAATAATGGAGGAGAAAAGGAAAAACAAAGGTGATAAGTTAAAAATATTGGAAAGCCTCTATGAAGACTACCTGTGGCTCATAGAAGTGTCGTCTCAGCTTGGCCATCTGGTCAGGGACGGCACAATGTCACCAGTGTCACTGAGGGCGATTCTCACATCAGCTGTGCAAGTTGCTCCAGAAAACCAAAGATTTCTCCTGGTACTTGCTCAGAACCAGGTATGTGCTTTATTTTCAGAATTTATTTGGAATTTACATGTAACCCTTTACACAGATAACCCGCACATAGAAGAGAGGAGTTTACAATGACGTTTCGGTCCGACTTGGACCAAAACATTGTCGTAAGCTCCTCTCTTCTATGTGCGGGTTAACCATGTATTGTTCCAGTCACGGTATTGTGCCTTGTTTTGTTATTCGTGTAACCTTTTCACTGTCACAACCTCTGAAATAGTGCTGACGGTGTTGCAGGTTTTCAAAATCACAGCACTGGAGTAGTTGAGAACTGTTTTCTGAAACTAATGGCACAAAAAATGCTAAATTTAATGGAAAACTCATGGAATTACAATGCCGCAGAGTTGGCAGTCTGGGTGTAATTTATGCATCAGTGACTTGACTCGTTTTGAGTCTTTAGCAGTTCCATTGCTCAGTTTGACCCAGTTCGTAGCTAGATTTCTAGTATGCCTTTCACTATCAATTTAGAACAAGAAACTGCTCATTTAAGGATCAGAACTACCCTGTAAAGTGCACAGAAGTTGGTAATTTGACCAGTTTTACACAAAATTCAAACAAATTCCCAAACTAAACATTGTAGGCATTCCAGACACTACTGCAACCTTTCCTTTCCTATACAGCACTTTTCCTCCATTTTGAAGTCATCATCAAAAAAAAAAAAATCGTTTTTTACCCTTTTTCTTGGATAATAAGATGCGGTATGAGCAAGAATGATTTGTCATGGCTCTGGACATCCTAATAACTGAAGCAGGGGGGCTATCTTTTCTAGGAAAAAATCACCAAAACTCAGATTTTTGCCACTTTGAGGCCTATTTCAAGCTACTTTGGGTCTGAAACTGACCAAAATTATCTATTTCACTAGTGTTTTCCATTGTCAATAAAATCATAAAACTACCCTAGAAAACACAAAGTTACTATTTTAGACAAGACACATTCACAGAATATTTGAGAGCAGTGTGCTTAAAACAGACGAATGTGAGCGATGCTGGCATCAGTAATGTAGATTTACTTGGGAGACAGTGAAAAGGATAAACTTGTATTTTTTTATTTAATTGATCTCTGGATTTTTATTCAAATTAATGCATTGTTGGAATTCTTTCATATAAATTTTCTCTCACCATTAATGGCTAACCACTTAGCCCCAATTATACAATAAATGTAAAACTAAATGTATTAGAAAACCTTTAATTTTTTGCATAAAAATGACTTGTGGTCTGATTTGCAGATTTAATAAGAGAAATTTCTTTAACTGCTGTTTTTCAGGGACTTATTTCCCACACACACTAACGTAAAAATAAATTTAGTTTAAGGATACTTCTGCTGTGGTATTATTATTATTTTTCTCAACTCGCCTGCTGTATCCCACCGAGGCAAGGTGATCTAAAAAGAATAACAAGTTTTTTCCTTTTACATTTAATAATAATATCAAAACTAAGCGCTAAGCCCATCAGTGGTAACAGTGATGTTCTACATTGCACCTACCATTATTATCTTAAGACTTCTAGTGGATTTAATATTTATCGCTGAATGACACGGGTTTAGACTTTTTAACACGCTGGCCGTCTCTCTCCCACCAAGACAGTGTGATCCGAAAAAGAAACACTTTCACCGTCTTGCCAGAGGTGTGCAGATATGAATTACCATTCCCCCAAAATTTGTGTCAAATGTGAATTCTTATTTTTGTTTACATGGAACTACTTTAATGAATTGATACTGCAGGGTTGGCGTGATCTTCTGGGAGGCTTGGAGATCCACTCACAGAGAAGTTCTTCCATCGTGGTGTTGGTGTCGCAGATCTTGCCTCACGTCCAGAGAACTGTCACTCTCATTAATAACACAGATGAAGGTTAGTTTCCACATTATTTGTACTAATGGGGAAATCTTATACCCATAAAGGTCATATATATAGCACTTGGGGATTGGATGCAATCAGGCTTGACCCAAGGAAAATGAAGATAGCTCCAATTTCTTGGATTTAGAGTCATTCACTAGCATCAGAATAGCATAAAATCCTCATGCACACACATTTATGGGGGTTATTGATCATGATGTAGCCTTTATGAAAACTGCTACATTATAAACAGAAGCATCAAAGAGGGTGAATGCTTTAATTTTTAAACTTAAAATGGTATAATTTAGTTTGTAAAATGGTGAAGATTGGTGAAAAAATATGTACCAAGATAGTAGAGAAAGCATGCAAAGAAATCTTCAAGGTGTGCAAGGCTCTCAATAATTTTAGAGAAAGTGTGTTGTAGATTAGATAAACAACAGTTGAAGATCTTGAGCATAGACAAGATTTAGTTGAATGCATGTAGTTAAATAGTGATAAAGTTTTAACAAAGGAAGAAAAGAACATGCAAGATCTGTTAGCATGAATAAGTCACAATATTGTGGCTGGAGAAATTCACCGTTATCCAGCCATTGGTAGTGAAAACTTCCAATGATTTTCTGATCCATCCTAGACTATTACCGAGTCAACTAAATAAACAGTTCTGGCAGAAAATGAGGGAGGCATGTAAGGCAATTGGAAGTTTTTGTGAAAGTGCTGAAAGTGAAAGTAACCAATTACTTGTATGAAATTATATTGAATGTAGATGTATTATAATTGTTATAATTTAAAATCCTGGGAATTCGTGAAAATGAAGTTGAGAATAGAGCAAGGCAGGGAAGAATATGACAAGAATGAGAGGCATAAGAATGTTACATACAAGAATGTGACTTAGACTCCATGGAGTGATTATTACAGCTTTAATAAGATATAGATTTGAAACGGTGGCTTGATGTCTATAGAAGTCGAGACATGTAGTAAAGATAGGTTATCTGAGGAGCATGTGTGATATGGAATGAAAATATTTTGAAAAGTGTGGGGTGCATAGGAGGCAATGCAAAAATTCACATTGGATGATTTGCTAATGTAAGTGAGCACTACTGATTTCTTCTGATATTGCCAAGTGTGAAAGTTTGGGTGAAACTGAGTAGCTCTAACCTTATTTTCAACAAAATAATCACTACTTATTTGGTAGGATATTAATCCCAATTTTAAACACTGTCAGGGTTGCTCAGTTGTGGTCACCGGTTAGAGAACGTGTTACGAAAAGGAGTAAGTCGACCTCCGGGCAACCACTGTCCTCTTCTATGGAGATTATATTTGGCTCTAGTTGCTACTACACAACCTAAGAAATTAAGGGAATTAATTTACAGGGCACTCTCTCATTGCCCTGGTGTCAAGGTAAGAAAATAATACATTACTGAAATTTAATCAAGTCTTTGTATCAGTATCATTGACTAATATCACATGGCCTCTTTTAGCTTAGCTAAAGTAATAAATATATATAATTACAGTATATTGAGGATGACTGTTAGTTCATAGGTTAAAACTGCCAGCTTCCACTTATAAATTCCTGCCACATATAAATATCTTTAGTGAACTAGAAAATGGAGCAGCTTAGTATATATTGGCAAGCTACTTCGGTACTTTTAATCTGTCCTGCCAATATTAACGGTGGCATACAATTTGCCAGTATCAGTAAGTCACATTTCTTACATTTAATTAATTGGATACCTCATTGTCATAGTTGTTTGTTTACTCTTAAGTTTTTAATATGTAGCCCTCATTCTAGAGTATTGTGCAGAATATTATCAATAATTTTAGGCAGACATGAAAGAATACTGGTACTACATACATTAAGAAAATCGAATTTTTTGCAGTCAGATTTGTTCTTGTCTGGTTCAAAATGGTGGAGGAACAAAATTTTGCCTTCAGTTTTGTTTTAGACAAAAAATTCCTACACCAGCTATCTGGCACCAAGAGAATGGCCTAAAAAAGTAAATGCATTCCCCATCATATGTAAATGTATAGCTGCTGCTATAAAGTTTCCACTTTCTCTAATCTAACATGCATTTCTGGTTGCTTAAGCCCCCTACCATTCAAAACCTGGGATGACCCCTAACCCCAGGGTAGACATCCCGGACATGTACTGTACACCCTCTTGGTCATCCTATCCTGGTCTATCCTCTAAATGCCCAAGCCATCTCAACACTCTGACCTCGGAATTATACATTTCATGACCCCCCCACTATTCTAAATTCTACTATCCAAATTCTCTGTGTAATATTCACACTGCACATTGCTTCCAAACATGACATTTCCACTGTTTCCAGATGCTGCCTCCTCACTGCAATGTTCAAAACCCATACCTCACACCCATATAAAAGGGTTAGTTCCACTATACTATAGGCTATTTCCCATGTTGCCTTCATTGATAAACTTCATTTCTTTCTTTCTAACACACTGCTTATATTTTTTTCATTTTCTTTTATGGTTCACCATCTTTCATAGACCATCTGTTGACATGTCCAATCCATTCCCAATTATGTGAATTCATTCTCTTCCTCCACTCTGATATTCAGTCTCTGCTTACCTAGGCTTTTTTATTGCTGTAATCACCTTGTTCTTTTTGTTCATTTTTAATATCACCTTGTTTCTTTTCTATATATTTATTATTATAATCAAGGGGAAGCGCTAAACCCGGAGGATTATACAGCGCCTGGGGGGGGGGGGGGAGTGGAAGGCATTCAGGCTTAATTCGGGGAACTGGAGCACAGATCCAATTCCCTAAATCAAGAGCCCCTCACCAACATCAAGGAACCTTCTTTTCTATATAGAAGTTCACTTTTACATATCCCCCAAAACTCCTATACTATCCTTTGCAACTCCTCTTCAGAATCTTTTAAAGACTTTGAGTCATGAGTAAAGAGTAACTGTAACAACTCCTACTCTGTCAGATTCATTATACTTTAGTCCCAGTACCTGAGCATTCAGTTATTTTACAACTCCATCTTTAAATATATTAAAGAACCATGGTAACATCAGACATCTCTGGCTAAAGTCTACTTTTCCTGAAATATATAGTACCTTTGTGTCTTGCATACTCTAACCTGAGCTTCACTCTCAACATAAAAAGCCTCTTTACCACTTTTACCTATTACATATTCCATAGGTTTGCAATATCTACCACACTGCTCTTCTGTCTACCCTGTCATAGCCTTTTTCCAAATCCACTAGTTCAACAAGCAGTTTGTTGTATCTACATATTGTCTTATAAAAACATTTAGAAATTATAAACAAAGTATGGAGCACGAAGTTCTATATGATAGTTGTGAAGGATGCTCTCATAGGATTTTTTATGTACATGGAAGTAATGTTTTCAATGAAACTGGCTTAGTTATGTTCAAGATAAATAATTGGTTCCAATTAATAGCAAAACTATTTTTAATACTTTCTATATGTGTTGACAGAGTGTGTACCTGGACTGTGTGCGTCTCATGCCAGGGATGCTGAAGGAGATAGTAAATCTTCTAAGTGAGAAGGGAATGAGGGTGAGAATGCCCTTAGAAGAGTTGCAAGTTCTCACTGAAACAGAATTGGAGTTAGTTAACAAGAATGAAGATAATGTTGTAGACAGTGACGAGGAAGAAGACCAGGAAACCAAAGATTAGAAACAGTACACAGACTTATGACTGTCTAGACAATGCTTTAGTTACCTAAATGCCAGGCATTAAAAGAGATGAATTAAATCAGTGTGTGTTTTCTACCACTTTGTCACGAGTCTTACCCTCCCCACCACCCAAAAAAAAATTTTTTTTTTGCTAATGACATTTTATCTAGTAATTCATACATCTCCCACCCATTGCTTTTTATATCATTGTTTTGGGAAAATGTTCTTTCTGGCCATACCAAAAAAAAAAAAAACAAAGTTCTATAGATAATTGCAGAAATTCATTTTTCATGTTAGATTCTTTTTATAATAAGGTTGTTTTTAATCACAAATATTGTACACTTAACTGCAGAAATGTCACATAAACAGGAAGAATTAATATATGTGCCTTTTGGAATGTGTGTGTTATTTTCCCCTGAAATTATAAACTACACATTCCCCAACACTCCCAAAAGATAACTAATTTTGGTCATACAAGTTAAAGAGCCACAGTACATAATATACAGGTACTCCTTGACTTACAATGGGGTTACGTTCCGACAAACCCATCTTAAGTCTAACATCAATTTATTTTTTTAACACATCAGCCATTTCTCACCAAGGTAGGGTGACCCAAAAAGAAAGAAAAAACTTTCATCCTCATTCAACACTTTCACCATCATTTATACATAATCACTTATACATAATCACAGTACTCGCTCCCATCTTGTTCCTCATCCTCATATCCGACATAGACAAGGATGTCAGCCACAGCACCGTGTCTTCCTTTGCAGATGACACCCGAATCTGCATGACAGTGTCTTCCATTGCAGACACTGCAAAGCTCCAGGCGGACATCAACCAAATCTTTCAGTGGGCTGCAGAAAACAGTATGAAGTTCAACGATGAGAAATTTCAATTACTCAGATATGGTAAACATGAGGAAATTAAATCTTCATCAGAGTACAAAACAAATGTTGGCCACAAAATAGAGCGAAACGCCAACGTCAAAGACCTGGGAGTGATCATGTCGGAGGATCTCACCTTCAAGGACCATAACATTGTATCAATCGCATCTGCTAGAAAAATGACAGGATGGATAATGAGAACCTTCAAAACTAGGGAGGCCAAGCCCATGATGACACTCTTCAGGTCACTTGTTCTATCTAGGCTGGAATATTGCTGCACACTAACAGCACCTTTCAAGGCAGGTGAAATTGCTGACCTAGAAAATGTACAGAGAAGCTTCACGGCGCGCATAACAGAGATAAAACACCTCAATTACTGGGAGCGCTTGAGGTTCCTAAACCTGTATTCCCTGGAATGCAGGCGGGAGAGATACATGATTATATACACCTGGAAAATCCTAAAGGGACTAGTACCGAACTTGCACACGAAAATCACTCACTACGAAAGCAAAAGACTTGGCAGACGATGCACCATCCCCCCAATGAAAAGCAGGGGTGTCACTAGCACGTTAAGAGACCATACAATAAGTGTCAGGGGCCCGAGACTGTTTAACTGCCTCCCAGCATACATAAGGGGGATTACCAACAGACCCCTGGCAGTCTTCAAGCTGGCACTAGACAAGCACCTAAAGTCGGTTCCTGACCAGCCGGGCTGTGGCTCGTACGTTGGTTTGCGTGCAGCCAGCAGTAACAGCCTGGTTGATCAGGCTCTGATCCACCAGGAGGCCTGGTCACAGACCGGGCCGTGGGGGCGTTGACCCCCGGAATTCTCTCCAGATAAATAATCAAAAGAAGCGCTAAACCGCAAGGGTTATACATACATAATCACCGTCTTTGCAGAGGCACTCGGACATGACAGTTTAGATATCAATGTATGTTAAATACAATAAATAACTACTGTCGCTGAATAAGTAAATAAACAACTAATTACTGTAAATATCAGTATTGAAAAGTAAGTAAACGAATACATGAGACAAAGTTGCCGCCTTCGTGCTGGGTAATTATCTTGAGTTTCATCTCCAAAGTAATTGCTTTTGCACCACTGTAATATAATCAAACCATCATAAATCAAAGATCAAAAGGTAACATTCTAGATCTATACAAGGAAAATAATAGTTGGCAAAGGGTACTGTTGTTACAATACATTCCTGGGAAAAGTGCTCAACATCCACAAGCTGTAGTGTCTGAAGTGAAAACATTTACTCTGAGGAAGTGGAGTGCAGCACAAATCCCTTGGATCAAGATCATGTCAGCAAAAAGTGAGTGGAAAACTCTCGGAACTCATCAAAGGTATTCCCACTGAAGGAACGGGTGACAGAACCAAGCGATAATGGTACATAACAAGCACAAATGTAAACTCAAGAATTAAGAGCAAAGTTCACTTATATGTAATTCAAACTTGTTGGTTAAAGCAAATAAATTAATTCAAAATTTGATGCAAAAGCTCATGACACCGAAGGGCTCTTGATGCAGGGAATAAAAGCTATCGGTCTCTTCCTTAGTGCAAACTACTTGCCATTCCCTAGTCACTCTACAACCCCTAAGAGCTTAGCACTTTCCATTATTATTATTATTAATATTATAAGAGTATCAGATGAATCATTAAACATAAAAGCTACATATTCACTAAAATGTGTCATATTAAACAAAAAATAGATGCATTTCTGTATAACTGGAACTACCCTCCCTTTCCTTGGATTAAACATGATTACCTCCCATTCCCAGATGCTCTAACTCCTATGAGTTAAGTGCTTCCTAATGAATGTAATGCTTATATAATATCCCCGAAGGAAGATTCCTTCACGCAGGTGAAGGAATCTTGATGCAAGAAATCAGACCTGTTCTGTTCTTCCCTGAATCAAATTTGACTTCCTCCAACCCTCCCAGGTATTACCTGACCCCTACAAGTTTAGTGATTCCCCAATAAAGCAGTCATAGGTACTGCCTGTGCAACCCAGGTGCTGTATGACTACCTACAAATTCAGTACTTTTCCCTAAATGCAATAACAATGTTTTTTTTTTTTTTTTCAACAAGTCGGCCGTCTCCCACCGAGGCAGGGTGACCCAAAAAAGAAAGAAAATCCCCAAAAAGAAAATACTTTCATCATCATTCAACACTTTCACCACACTCACACATTATCACTGCTTTCTTTTGCAGAGGTGCTCAGAATACAACAGTTTAGAAGCATATACGTATAAAGATACACAATATATCCCTCCAAACTGCCAATATCCCATACCCCTCCTTTAAAGTGCAGGTATTGTACTTCCCATTTCCAGGACTCAAGTCCGACTATATGAAAATAACCGGTTTCCCTGAATCCCTTCACTAAATATTACCCTGCTCACACTCCAACAGATCGTCAGGTCCCAAGTATCATTCGTCTCCATTCACTCCTATCTAACACGCTCATGCACGCTTGCTGGAAGTCCAAGCCCCTCACCCACAAAACCTCCTTTACCCCCTCTTTCCAACCCTTTCGAGGACGACCCCTACCCCTCCTTCCTTCCCCTATAGATTTATATGCTTTCCATGTCATTCTACTTTGATCCATTCTCTCTAAATGACCATACCACCTCAACAACCCCTCTTCTGCCCTCTGACTAATGCTTTTATTAACTCCACACCTTCTCCTAATTTCCACACTCCGAATTTTCTGCATAATATTTACACCACACATTGCCCTTAGACAGGACATCTCCACTGCCTCCAACCGTCTCCTCGCTGCTGCATTTACCACCCAAGCTTCACATCCATATAAGTGTTGGTACTACTATACTTTCATACATTCCCTTCTTTGCCTCCATAGATAACGTTTTTTGACTCCACATATACCTCAACGCACCACTCACCTTTTTTCCCTCATCAATTCTATGATTAACCTCATCCTTCATAAATCCATCCGCCGACACGTCAACTCCCAAGTATCTGAAAACATTCACTTCTTCCATACTCCTCCTCCCCAATTTGATATCCAATTTTTCTTTATCTAAATCATTTGATACCCTCATCACCTTACTCTTTTCTATGTTCACTTTCAACTTTCTACCTTTACACACATTCTCAAACTCATCCACTAACCTTTGCAATTTTTCTTTAGAATCTCCCATAAGCACAGTATCATCAGCAAAAAGTAACTGTGTCAATTCCCATTTTGAATTTGATTCCCCATAATTTAATCCCACCCCTCTCCCGAACACCCGGTGGTCTGGTGGCTAAAGCTCCCGCTTCACACACGGAGGGCCCGGGTTCGATTCCCGGCGGGTGGAAACATTCGACACGTTTCCTTACACCTGTTGTCCTGTTCACCTAGCAGCAAATAGGTACCTGGGTGTTAGTCGACTGGTGTGGGTCGCATCCTGGGGGACAAGATTAAGGACCCCAATGGAAATAAGTTAGACAGTCCTCGATGACGCACTGACTTTCTTGGGTTATCCTGGGTGGCTAACCCTCCGGGGTTAAAAATCCGAACGAAATCTTATCTTATCTTATCTTAACCCCATCTATAAATATATTAAACAACCATGGTGACATTACACATCCCTGTCTAAGACCTACTTTTACCGGGAAGTATTCTCCCTCTCTTCTACACACCCTAACCTGAGCCTCACTATCCTCATAAAAACTCTTTACAGCATTTAGTAACTTACCACCTATTCCATATACTTGCAACATCTGCCACATTGCTCCTCTATCCGCTCTATCATATGCCTTTTCTAAATCCATAAATGCAATAAAAACTTCCCTACCTTTATCTAAATACTGTTCACATATATGCTTCAATGTAAATACTTGATCTACACATCCCCTACCCACTCTGAAGCCTCCCTGCTCATCCGCAATCCTACATTCTGTCTTACCTCTAATTCTTTCAATTATAACCCTACCGTATGCTTTTCCTGGTATACTCAGTAAACTTATTCCTCTATAATTTTTACAATCTCTTTTGTCCCCTTTCCCTTTATATAAAGGGACTATACATGCTCTCTGCCAATCCCTAGGTACCTTCCCCTCTTTCATATATTTATTAAACAAAAGTACCAACCACTCCAACACTATATCCCCCCCCCTGCTTTTAACATTTCTGTCATGATCCCATCAGTTCCAGCTGCTTTACCCCCTTTCATTCTACGTAATGCCTCACGTACCTCCACCACACTTACATTCTGCTCTTCTTCACTCCTAAAAGATGGTATACCTCCCTGGCCAGTGCATGAAATTACCACCTCCCTTTCTTCCTTAACATTTAAAAGTTCCTCAAAATATTCTCGCCATCTACCTAATAACAATGTACATTTTTTTAATAGACGCACTGGCCGTGTCCCATCGTGGCAAGGCGACCTGAAAAAGAAGAGACGCTTCCATTTTTATATTCAGTAATTTATACAGAAGGGGTTACTACACCTTTCCTCCTGAAAAAATATACATACAAAGCATTAAAAAAGAATAGTAGATATTCTGAAGAACAAGTTACACAAATTATTATTTAAAAAAGATAGTGGATAATTTGAAGAACATTTAAAGTTACACAAATTATTATTATTATGACAACTAAGCACTAACCTATAAAGGTCATATAGCGCTGAGAGTTATACAAAGTATTAATTATTCAATAAAAATTTAGATAGAGGAATTTAGTTGTTCTCAGAACAATACAAGCAATGGTAAAAGGCTAGTCAGTATATACTCGGTGCTTGTTGTAGTCTTTGTATTCAGTACATATGCAAACACACATTCATTGCTGCCACTAAAATGGGTAATTAAAAATTTATCACAGAAAAAGGAACAAGTATTTCATTAAACTATCAGGGGAAGATACGTTAAGTCAGTAAGACTTTTTCTTACATAGAAAATTATCTATTATATATCAGTTCTTCTATAAAGCTCTTGTGTAGAGTGCAATTTTTCATAAATATGATTGAAAAAGTATATCCAAAATTTAATATTGCTTGGAAAGGCCTTTACTGTACATGCTATTCAATATTCAATGCACATTTTTTTAACTGCATTTAAAAAAAATTACACCACATAGAGCTTCATAAGAGAGCCGACTATTGTATTATGACTCACGAAATTGTAATAACACTCTGGCCTGAAAGTTCTGCAACTTTCCATGAGTTCATGTCCCGACCATTCCCTGATTTATGTTTTATTTTATTAAATTGTCATTATAAACTACAGCAGGACCCCTATATCTGCAGGGGGATACATTCCAAGGACCTGCCACGAATACCAAAATAACGGATAGTAGCAAACCCTATATCTAAGTCTTTTTCATTTGCATAAATACCTATTATAAAGTTTAATTGACAAATTAAGCACAATAAGTGGAGAATTATCTCTCTTTCACTGATGGGAAGCACTTCAAGGCTTCTCTTAGGTTTTGAAGAACTTTCTCCATCACTACATTTGCACTCTGAGGCATTATTAAGCAAAATTAAGGGTAATTTTTGGGCCATGGTAAACCGTGGATAACTGAAACTGTCGATACCGGACCCATGGATATTGGGGTTCTACTGTACTGTTATTATCACCTTCAAAAACAAATTAAACTAGTATTGGTCATATAGAAGTCCTAATTAATGTAACTTCACCCTTGAAGAACTGTTAATGGAAGAAATTGGAGCTACCTTCACTTCTCGTGGATCTAACCTTATTACATTCCATTTCCCAAGTACTGTATGACCCAAATGGGTTCAGCATTTCACAATGAATATACAACAGAGAATCCTTGCTTAACTACCTAGAGTGTCACCCAAGGAATGCTTCACTAAGTAAAAAATACATTAAGTGAATAGCCTTTTTTCATGGAAGCCCATGTTATAACTCTAGATGAGGACCAGGATAATATTTCATATCAAATTCCTATTAACTTTTTCAACAACGAAATTAAAAAAATATGTAATCACCCGAGTTCGGTCCACTGTTTAACAGAGGCATAGTAATATTACACACCTGCTTTACAAGTACATAACATAAAAAGTATGAAATATTAGACAAGAGAGAGTACATAATATACTAAACAGCACATAATTTACTAAACAGTACATAATATACTATATAGTATATATACTACACAATACATAATATACTATACTCTCTCTCTTCACCAGAGACGAGTTCATTGTTTAGTAGGAGCATAGTGGTGTTATATTTTTTTTCATTTTTTAATGTATTGGCCATATCCCATCAAGGCAGGGTGACCTAAAAAGAAAACTAAAGTTTTTCTATTCATGTTTAGTAACGTACACTGTTACTTGCTCCTTGCTCTTGGCACTTTAGTCGCTTCTTACGACATGCATGGCTTATGGAGGAAGGATTCATAGTGGTGTTATATCCCCATTTTATAAAGGGATAGCAAAATTACTATGACAATATCAAAATATTGAGAGAAGTATCACAACGTGTATTTGAATGGTGCCCCGTGGCCTGGTGGCTAAAACTCTCGCTTCACACGGTGAGGATCCAGGTTCGATTCCTGGCAAGGGTAGAAACATTGGGAGTATTTCTTTACATCGGTTGTCTATGTTCACCATCAGTAAAATGGGTACCTGGGTGTTAGTAAACTGGTGTGGGTCGCATCCTGGGACAAAACAAGCTAGGCCTGCATACCTTATACATGTACTTGTAAAATAAAGATATTATTATTATTAATGGCCTAAGTCATCATAAGAATTTACACATACGTTACAAGGTGGAAGAAATCACAATAAAATGTGTGATTGCAAATACGAAAAAATACCACAGTGAAAATAGAAATAAAACCCAAGCGCTTTCACATGCTGACACACACACAAACCACAGTACGGGTGGTGCTTGAACTCGCAGCACGTGAGTTGTAAAACTCCAGGCCAGCACATAAGCCATTGCCGTGAGTTCTATCCCCAACCGTACCGTGATTTGTTTGCAATCGTGTCATTACGATTTCATAAGTTACACACATTCCTCTTAAGATGTGCGTGTGAGCACATGAAAGCGCTCAGGTTTCATTTCCTATTATCACTGTGGCATTTTTTTCATGTTACTAGGTATGATAACTGTACCTGTGTGTGCCTGTACCTCAGAAAAATGGGGGGTATAACACCATTACCCTTTGCTTAAAGAAACAACCCATCTACCTCTGGTGGAGGGAGGGTAGGGAAGAATAATGGAAAGTACAGAATGACAAGACATTGCTCCTCTAACAGATATGATCAGACCTGGTTTCTCTGGGCATGATACGTAATTTGTATAGAGTACAGTACAGTGGACCCCAGGTATACGATATTAATCCGTTCCTGAGAGCTCATCGTATGCCAAAATTATCAGAAGGCGAATTAATTTTCCCCATAAGAAATCATGGAAATCAAATTAATCTGTGCAAGACACCCAAAAGTACTATGAAAAAAAAAGTTTTATCACATGAAATATTAAGTTTAATGCACACAAACTGAAGAAGACATGCACAGTTAGTAGTACTCTACTAACAATAGAATACATGACACTTACCTTTAATGAAGATCTGGTGATGATTGATGGGATGGGAGGAGGGGAGAGTGTCGAAGCTGTTAATGTTTAGAAGGGGAATCCCCTTCCATTAGGACTTGAGGTAGCAAGTCCTTTTCTGGGGTTACTTACCTTCTTCTTTTAATGCCACTAGGACCAGCTTGAGTCACTGGACCTCTGTCGCACAACAAATCTGTCCACAGAGGTCTGTACCTCCCGTTCCTTTAAGATTTGTCTAAATTGGGCCACAACATTGTCATTGTAATAGTCACCAGCATGACTTGCAATAGCTGTGTTAGGGTGATTTCCATCCATAAAGGTTTGCAGTTCAACCCACTTTGCACACATTTCCTTAATTTTTGAAGTAGGCACAATGGATTCCACAACTGGCATAGGCTTCTCAGGGTTAGCCCGAAACCCTTCAAAATCTTTCGTAATTTCTATACTAATTCTCACCCTTTTTACCACAGGGTTGGCACTAGAAGCTTTCTTGGGGCCCATGGTGACTTATTTTGCAGAAACAAGCACCAAAAACATTGTGATAATATGGAATGTACCGAAGGTATGCACTGCTATATACTACTCAGACCAACTAGAATGTATCACTAATACTTGCACAAGGGATGAACATGGGGAATATATAATAGCTAAATTCAAATCCAAATACCTACAAAAACCTCTCACAGTGATAAACATCTACAGAGTTCCACAATCAAACATTAGCCAATTTAGTCAAAACTTAGGAAGTATGATAACTGATGCACGCATGAACAAAGATCACTTACTACTCTCAGGTGACTTCAATATAAATCTCCTGCAAGACCAGGACCCACACGTTACTGAATTCACAAACACAATGAGTAACTGCATGTTGCTACCAACAGTAACAAAACCTACAAGAGTTACAGAGACTAGTGTTTCCCTACTTGACCACATCTGGACCAACACCATATCCCCTTTAAAATCAGGCATAATTACAGATAATACCACAGACCACTACCCTACTTTCCTCATAACAACTCTTGGTAAAATACCCCAAGACACTACTAAAGTCACCTTCAGACTTCACAATGAGGCAGCCATTAATAACTTCACAACAGCAGTAACAAACATTGACAGGCACACTGAGCGAGCTAGAAATCTATACAGATATTGACGAATGTTTTAATAATTTTCTAAAAAAGACCCAATACCTTTATAACAAGCACTGCCCTAAAAAAACTAAACAGATGACAGCTAAGAGACTGAACAGTCCCTGGCTAACACCCAGCATTCTCAAATCCATAAATACAAAACACCGATATGAAAAACAGTACAGAATGGGTCACATAACCAGAGACCAAACAAAACGTTACTCGTCAATCCTAACCAGCCTGATAAGAAGGGCAAAAAAATTGTATTATGAGAACAGATTATCCAACTTACGAGGTGATATAAAAAAGACCTGGAAGACTCTATCAGAAATTCTATGAACAAAAAAGATATCACGACATAGCGAAATAAAATTAGCAAAATCAGATGAACCCCAACTCCCACCAACAGAAACAGCAAACAGACTCAATGATTTCTTCTCCACTATAGGTCAAAACCTTGCCAATAAAATCCCAAGCTCAGATACCCCACCAAATGACTACCTCACTGGCAACTACCCGAACACACTGTTCCTAGCTCCGACTAACCCATACGAAGTCTCCCTTATTATCAACGCACTGAAAAACAAGGTAGGAGATTTAAATACCTTACCACCCTTTATATACAAAAAAGCGTCACAAGTACTATCACCAATCATTGCAACACTCTTTAACAAATCCATTGAATCCTCCACCTTCCCTACAGTTCTCAAAATAGCAAGGGTCACCCCGATCCATAAAGGAGGAGACCAAACAGAGTTGAATAACTATAGGCCAATATCCAATTTACACCCTCTCTCAAAAATCGAAAAATTAATTCATAAACGAATCTACTCCTACCTCATCTCCCAAAACATTCTCAACCCCTGCCAATTTGGATTCAGGCCTAATAAAAATACTAATGATGCTATTATACACATGCTAGAACATATATACACTGCAATAGAGAAAAAAGAAGTCCCACTGGGGATCTCCATTGACTTACGTAAAGCTTTTGATACAGTTGACCATGACTTGCTCCACGTAAAATTGTCACACTATGGTATTAGAGGGCACTCCCTCAACTATCTCAAGTCTTACCTCAGCAACAGAAGCCAATATGTGTACGCAAATGGGGCAAGCTCTTCCGCACAACCAATTACAGTTGGTGTCCCACAGGGAAGTGTCCTTGGCCCTCTTCTCTTTCTCCTATACATAAATGACCTACCAAATGCTTCGCAATTACTCAAACCCACACTTTTTGCAGATGACACTACATACGTCTTCTCTCACCCAAGCCCAGTCACGCTAGCCAATACTGTAAACACCGAATTACAGAAAATATCTACCTGGATGAGGACTAACAAACTTACACTAAACATTGACAAAACCTACTTCATTCAGTTTGGTAACAGAGCTACAGATGTCCCTCTTAACATAACGATAAATGGATCACCTATCACAAAGCTAACAGAGGGAAAATTCTTAGGAATCCACCTCGATAATAGACTCAAATTTCATACACATATACAACAAATTTCTAAGAAAATTTCCAAGACTGTAGGCATACTATCGAAGATACAGTACTATGTTCCACAGTCAGCCCTCCTGGCCCTTTATCACTCTCTTATTTACCCCTATCTCACCTATGGAATTTGTGCATGGGGCTCAACAACAATTAACCATCTCAGACCACTAATTACCCAACAAAAGGCTGCAGTTAGAATGATAACAAATTCTCACTACAGGCAACACACTCCACCAATATTCAAAACACTCAACCTACTCACCATACAAAACATCCATACTTATTATTGCACCTATTACATACATAGAACACTTAACTCTGATATTAACCCTCCCCTCAAACATCTCCTTGCCAACCTCAACAGAACACATGACCATAACACAAGGCACAGATCACTCTTTGATGTTCCTCGTGTCCATCTCACGCTATGCAAAAACTCAATGCACATAAAAGGCCCTAAAATCTGGAATTCATTACCTGTAAATATAAAAGAAACACTACCTGTTTATAAATTCAAGTCTCTTCTCAAAGTTCACTTACTCACTCAAAACCAAATAAATACTGAATAACTGAACCTTATAAATTGTATATCCAAAATGTTACTCACAATTATATCACATAAATGTTAAACCTAGGACCCAATCTAACTTTGTTATTTTTTTAAATACACTACCTAACAGAATACTCCATTCTACTGAATGAACAGCAATGCATGCAACCATATGACCTGTCTTTGTAATACTCATTTGTGCTTTATAGTTATCTGTTTACAATAATGTCTTATCACTGATTACATCATTGCTTAGTTAATCTTAAGTTAATTTTAAGCCAGCCCATAATGCTATGCATATAAGTGGCTTTGGCATGCTGCTCTTACCTGTATTTTTTTTTTGTACCTCTGTATGTATGCTAAAATTTCTAAATAAATAAATAAATAAAAAAGATGCAAGCACACTGGCTGGCTTGTAAACACTGGCACGCACGGGACAGTTCAGGCCACACATGGACACTTCACAGACAAATCCTGTGTGGCGGGTTTTTTAACAAGTGGCGAGGCAAAATTTTTGCATTAAAATGTATCGTATACCGGATTTAACGTGTACCGATGCCATCGTATGCCGGGGGTCCACTGTACATAAAAATTAATCCTGTTTTCCACATATTTTAACTGATGATTCAGAGGATAGGAAAACATGGTTGCCTACTGATGCAAAAGCAGATTTAATCTTATCTGTCAAGACCTGTCAGCAAAAATAGCATCAAAGACACTATTTTTTCCCAAAATAACTTGAAAATTTACCCAGCATCTTGGAGGCCGATGGTTACATCGCTCATAGACCTTACCCTAAGCCTAGACAAGTGTTATGATGCTAGACAGTAATCTAGTTGCATACAACCCAATAATGAATCAAGTAGGCTACGGTACACAGTAGTTGTAAACATTTCCTGTTATGGTGTTTGGCTCTGGCAGCACAAATGTACTTATTAAATAGTAAAAATCAATAAACTTAAAAATATGAAATATTTTTAAAATGCATGAAAAAACAATCACAAAGCAATATGCAATCCTACCCAGCCACTGACATGCCCACTTGTACGCATCGAGACAGCGAGTAGAAAAAGAACATGGCCAGAAGTTCTGCAGCCTTATTTTTATACTTATTTTCATTTTTTTTTTTTCAAAAATTTAGCCAGTCAGAATTGGGGGGATGTCCTCGACACCGGAGAATCTTTCTGGCCATATCACACTGAAGCAGGGTGACTCAAAAAGAAAAACAAAAAGTTTCTCTTTTTAAATTTAGTAATATATACAGGAGAAGGGGTTACTAGCCCCTTGCTCCTAGCATTTCAGTTGCCTGTTATGACACGCGTGGCTTACAGAGGAAGAATTCTGTTCCACATCCCCATGGAGACCAGAGAATCTTGCTTGCCGTAAAATACCATACACAAATAACCCACACATAGAAGAGAGGAGCTTAAGATGACGTTTTGGTCCGACTTGCACCATTTACAGAGTCACACTTATATTATCTGGTCATTGCACAAAGAAGAGGTCTTCAATCAGGCAGGTGACAGACTGTAACCTTGAATTTATCATTAGACGAGCAGGAGCCAATCGTTAAGCGAGGAATTACTACATTAGTATAGTGGTCCCTCGCTTTTCGTAGTTCTCGGCAATCGTAAATTTCGCCAATCATAGGGGTATTTTCATATAAACATGGACTCACTTTTCATAGGTTGACTCGCGAATAGTAGTTCGTCCGGGACGCATACGCAGTGTGAGCCGGCGCGGCCTCCCTACCCAGCCAGTCTGGCATTGTTTACCAGTGAGTGAAGGTCCCCTCAAGTGCTCCTATGAAATATTTCATAATATTCCACTCATTTTAGTGCTTGCAAGTACTAAATAAGCTACCATGGCTCCAAAGAAAGCTAGTGCCAAGCCTGTGGTAAAGAAGGTGAGAAGTATGTACAGTGACAAAGTCTTGGGCCATTTTAGGGAAGTGTTAAAGAGACGCCAGAAATAGAGCTCTCTCCAAAGTTACTTTGCGAGGCAGGACTAGAGTGACTCTAAAGGTGGTCCTAGTGGCATTAAGAAACAGAGAAGAGAAGCAACCCCAGAGAAGCAATTGGTACCTGAGGTGTTGCTGGAAGGGGATTCCCCTTCCAAACTATAAACAATCCACTCTCTCTCCTCCTCCAGTCTCCCATACACTAAGAAGAATCTCCAATAAAGGTAGGTGTTATGCTGTTAATGTTTCATTCATCATTTCCCATTGTATTGTTTATGTACTACATGTATATTTCATGTAAAAAAAATTTTTGTTTTAATACTTCTGGGTGTCAGGAACGGATTAAGTGTATTTACATTATTTCTTATGGGGAAAATTGATTCGCAAATCGTAAATTTCGTTTACAGTAGCTCCCCCAGGAATGGATTAATTACAAAAAACGAGGGACCACTGTATCTACAAAGCCTTACTATATACGTAGCTTGGGGCACAAGAAAATCAAAATATGTCTTCAAAACTTAAAAATATTTTTATCTGGAATGCTGGCATCTTTGGCAGCGTTCACCATATCTTTATTGAATGACTTTGTTCCACAAATAAGCACTAAAGTTGAATCAACAGAGCCTTTTGATAGATCCTGAAGAATATCATCCTTCAACAGTCTCCTGGCTACTACCTCCTCATTGTATCTCTTTTTGCTCACATCAGTCTCTTCACTTAAATAGTGACACATTGTAAAATTCCAATATCGGCAGTAACTGCACAATTCCTCCCTTAACAAAATATTGGAAAAAGTCTTGGAAGCATAATTTAGCTTAATAAAAGTCTCCTCCTCTTCATTTTCAACGACAGTTTTTATTATCTGATACACCGGAGCAATGCCAGTGCCAGCTGCCAGAATAAGGATTCTTCTGTAACTATTTTCCTTGTAAGAAAAATGGCCAAATGGCCCTCTCCATGGAATCATGTCATTAACATTCCAATTTTTAATAATTTGAGTAATTTTGCCCTTAGGGTAAATTTTTATGAGAACTTCGAAGGATCCTACTCGGTTTATATCAGAGACAGGTGTATACTGCCTAGTAACTGAACGGCCATTTCTCACTTGCTTCACAATTAAATGTTGACCTAAATTCAAGCCCAAACATTGGTTATCTTCTAGTTTGAAAGTGTAGAGATAAGTGTTATTACTCACTTTATTCACTGCAATAATCTCAAACTCGTTCCATTTGTCTGGCTCAACAGCACCCGGGAAATGTCGTATCCCTTCACTGGATCCATTACGAATAAGCTCACACTGCTTCTTCCATGCTTTCAAATCATGCTCATATATATCGTGAACACAAGGACAGCAGCCAGTGCCGCAGCAGTCACTGGGTTTAGGTGCCTGAGGTTTTGGTGGCAATATATCTTCGATATCAGGAATTTCTTTGCTTGTCATAGTACACAAATTTTTAAACTCGATATGCAAAATTATCCATCCATGCTGGACGTTAATTATCAGCTTTGAATACACACTCAGAGCCAAATCAAAATCTTTCAAAATTTTTCCATATTTTATTAACCATATTCAACTGTTGTATTATTTAAGAACAAACCCATTTTAGTGCAGTACATCTATACTATATGAAAATGATATACAAAATAAATCACATGATATTCCCACCTTAACAACTATGTAGGAGGCATGCCTCTTACTGTATTGATATAAAAATTGTAAATATAATCTATAAATCCCAACAATATATGGAAGCCCACAAAATAGCTATAACCATGGTATTCAACAAGCATAGCACAGTATTACAAATATTACATCATCCCAGAAACATTCCCAGTACACAAATAACTCGCAGATAGGAGAGAGGCTTATGACAACCTTTAGGTCTCTTTTGGCTCACTTACAAGTCACACCAACTATGTGCAGGTTATTCGTGTATTGTTCCAGTCACCACATTGTGCCTTATTGTTTTTTGTTCCCAGTATACTCATAACAATAAAAGCACAATCCAGGGCTTTAGTCAAGTTCCCGATGCAGTGTCCAAATGCACATCTGGCCAATATTAGACGATGTAACAAGTCGCCATCCTCTTTTCTCGAGCAAGTTTAGCACCTTGCGCGGCACCAGTTTCGTACAGTAACTGAAACTATACACAAAATCTATGTAGCATTACTTGTGTTGTTATACTGAAATCTTCTATTATACCTACAACATAATGTTGTACTTACTTTTTCAAAAAAATTAAATTACTCTACTTGATAAGCCACAGAAAGACTATGAGGTTATCTGGTTTCAAGGAAAAATTAATACTACTACATGCACACTTGTACAGAAAAAAATATACATGTACACCTACCATCCGACTTATGACCAAGCTTCGTTCCGACCAACTGGTCGTAAGTCAAAATGGACGTAAGTCGAACCTTACTACTGAATATCAACATCACATTTTTGTAATGACTTGATTTTATTGTTTTATTCTGGTATTTCATTTTTTACATTACTTTTTATGCTGTTAGTACACTGTATTTTATACTGTAAGACTTAGGATAAACACTGTGTACATCACAAACAGTTGTTTATTTCCCAGAAATTTGGCATACAAAACACGGTCGTAAGTTGAGTGGTCATATGTCGAGCAGGTCATAAGTCGGATGGTAGGTGTATATGGTTGTTTAACATATTTATAGATGGGGTTGTAAAAGAAATATGTAAATGCTAAGGTGTTGGGAATAGTGGTGGGATTAAATTATGGAGAATCAAATACAAGATGGGAGTTGCAATTACTTTTTGCTGATGATACTGTGCTTATGGGAGATTCTAAAGAGAAGTTTCGAAGGTTAGTGGACAAGTTTGGGAGTGTGTGTAAAGGAAGAAAGTTGAAAGTGAACATAGATAAGAGTAACGTGATGAGGGTATCAAACAATTTAGATAAAGAAAACTTGGATGTCAGATTGGAGGGAGGGAGGGAGCATGGAAGAAGTGAATGTGTTCAGATATTTGGGAGTAGATTTTTCAGCAGATGGGTTTATGAAGGACAACGTTAACCATAGAATTGATAAAGGAAAAAGGTGAGTGGTGCATCGATAATAATAATAATAATAGTATTTTGATTTACTGCAAGTCCATGTACATGGTATACAGGCCTAGCTGACATCAATGTCATATGTACTACCATACAGAAAGCTGCTTGTTATGCTGAGCATTTCGGGCAAATTAAGTCAGTTTCGTCTCAGGATGCAACCCACACCAGTCAACTACCATCCAGGTACCCATTTTAAACTGATGGGTGAGCAGGGACAGCAGGTGTCTTATGGAAACACGTCCCTAATGTTTCTCAGCTGTATCGGAGAAGATTCGAACTCCAGACCCCAGTGTGTGAGCTGAGTGCACTAGAGATCGAGCTACGGGACAAAACACGTTATCTATGGAGGCAAAGAAGGGAATGTACGAGAGTATAGTGGTACCAACACTCTTATATGGGTGTCAAGCATGGGTTGTGAATGCTGCAACAAGGAGAAGGATGGAAGCAGTGGAGATGTTGTGTCTAAGGGCAATGTGTAGTGTAAATATTATACAGAGAATTCGTAGTATGAGGAGTGGAGTTACTTAAAGTATTATTCAGAGGGCTAAAGAGGGGTTGTTTAGGTGGTTAGGTCATTTAGAGAGGATGAAGCAAAAGAGGTTGACTTGGAGGATGCATAACTGTAATGGAGGGGAGGAGGGGTAGGGGTTATCCTAGGAAAGGATGGAGGGAGGGGGTGAAAGAGGTTTTGTGTACAAGAGACCCAGACATGCTGCATGTATAAGCGTGTTAGATAGGAGTGAATGGAGATGAATGGTTTTTGGGACCTGATGAGCTGTTGGAGTGTGAGTAGGTTAATATTTTGTGAAGGGATTCAGGGAAACCGATTAGTCGGACTTGAGTCCTGGAGGTGGGAAGTACAATGCCTGCACTTTAAAGGAAGGGTTTGGGATATTAACTGTTTGGAGTGACATCTAAAATGTTGTATCTGAGAGCCTCAGGAAAGACAGTGATTATGTGTGAAAGATGGTCAAAGTGTTTCTTTCTTGGGTCATCCTGCCTTGGTGGGAGACTGCCTATGTGTTAAAAAACAATATATATATATATATATATATATATATATATATATATATATATATATATATATATATATATATATATATATATATATATATATATATATATATATATATATATATATATATATATATATATATATATATATACACATACATGCATACATACATACATACAGGCAGGCCCCGCTTTACAGTTTCGCTAACGCAGCAGTTTTCAATAATACCCATTCTTCATTTATTCAGACTTCCCACAATAAGTATATTCGCCACTCACTATAAGCTAAGGATGAAAATATTTTAAGGTGGCCCGGTGGCCTGGTGGCTAAAACTCTCGCTTCACACACGGAGGGCCCGGGTTCGATTCCCGGCGGGTGGAAATTCCGACACGTTTCCTTACACCTGTTGTCCTGTTCACCTAGCAGCAAATAGGTACCTGGGTGTTAGTCGACTGGTGTGGGTCGCATCCTGGGGGACAAGATTAAGGACCCCAATGGAAATAAGTTAGACAGTCCTCGATGACGCACTGACTTTCTTGGGTTATCCTGGGTGGCTAACCCTCCGGGGTTAAAAATCCGAACGAAATCTTATCTTATCTTATCTTAAGGTAAGTAATGTGTGGAACAAGGTGCTAGTTACCCCTTCTCCTGTATATATTACTCAATTTTAAATAAAAGAGAAACTTTTGTTTTTCTTTTTAGGTCACCCTGCCTTGGTGGGATATAGCCAATTTGTTGAAAAAAAAAATAATATGTGTATTGTATATGCATTTTTCAGGCTTAGCTTTATTGTTCATTTAATATTTGATAGTGTAAACATGTTATCAGACTTTTATATGTATTTGAAACTGAAAAAGACTAAAGTGGGGCCCTCCTGTACTATGCTGGCAAACTTCAAAATAGCATTAAAAAAAAATGGGAAATTTTAAGAAAAGTTCTGCAGTGCTATGCTGTCATTCCTAAATTACAGGAAGTGATTATGTCTGAAATACAAGATACAGTACATTAAACCCTCGATTTAACAAAGCTCGGAAACACTGGACAAAATCCGCTGAGTCAACTCTTTGGTAACAAGGAAAAAAACCTATTGATTATAGAAAGGTTGATTATCGTTATGATTGAGGCAAAATCATCTCGTCTTCCACCACAACTGCCAGCCCTAGCCATCCACTTTCCCCTGTTTGCCCATCAAATCGAAGGTCTCCCGTTTGGGTATTGAACATTACACGACCATAAAATTTACTTACCTCTTAGATGTCGGTTCTTTTACTTCTTCGGCTCCTAGATAGCTCATCAAGTCTGGATCACTATCGCTGTCTCCCACATAAGTTGGACCAGCTTCCTGCAAATACACGACGAATGAACGATGTGTTCCAAGTAATGCCAGAGGAAAATAGAAATACTGTGCAGAAGAGAGGCAAATGTTATTAGTAAAGTTAGGATAAGATAAGACTGATAACATTTTATTCGGATTTTTAACCTGGAGGGTTAGCCACCCAGGATAACCCAGTACAGTCAGTGCATCATCAGGGGACTGTCCATCTTGTTTCCAGTGATGTCACAGCCTGGCGATGTCACAGTCTGCTAATATCACAGCCTGGTGATGTCAGTCTGCTAATATCACAGCCTGGTGATGTCACAGTCTGCTAATATCACAGCCTGGTGATGTCACAGTCTGTTAATATCACAGCCTGGTGATGTCAGTCTGCTAATATCACAGCCTGGTGATGTCACAGTCTGCTAATATCACAGCCTGGTGATGTCACAGTCCGTTAATATCACAGCCTGGTGATGTCACAGCCTAGTAATATCAGCCTGGTTATATTATAGCCTATACTAGTAGTAACACTAGTAACTAGAAGTACTAGTAGTAACACTAGTAACTAGAAGTACTAGTAGTAACACTAGTAACTAGAAGTACTAGTAGTAACACTAGTAACTAGAAGTACTAGTAGTAACACTAGTAACTAGAAGTACTAGTAGTAACACTAGTAACTAGAAGTACTAGTAGTAACACTAGTAACTAGAAGTACTAGTAGTAACACTAGTAACTAGAAGTACTAGTAGTAACACTAGTAACTAGAAGTACTAGTAGTAACACTAGTAACTAGAAGTACCAGTAGTAACACTAGCAACTAGAAATACCAGTAGTAACACTAGTAACTAGAAGTACCAGTAGTAACACTAGTAACTAGAAGTACCAGTAGTAACACTAGTAACTAGAAGTACCAGTAGTAACACTAGTAACTAGAAGTACCAGTAGTAACACTAGTAACTAGAAGTACCAGTAGTAACACTAGTAACTAGAAGTACCAGTAGTAACACTAGTAACTAGAAGTACTAGTAGTAACACTAGTAACTAGAAGTACCAGTAGTAACACTAGTAACTAGAAGTACTAGTAGTAACACTAGTAACTAGAAGTACTAGTAGTAACACTAGTAACTAGAAGTACTAGTAGTAACACTAGTAACTAGAAGTACTAGTAGTAACACTAGTAACTAGAAGTACTAGTAGTAACACTAGTAACTAGAAGTACTAGTAGTAACACTAGTAACTAGAAGTACTAGTAGTAACACTAGTAACTAGAAGTACTAGTAGTAACACTAGTAACTAGAAGTACTAGTAGTAACACTAGTAACTAGAAGTACTAGTAGTAACACTAGTAACTAGAAGTACTAGTAGTAACACTAGTAACTAGAAGTACTAGTAGTAACACTAGTAACTAGAAGTACTAGTAGTAACACTAGTAACTAGAAGTACTAGTAGTAACACTAGTAACTAGAAGTACTAGTAGTAACACTAGTAACTAGAAGTACTAGTAGTAACACTAGTAACTAGAAGTACTAGTAGTAACACTAGTAACTAGAAGTACTAGTAGTAACACTAGTAACTAGAAGTACTAGTAGTAACACTAGTAACTAGAAGTACTAGTAGTAACACTAGTAACTAGAAGTACTAGTAGTAACACTAGTAACTAGAAGTACTAGTAGTAACTAGCACTAGTAACCAGTAATACTCACCAGTCTAAGCTGTGTTGAGATCAACAAATATGGCATGATGTAGTGGCTGTTGCTGACGGCTGTCTTCCTGCACCACGGCTGTCTTCCTGAACCACGGCTGTCTTCCTGTACCACGGCTGTCTTCCTGCACCACGGCTGTCTTCCTGCACCACGGCTGTCTTCCTGCACCACGGCTGTCTTCCTGCACCACGGCTGTCTTCCTGCACCACGGCTGTCTTCCTGCACCACGGCTGTCTTCCTGCACCACGGCTGTCTTCCTGCACCACGGCTGTCACCCTGTATCACAGCTGTCACCCTGTACCACGGCTGTCACCCTGTACCACGGCTGTCACCCTGTACCACGGCTGTCACCCTGTATCACGGTTGTCTCCCTGCACCACGGCTGTCACCCTGTATCACGGCTGTCACCCTGTATCACGACTGTCACTTTGTATCACGGCTGTCACCCTGCACCACGGCTGTCACCCTGTACCACGGCTGTCACCCTGTACCACGGCTGTCACCCTGTATCACGGCTGTCACTCTGCACCACGGCTGTCACCCTGTACCACGGCTGTCACCCTGTACCACAGCTGTCACCCTGTATCACGGCTGTCACCCTGTATCACGACTGTCACTTTGTATCACGGCTGTCACCCTGCACCACGGCTGTCACCCTGTACCACGGCTGTCACCCTGTACCACAGCTGTCACCCTGTATCACGGCTGTCACACTGCACCACGGCTGTCACCCTGTACCACAGCTGTCACCCTGTACCACGGCTTTTACCACGGCTGTCACCCTGCACCACAACTGTCACCACCTATCCTGGGGTGTCAGAGTCCTTCTCTAGGTGTTGTTGAGACCTTCCAACACAAGCAGAGTCTAGTAATGGTGAATCGGCTGTGAAAACCACCATTAACTGGACGTCTCCCCCAGGCAGTTCACGGCTGGGGAAAACCACATCAAGACCCCGTCTTATAACCCACCTGGAAGCCACTTACCTGGGTTATCCTGGACTGGTTTCCACTCTAGGGCATGTATCCTCGATGGGTTATCAATTTCCGGGGTGATTGATGGCACAACAAAAGCGAAATTGATGAAAATGTTGGAAATGTCTTCATTTCAGAGGTCTGGGTGGGGAAGCTCCCAGTGTTACCATCTCCCAGTAGAACCGTCATCTCTTATATATGCATATTTCGCGAAAATGTGGTCATGTTAATGACTTTTTATATATTATTGTTATATGTAAGTTCATTTCTGAGCGTTGTGTGTCAGTAGTTTCACAAAAATGACATTTTCTGGAAAATTTTAGTATGTTGTTGGAGATTGATGGTGTTGTCACTGTGATCCTCTGCAAAAATTCCCTTAATTAAATCGTATTTCGTTGAAAATACGTCTTTATAAATAGTTTTCTTTGTTCCAATTTGTGAAATTGATGACGTAGTACATCCTGACATGTACGCTCCATTGAAATATATAGTTAATTTGATTTGACAGCTTCATTGAGTGGTCTAATTTTTCGAAATTGAGAGGGTCTATGATAATAAATTTTTATTTACTACCAGTACATGTACAAGGTATACAGACCATAGTTGACATCAGTAACATACTACTATATATAAAGCCCTTTGTTATGCTGAACATTTCCCGCAAATTAGGTCAGTTTTGTCCCAGGATGCGACCCACACCAGTCCACTAACACCCAGGATGTGACCCACACCAGTCCACTAACACCCAGGATGTGACCCACACCAGTCCACTAACACCCAGGATACGACCCACACCAGTCCACTAACACCCAGGATGTGACCCACACCAGTCCACTAACACCCAGGACGTGACCCACACCAGTCCACTAACACCCAGGATGTGACCCACACCAGTCCACTAACACCCAGGATGTGACCCACACCAGTCCACTAACACCCAGGTTGTGACCCACACCAGTCCACTAACACCCAGGATGTGACCCACACCAGTCCACTAACACCCAGGTTGTGACCCACACCAGTCCACTAACACCCAGGATGTGACCCACACCAGTCCACTAACACCCAGGATGTGACCCACACCAGTCCACTAACACCCAGGATGTGACCCACACCAGTCCACTAACACCCAGGATGTGACCCACACCAGTCCACTAACACCCAGGATGTGACCCACACCAGTCCACTAACACCCAGGATGTGACCCACACCAGTCCACTAACACCCAGGATGTGACCCACACCAGTCCACTAACACCCAGGATGTGACCCACACCAGTCCACTAACACCCAGGATGTGACCCACACCAGTCCACTAACACCCAGGATGCGACCCACACCAGTCCACTAACACCCAGGATGCGACCCACACCAGTCCACTAACACCCAGGATGCGACCCACACCAGTCCACTAACACCCAGGATGCGACCCACACCAGTCCACTAACACCCAGGATGCGACCCACACCAGTCCACTAACACCCAGGTACCTATTTTACTGATGGGTGAACAGGGACAACCAGTGTATGGAAACACTTCCAATGTTTCTACCCTGACTGGAAATCGAACCCAGACCCACGCCGTGTGAAGCGAAAGCTTTAGCCACCAGGCCAATATTAAGCCCACTGCATGGGCGATACTGGTCAATAAAGAATCTTAATATATTGCATTTGTCTTTATCCAAACCCTATATTGAAAAATATAAAAATAAAATTAAAATTTCACTGGACAAGCACCTAAAGTCAGTTCCTGATCAGCCGGGCTGTGGCTCGTACGTTGGTTTGCGTGCAGCCAGCAGCAACAGCCTGGTTGATCAGGCTTTGATCCACCAGGAGGCCTGGTCACAGACCGGGCCGCGGGGGCGTTGACCCCCGGAACTCTCTCCAGGTAAACTCCAGGTAAACATCATTCACGACATGTTAATATAGTAATGGCCTACTGGCCTAGTATGGGCCAGTAGGCCCACACACAATTACTTTACTGGGAGCGCTTGAGGTTCCTAAACCTGTATTCCCTGGAACGCAGGCGGGAGAGATACATGATTATATACACCTGGAAAATCCTAGAGGGACTAGTACCGAACTTGCACACGAAAATCACTCACTACGAAAGCAAGACTTGGCAGACGATGCACCATCCCCCCAATGAAAAGCAGGGGTGTCACTAGCACGTTAAGAGACCATACAATAAGTGTCAGGGGCCCGAGACTGTTCAACTGCCTCCCAGCATACATAAGGGGGATTACCAACAGACCCCTGGCAGTCTTCAAGCAGGCACTGGACAAGCACCTAAAAGTCGGTACCTGACCAGCCGGGCTGTGGCTCGTACGTTGGATTTCGTGCAGCCAGCAGTAACAGCCTGGTTGATCAGACCCTGATCCACCATGAGACCTGGTCACAGACCGGGCCGCGGGGGCGTTGACCCCCGGAACTCTCTCCTTCTCAACTCCAGGTGAACCAATCATTTCCACCAATGCATTTGTCTCAGGGGAACGGAGGTTTAATGCTTTCAGTCTATCTGCATAACAAGCAGCTTTCTATATAGTAGCAAGTTATTGATGTCAGCCATGGTCTGTATACCTTGTACATGTACTTGTAGAAATATAGATATTATTATTATTAGGCTGTTCCTCTAGTTTTCTGGCTCTAGGTAGATCCCGCGCCCCTTCCCAACAGATCTCTCCCCTCTCTCTCTTTCCTCAGACTGTCAGCTTTGAGGGAACCACTAATCGTCCATTCTTTGTCTCCCTTCCATCGCCTCCGTCTGGCAGAACAAAAACTCCTGCGAACGTCGATTTCCCGGCCATGTAAAGTGCTGGGCTGGCGGCTTTTGGCGTACTCCCATGGGCATCCGGAGGTAAATGAGAAAGGTGTCTTTTGTTGTCTCGTTTAGTCTAGACTCTGCCACAAAGGAGGCCGAGCTGAAGTAATTATGAATTTACAAGAGGGAAAAATAGTCCACAACTGCACTGGAGATTGGCGTTGATTACCCAAGCGAGAAGGCGGTGTTTGGCGTCATTAAATGGTTGGAAATTAGGAAGCCATCTCGAGGGAGCCTTGTTTATACTCATTGCCTCACCAACACTGGTGGCTGCTGCTGTTATAGTGTTGGTGGCTGTTGCTGTTACAGTCAGTGTTGGTGGCTGCTACTGTCAGTCAGTGTTGGTGGCTGCTACTGTCAGTCAATGTTGGTGGCTGCTACTGTCAGTCAATGTTGGTGGCTGCTACTGTCAGTCAGTGCTGGAAGCTGCTACTGCCAGTCAGTGCTGGAAGCTGCTACTGTCAGTCAGTGCTGGAAGCTGCTACTGCCAGTCAGTGCTGGAAGCTGCTACTGTCAGTCAGTGCTGGAAATGAGACAGAGTCCCTCGATGACGCACTGCCTTTCTAACTCCGGGGTTAAAAATACGAACAAAATCTTATCTCACACTTCTCATACCAAAAGATCCAGAAAATGATAATTTCCTTTAAAAACACTATTAAATTTAACATTTTATTTTTCATATGCAAAAAAAAAAATACGTTTTTACATAACTGTGTGTGTGTGTATGTGATGTCTTTTTACGTAACTGTATGTGTGTGTGTCTTCACGCCATTACTATTTTGATATTGCTTATGCCTCTGCTTTGTCTCCAAGCATCAATCTCGGCCTTGAGTTGAGGTAGACGACTGTAGGAGCCACGGTCCAGGGGGACCCTGGTGAAGGGGTCTGAGGGAGACACCAGCAGCAGGTAGATCAGTGTCGACTCGTCCACCACCATGTTGGAAGGGCGAAGTAACACTGGCGCCTCCATCACCGCCTGCGTCACACTGTCCACGAACTTTTCTGGGCAATCAGACAGTGTGTTATCGGGCACTGTACCGAAAGTCAGGAAAAGGTGTCCAATTGTACTAGCTTCCCTTATGAAGACTGACAGATGGTGGCCATGATCGCGTCGCAAACATGACATCACTGACTGCGGGTTCTCGTATAGATCTAAATTCTCCAAGATAAAGACTATCCTAACAATAATATCGGTTAATTCCTTGTATTTCCTAAGATGGGGGGCAGAACAGAGAGACAGTATACATGTTATGGTTTTGGCGATGGTCGCAGCAGCGGTCTGAGCTAGACCAGGCCTCTGGAAAGCTTGTAACGTAGGCGAGGTAGCCACCAGTAGAAGAAGCAGGTACGACACAGACCCGAGAGTCGCCAGAGCGTGAGACATCCTGCATATATCTGCCTCGTACCATACTTGAACCAATTCTACTATCCGGCCTAATATCTCCACCAGGTGAGCCAAACACTTTGCTTCAGGTCCAACTTGCAAATCCCTTAACTGCAGGAAAAAAAGAAGAGTAGTGGTAAGTAAGACATATAAGCCATCTTTATTCTGAAGAGTATTACTCATAAATCCTCAATATAAATTAAAATGGCATAAGTGCAGCAAAATTATTTCGAAAAGTATCATAATGGACTATCTAAGAATGTATTAATTGGGACGTTCATAAAATTGTATATTACATATTAATGTTATGTAAAACAATTAAGATTTGCTTCTATTAATAACAAATGTCTAAGTTATAACATGTGTCTAATTTATCATCAAGTTATAAATAACACGTTATTAATATTCATAATAAATAATTATAATAGTTGATAAATAAGATTTGTGTACAACACCTGAGGATCTATAAATCTGCATCATTCCTTGTAAATAATAATTAGACTGAGATAGCCTACCGACTAGGCGGTAAGTTTGTTCCTTACCAAACATGCATGTGGGGCAACGAGAAGTTCAGTTCCATAGTCAGGAACTATCTGAAGATCAAGCGACAGTGCGGAGACTTAAATATTTAAGTCTCCGCACTGTCATGTGGGGCAACACAGCAACGGAATACGGGAACAAATTTGATATATGGGAAGAGCAGCTCCATTTCATCAGAAGCCAGCTCTTCCAAGAAGTGGAAGGAAGAAGATTTTACCTGATCCTGGGCGGCGGTTGAGATCGACTCGAGGTGGCCGTGTCGCTGAAGATTCTGTAAGACTCGCAGGAAGGGATCAGCCAGGTCCTGGTAAGAACAGGTCTCAAACATAATTTCCGCATTCAGGTATTGACTCAGAGGCACCAGCGCTTTTGCAATCTTCCCTCCGTATTCCGGGTTCTCCATGATATCGTCGTTCCACATCTGAATGAGACGCATCATGCAGATCCGTATGTGAAAATTGGGACATACCTGAGGATCGGTAGCCATGCGTAGAGTCCATTGTCTCAAACAGGAAGACTGGGTCTCCAGGACGCACTTTGCGAAACTTGGGTCCCAGAAACGAAGCATATGCATGATGTTATAGGTGATGTTCTCCCAATGGCCTGCCATTATTGCCAAAGAATTTAGCATGCGCTCAGAGACGCCCTCGGCTGCAGCAAGACCAAGAAAACCCATGGTTCTCCTATATTGGTTTGAGACGATCCCTCTGTAGAACCAGTTAATGGTGTTTCTGCCTAAGTCAAGAGCTTCTTTTAGATGGTGTACACATAGTGTTGTAACTCTAACCCACGCCATTGTAGAATAATAAACTGACATGACCACTTTTTTACCATTAGGATGACTGTCATTAGAGATACTCTCTATGTTGTGACGCATATTCTTCAGCGCCTGGTCAACAGAGTGATGTTCCAGGGCCAAGCCATCATCACATGTGTGAGGTAACACAGCGCAAACAAATTCTTGGCCAAAAAGGCTCATGTTCATACTGTGTACACGAAATTTCAATAGAACGTCGAAATTTCTTTATATAATGAACGAACGAACGAACGAAAGTTCAGGTAAGATCCCAAATGGGATGAGCGGGGAAGACGGGACAGACGAAGAATAGTGCTGGAGAGGAGTGTTCTTAGTCGTAGAAAATGAGCCAGGGCTTAACCCAGCAGCGAAGGCGATCGTGGGACAGATATTGAGAAGAGAAATTCAGGCTATCGCTATTTTATAGGCCGTGGCTGTGAGATGTCAGGTTATCACCAAGAAGAAATGAGTTAGTCAGATGTCTGAAGAACCTGGTCATACAGGGCAGGTCTTTCTTAACTAAATATAACCACCCACTGATCCAACCTTTTTCCAAAGCCTTCCGAGAATTCCGGTAAATTTCTCAGGTACTGGAAAACGTAGGATGACCAGAAAAATGGAGGAACACTGCAGAAGGCCTACTGGCCCAAATTAGATTTATAGTTTATAAGTCTCATTACTGTACCTTCAGCTTCACGTTGTTTCAAACTATGGAGCAAAACTTTTCTCCGGGCTGAGAGACTGATTACCTCAAATTCCTCCTGTTCACCATTTTCCTTTGTATGAACTGATGAAGCCACTGTATGGCGAAACGTTTCTTCAATAACGATTCCCATATGTTGCACATATGTCTTACTCGTCAACCTGTCAGTATTGTAGCATTTTCATATTAGATGTAAGAACATAAGAAAGGAGGAACACTGCAGCAGGCCTGTTGGCCCATACGAGACAGGTCCTTCACAAATCCAACCCACTAACAGAATAAACGCTGATAAATTAGACACATGTGCAACTCTTGGGTATCCCTATTGAGGAAACGCTTCGCCACTGTGTGGCGAAGCGTTTCCTCAATAGGGATACCCAAGAGTTGCACATGTGTCTAATTTATCAACATGTCGGTTCTCTGAACCATTCATCTACAGAATAAACGCTACCCAAGCAATAAGCTTTAATAATTCTATTTACTCAGGTTCGTCCCACTCAAATCCAACCCCTATGAGGACAGGACTCGTAGCAATGGTTTTAAGTTGGAAAAAATCAGATTCAGGAAGGATATAGGAAAGCACTGGTTTGGTAATAGAGTTGTGGATGAGTGGAACAAACTCCCAAGTACAGTTGTGTAGCTTTAAAAATAGGTTAGATAAATACATGAATGGATGTGGGTGGGTGTGAGTTGGACCTGATTGGCTTGTGCTACTAGGTCAGTTGTCGTGTTCCTTCCTTAAGTGAATGTGACCTGACCTGACTAGGTTGCTAATGTAATTCCTATTTTTAAAACAGGGGACAAGTCGTTACCGTCAAATTACCGCCCAATAAGCCTGACCTCAATTGTAGGCAAATTACTAGAGTCAATTATAGCTCAGATTATAAGAAACCATCTCGATAAGCATAGCTTGATTAATGATACTCAGCATGGATTCACAAGAGGCCGGTCTTGTCTAACTAATTTATTAATTTTCTTCAGTAAAGCTTTTGAGGCTGTTGACCACGATAAAGAATTTGATATTATTTACTTAGATTTTAGTAAGGCTTTTGATAGAGTTCCGCACCATAGACTGTTGGAAATATAAACACAAATGCAGTATAATGTGATCCTTTATTGACAACGTTTCACCCACACAGTGGGCTTTTTCAAGTCACACACAGATCTACCTGGGGTTGGAAGGTACGTGAGTATTTATAGTCATGTTCAGAATGTTGAGGTCAGGTGGAGAATGCTGCATCTGATGATCTACCGGGTGGAGTTATAGAGTCTTGGGTAGCTTGGCAGGGGTATTGGACAAGTTGTGAGTAGACCTTCTGCAGTGTTCTATGTTCTTATGTGGGATAGCGATGAAGAAGTTTCTTGGCGAGTGGTTCAGCTATGTTATAGAAGCCATTGTTCTGGTTGAAATTGTTGGTTATAGAGATAAGCGATGATTCCAGGATTCTTCTGTATTGAGTGTTGTCTTCTGTGGCTATAAGTCTTGAGTTTCTGTAGTTAATTAAATGGTTGTGTGAATTGCGATGTTGTACACAGGCATTCCTTGTATCGTCAGTCCTGCTTGCATATTGGTGTTCTGAAATACGTGTTTGGAGGTCTCTTGATGTTTCGCCCACATATAATTTGTTGCAGTCATTACAAGGGATTATGTATACCCCTGCAGAGGATGGAGGCTTGTCCTGTCTACTACTGGTGATGTCCTTGATGGTCGTGGTTGTGGAGGTAGATACTTGGAATGATGTTTTGGCAAAGATGTTGGAAACATGTTTGGCAATGGAGTTGGTGGGAAGGACTATGTATCTCTTCTCGGCAGTGTCTTCTCTGGGTGTGTTGAAGATGTTTAATGCCCGCCGTCTGCAGTCTCTGATGAAGTGACGAGGATAGTGGAGTTTAGAAAATACGATCCTTCAAGCTGAGCTGGTGGCGATTCAACAGGCATTGTCACATTCCCTACGACATCGACTCCGACCTGTCATACATGTTGATTCCACCTCTGCAATCAATGCCTTCCCCCATCCTCAACCACAGGACAATGTTCACTCTCATCACATCGATCCTGAGCATAATGACAGCCTTAGAAGTTCAGGGTAACAGATCGACATTGAACTGGATCCCCAGCCATGCTGGCATCCGGGGAAATGAGGCGGCAGATGATGCAGCCAAGGCAGCAACAGACTATCCACATGTTGGGATTACTGTCCCAATCAGCCTACGACAGACCAAACTGGTGGTTGCCAGAGCCATGAAACTTATGGGGGAGGTCTTAGGTGATACCCCATCTCAACAGTGGTACCGAGCAGCGACTCAGGGAGAACCCCCTCCATATGGAAATAAATGGTATAAAATACCGACACAATGGAAATATAAACACAAATGCAGTATAATGTGATCCTTTATTGACAACGTTTCACCCACACAGTGGGCTTTTTCAAGTCACACACGGATCTACCTGGGGTTGGAAGGTACGAGAGTATTTATAGTCATGTTCAGAATGTTGAGGTCAGGTGGAGAATGCTGCATCTGATGATCTACTGGGTGGGGTTATACAGTCTTGGGTAGCTTGGCAGGGGCATTGGACAAGTTGTGAGTAGACCTTCTGCAGTGTTCTATGTTCTTATGTGGGATAGCGAGGAAGAAGTTTCTTGGCGAGTGGTTCAGCTATGTTATAGAAGTCTTTTGCTTACGAAAATCACTCACTACGAAAGCAAAAGACTTGGCAGACGATGCACCATCCCCCAAATGAAAAGCAGGGGTGTCACTAGCACGTTAAGAGACCATACAATAAGTGTCAGGGGCCCGAGACTGTTCAACTGCCTCCCAGCACACATAAGGGGGATTGTTAGGTAAGACACATATGCAACAGTTAGGTATCTTTATTATGAAACGTTTCGCCTACACAGTAGGCTTCTTCAGTCAAGTACAGAAAAGTTGATAGAAGCAGAAGATACTTGAAGACGATGTAATCAGTCCATCACCCTTAAAGTTTTGAGGTGGTCAGTCCCTCAGTCTGGAGAAGAGCATTGTTCCATAGTATGAAACAATATGGAGAAGAAGTGACAGAATCGGGCCTTATATAGTGCCAGAAGGTGAGACGTAGGTTGATTTGGGAGGGCAGGTCCCTCTCAAACATATTGTTTCAGACAACGGAACAATGCTCTTCTCCAGACTGAGGGACTGACCACCTCAAAACTTTAAGGGTGATGGACTGATTACATCGTCTTCAAGTATCTTCTGCTTCTATCAACTTTTCTGTACTCGACTGAAGAAGCCTACTGTGTAGGCGAAACGTTTCAAAATAAAGATACCTAACTGTTGCATATGTGTCTTACCTAACAATCTGTCGGTATTTTATACCATTTTAATGTTCATTCTGTCAGACACTGCAACACAAGGGTATCTTGGTACAGACCATCTACTTCGACAACCTCTACTAGTGAGAACGTTTCGCCCACACAGTGGGCTTTTTCAAGTCACAAACAGAACTACCTGGGGTGGAAGGAACGCGAGTATTTATAGTCCGGCTGAGGTCAGGTGAAGAATGCTGCATCTGATGATGTACCGAGTTGGGTTGTAGAGTCTAAAAACTTGGGTAGCTTGGAAAGGAGACTGGACAAGTTTGTGAGCAGACCTTCTACAGTGTTCTTATGTGGGATAGCGATGAAGAAGTTTCTTGGCAAGTGGTTCAGCTATGTTATAGAAGCCACTATTCTGGTTGAAGTTGTCGGATATAGAAATAAGTGATGATTCCAGGATTCTTCGGTATTGGGTGTTGTCTTCTGTGGCGATAAGTCTTGAGTTTCTGTAGTTTATCAAGTGGTTGTGTGAATTACGGTGTTGTACGCAGGCATTCCTTGTGTCGTCAGACCTGCTTGCGTATTGGTGTTCTGAAATACGTGTTTGGAGGTCCCTTGATGTTTCGCCCACGTATAACTTGTTGCAGTCATTACAAGGGATTATGTAAACCCCTGCAGAGGATGGAGGCTTGTCCTGCCTACTACTGGTGATGTCCTTGATGGTCGTGGTTGTGGAGGTAGATACTTGGAATGATGTTTTGGCAAAGATGTTGGAAACATGTTTGGCAATGGAGTTGGTGGGAAGGACTATGTATCTCTTCTCGGCAGTGTCTTCTCTGGGTGTGTTGAAGATGTTTAGTGCTCGCCGTCTGCAGTCTCTGATGAAGTGACGAGGATAGTGGACTTTGGGTAGTTTCAAATTTAGGTTGGATAAGTACATGAGTGGGAGGGGTTGGATTTGAGAGGGACTTGCACATCGGAGCTTGTTTCTTGGGTGGCATTGAAAATTGGGTTGGTCAAATGTTTGTTAGTGGGATGAATTGTAAAGGACCTGCCTAGTATGGGCCAACAGGCCTGCTGCAGTGTTCCTCCTTTCTTATGTTCTTAGTTATTTCTAGGGAAGCTTTAAGTAGTAGTCGTTTTTATAAGAACATAAGAACATAAGAATGTAGGAACACTGCAGAAGGCCTACTGGCCCATACGAGGCAGGTCCTTATCAAAACGACATCTACCTAAAGCTACCCATGAAATAACTCCCGTACCACATGACACCAATCAAACCCAGCCCCTCCCACTCATATATTTGTCCAGTCTCTTCTTAAAGCTACCCAAGGTCCTAGCCTCTATCACCCCACTGGGAAGACTGTTCCACGCATCTACAACTCTGTTAGAAAACCAGTACTTACCTATGTCCTTTCTAAATCTAAATTTATCCAACTTAAATCCATTATTCCTGGTTCTTACCTGGTTCGACACCCTCAGTACTTTATTAATGTCTCCCTTGTTCATGCCCGTCATCCACTTATACACTTCAATGATATCTCCCCTCATTCTACGCCTCTCCAGAGAGTGGAGATTTAAGGCTTTAAGTCTATCTTTATACGGGAGGTTCCTTACACAGTAAGGACAGCATTGAAATCTGTTGGGGAAATATTTTGTTAAGGACCTGTGATGAATGGTTTTGAAAACCGACAAGTTGAAGAACTGAGACACTTATGCAACATAAAGGACCTGCCTAGCATGGGCCAGTAGGCCTTATGCAGTGTTCCTACATTCTTACGTTCTTATGTTTAGTACGGGCCACCAGCGATGCTTAACCAGTCATCTAAAGGTCAGCTGCAGAGGATGTTTGACCTCACGTCACTTGTCGCTGTCATTATAAAGAATCAGGGAGGAGAATTCGGGCATTATTAACCTCAGGGAGCTGGTGAATGTGCTGCTGATCCTGCAGGAACTGACGCAAGATACACATATCGAACGTAATCGTCTTCAAGTAAGGGAAGCTATGCAAAATAACTGCCCAGTTTGCGAGGAGATGGCTCGTCTACTTTTGCAACAGATAAAGAACGAGGAGCAGCAGATGGTTGTTAACTTACAAGACGACCCCGGAACATTAGCCTATGAAAAGGTTCGACTTGCACTGTATCATGTACGACACATGGCATCGTCCATAGGAATGCTGCCTTTCAAGTTGATAGGTGCTTGTGAGGAAGTCTTATGGACATTAGTTGGTCTTGTGGTACGCTGGCGCCCAATTACTATGGAAATCGACTCGCAAGATAACAGTATCACGAAGCCTTGGATTCTTCGGGTGTACACTGATCCCGTTTTGTGTCCCAATGTGCACCTGCGGCTGGAGATGATTCGTTTCATTGCTATGTGGCCAAGTACGTTCCTAGAAGATGCAACCTCCGGCCAGGCAGTGGTTAAAGGACTGGTAAACACAATCCCATACGTGGATCCTGTTGTCGACATACGAGTGTCCATCTTATATCCTCTGGCCAAGGTGTTGAATACCCTTCATCAGTACCTTCACTTTTTTGATGTAGCTGAGGCCGCCGTGCACCAGGTGAAGAATTTGAAGGCTGGTCCGGAGCTGATCTTCTTCCACCGTCTAATTGGACTATTTAGTAGAATGGCAGAATTGGCTGGTTTTTTGTTACAGAAAGGTGTGGCGAGTGCAGCCGAAACTGAGGTTGCCTACTTTAAAATCTTCGGGGCATTTGGATTACTGTTATCTGTATCAGCTACCGCAGAAGCCTACAGGTATCCAGGTCTGTCTCAGGTCGCTGCAACGTCCCTTGTATCAGTAGCGTCTTCCCTAGTTGCTGTGCGGGGTGACTTACTGCTTAAGGCCGGGGGCAGCTTTCCACGACTAGTCATTAGTTTAGATTCCATTTTCATGGTACTTTACATTCAGTCTAATTACTCGCCTCTTTGGAGAGTTCTGCAGCAGAACCACGCCGAGGTTCTTAATAACATCAAGAAAGAGGCTATTGAATTCGGAGGCTTCTTCCATCACTTTCCAGAACTATGTGAAGACTCACCATCGAACTACCCAGAGGACTTCGTGGACAGTGTGACGCAGGCGGTGATGGAGGCACCTGTGTTGCTTCATTCTTCCAACATGGTGGTGGACGAATCAACGTTGATTCACCTTCTGTTGGTGTCTCCCACCGACCCCTTCACCAGGGTCCCCCTTGACCATGGCTCTTACAGTCGTCTACCTCAACTCAAGGACAAGATTGACAGCTGGAAAAACAATACCAGAGTTACTGAGGATAGAAGTAGTCTTGAACATCAGTGACAGTAAGATTGCCTGTATATAACTTATGTCTCAAATTGTAGAGTATGTGTTTAATAAATAAAGATAACCAAGTGTTGCACTAAGGTTTTATTCACAGTTGTAAATTATTTGTAATCGTCAAAACCGTTGCGTTAGTACAGAGTTCAGATTCAGGGGTACAAGTTGTGCCACGTTGATAGAGATGACAAAAAGGAAGACACTGTGTCCGAGCAAACTTGAATTACTGCATCAAGAACAAGAAAACGTGTTGCACAAGTGTCTCATTCTGGACGTGAAAAGCTGATGATGTGAAGTTGGAAATAATATTGACAGTTTCACCCACTGCGTGGGTGCTCTTCACACTTCAATTCCAAAGCTGAGGAGCTGTTGTTGTTGTTAAAGATTCGTCGGTATTCTTCCGGTCCGGGCCCTTCCAAGTGGTGGCCCGGCACTGGCTCCCTGTCTAGTCTCCCATGGGTGGAGGCAAGAAGCCTCTCTTCGACCCCGTCGGGGTGTAGAATTTATATTCTACAAACGTGATATCCTTTTCACAATGGTGTCGAATCGTGTGAAAATCAAGCCTGTGAATGGTGCAATAAATGACTCCTCGAAGTTAGCTTTAGCTACCGTCGTTAGGACCTGCCTGCAGGTCAAATTTACGGCAATCCACTCTCTGAAGCCACTGAAGACATCTATTGAGGAACAAAACACGTGGGCCTCGGTAGACAGCATCTCAAAGATCCCCAACGCCACATCAATGCTAAAGATTACATTCTCAGACATCTCCATGGCTGCCCAAGCTCTCTCTGACGGTCTGGCCATCTCATATTACCACATTCACCCAAGTCATATAGAACAAGAACGTTTCACATACATCTCCCACTGCTGGACCTGCTACTCCTATAATCACACCACCAAGGACTGCCCCATCAAGAATAAGAAGTTTTGTTCAAAATGTGGGAATGATGGACACGATTTCAGATCCTGCACCATTACTACAACACCAACATGTCTTAACTGCAAGGGTAATCATCATACCCTTGCAGCTAAGTGCCCACTCAGGAAAGAAATCATATTGAAGAAAACTAAAGTTCTGAAGAAGACCTCCAATTCACCGACATATGCTGCAATAACCAAACCACAAACCGACGCCATCAAGACTCTATACGCTAATCTACAGGCACCATCGCCCAGCAACTCCCTCTCTCCACTCCCCGACGGTGCTCCTTCCAAGGTGCTGTACTGCATGGTGTATGCACACCTTGCAAACGCAGCAAGCCCCGGCACTTTCAACACCACTATTAACGAACTATTCCGTCTGAACAACATGCCTGCCTTCAATTTTCCGGAATCCACACCTTCAGAAGACATCCTCAAGATCCTTCCCAACGTCCTGAACTTTACTGCACCTACAGACCTGTCTCCTGCCCAAGCAACTGCTCCTGTAACTTCTATAACCACTTCCACCGCTGACAACGTTGATCAAGTTGACTCAACCACCGCCTCCCACCTCTCCCAGCCTGCTGTTACACAACCATTACACCTCACAGCTGCTCCTGTCGAACCTCAGTCACCTGCTACCACCATTGTAGATTCTCCCAGTGAATCCATTCCAGAAGAGGAAGATAACGACGACTCCAGTAAACCCTCATGGGAAAACCTTACATTTTACACTTCTCCTTCAAATACTGACACCATGACCTGTACTGAACTCTACAAAAGCCTCGGTGCTGGAACAGTCAAGTATGCATGTGAATCACCGCTTCACTTCACACTCACCCAAGTTCTTGAGTTCATCAAGCCTCTACGTTTCACCTTCAGCAACAAGGCTAAATTATACCACCTATCTAGAAGCAGCTTCAGAAAGTTTGAAAATGGCTCCATTGCTAACCTGCCTCCTCAGTTACTCCTATAACTCCCATATGTGTTCTACCCTCTGATGTGACCTAGCCTGCTGCCAGCTACTCAAGATTCAAGACTTCAACTACAACAAGTTCAATGCAACAGTCCCTGCTATTCCTGTTCTCAAGTCTGCCCCACGATCGCCTTAGCTGCTGGGTTAAGCCCTGGCTCTATTTCTCTTACTAAGAACACTCCTCTCCAGAGCTATTCTTCATCTGTCCCGTCTTCCCCGCTCATCCCATTGGGATCTTACCTAAACTTGTTTGCTTTGCTTTGCACCCCAGGTAGTTCTGTTTGTGACTTGAAAAAGCCCACTGTGTGGGCGAAACGTAGTCAATAAAGGATCACATTATACTGCATTTGTGTTTATATTGCCATTGTGTCGGTATTTTATACCATTTATTTCCATCTCCTCAGACACCTTCCTCCAAAGGCTCCTGGTGCCTCTGGCCTAAACCATATTATCCTGAAAGACCTTCCTGACTCTATCATTACTGCCTACACAAACCTCCTCAATGCCTCCCTTGCCTCTGGATACTTCCCTTCCCTCTTCAAAGCTGCTACTGCTATCCTCCTTCCTAAACCCAATAAAGATCACTCTGACCCTAGAAACTATCGCCCTATCAGCCTCCTCGAAACTTTAGGAAAACTCTTTGAAAAACTCATTAATCATCGCCTTCGCAGATACCTGGAACATAATTCTCTACTTTCAGATGGCCAGTTTGGCTTCAGAACACACAGATCCACACAGGATGCCATTAACATCATTCTCAACTACATCCACATAAACACAAAACAAAGAAACAGGACAGCCCTGGTTGCAAAAGACGTTGACAATATAAACACAAATGCAGTATAATGTGATCCTTTATTGACTACGTTTCGCCCACACAGTGGGCTTTTTCAAGTCACAAACAGAACTACCTGGGGTGGAAGGAACGCGAGTATTTATAGTCCGGCTGAGGTCAGGTGAAGAATGCTGCATCTGATGATGTACCGAGTTGGGTTGTAGAGTCTAAAAACTTGGGTAGCTTGGAAAGGAGACTGGACAAGTTTGTGAGCAGACCTTCTACAGTGTTCTTATGTGGGATATCGATGAAGAAGTTTCTTGGCAAGTGGTTCAGCTATGTTATAGAAGCCACTATTCTGGTTGAAGTTGTCGGATATAGAAATAAGTGATGATTCCAGGATTCTTCGGTATTGGGTGTTGTCTTCTGTGGCGATAAGTCTTGAGTTTCTGTAGTTTATCAAGTGGTTGTGTGAATTACGGTGTTGTACGCAGGCATTCCTTGTGTCGTCAGACCTGCTTGCGTATTGGTGTTCTGAAATACGTGTTTGGAGGTCCCTTGATGTTTCGCCCACGTATAACTTGTTGCAGTCATTACAAGGGATTATGTAAACCCCTGCAGAGGATGGAGGCTTGTCCTGCCTACTACTGGTGATATCCTTGATGGTCGTGGTTGTGGAGGTAGATACTTGGAATGATGTTTTGGCAAAGATGTTGGAAACATGTTTGGCAATGGAGTTGGTGGGAAGGACTATGTATCTCTTCTCGGCAGTGTCTTCTCTGGGTGTGTTGAAGATGTTTAGTGCTCGCCGTCTGCAGTCTCTGATGAAGTGACGAGGATAGTGGAGTTTGGAAAATACCTGTTCAATTATAGTGCATTCTTCCTCAAGGAACTCGTTGCTGCAGATTCTGAGTGCACGCAGGAAGAAGCCTGTAATTACACCACGTTTGGTTTTGGTGTGGTGAGAGTAGAAGTGGAGAAGATCGTTTTGGTTGGTGGGTTTTCGATAGACTTTAAAACGAAGTTCGTGGTCAGCTTTGCAGAGTAGAACATCAAGGAAAGGAAGAGTGTTGTCGACCTCTTCTTCAAGTGTGAACTGGATTGAAGGCACTATAATTGAACAGAATAGTGGCTTCTATAACATAGCTGAACCACTTGCCAAGAAACTTCTTCATCGCTATCCCACATAAGAACACTGTAGAAGGTCTGCTCACAAACTTGTCCAGTCTCCTTTCCAAGCTACCCAAGTTTTTAGACTCTACAACCCAACTCGGTACATCATCAGATGCAGCATTCTTCACCTGACCTCAGCCGGACTATAAATACTCGCGTTCCTTCCACCCCAGGTAGTTCTGTTTGTGACTTGAAAAAGCCCACTGTGTGGGCGAAACGTAGTCAATAAAGGATCACATTATACTGCATTTGTGTTTATATTGCCATTGTGTCGGTATTTTATACCATTTATTTCCAAAAGACGTTGAAAAAGCTTTTGACACTGTGTGGCACGAGGGGCTCAAGTACAAACTCTGCACTAACTTCAACCTGCCTCTCAATACTCGTAAACTCCTCTGCAACTTCCTAGACGGCCGTACCATGAGAATCAAATTCCAAGGCTGTTACTCTGACTACTTCACACTAAATGCTGGAGTACCCCAGGGATCTGTCCTTTCCCCTACCCTCTACATTTTATACACTAACGACATTCCAACACCTGTATACCACAACTCCATCACACTAGCCTATGCAGACGACATTACACAACTTATCACTCATGCCAATATAGATACACTCACACACAAAACACAAAATGAGGTTGACAGGATAGCCATCTGGGAACAAAAATGGAGGATCAAAACCAATGCAGCAAAATCCAGCATTACGTATTTTAACTACAGGAAACGTGATCCTCCATTACCTGTCGAACTCAGAACAGCTGACACCCGCACTTACTTACCTTCTTCGTTTACACGGACACATTCACTCAAGGCATGCAATAGCTAGTAAGGCCCTTGCGGGCCTCTACAAGCTGAAACATGCCTCTCAACGCACCAAACTACACCTCTACAAATCCCTAATACGTCCTCTGATAACTTACTCTCCTCTAGCCCTCTCTCTTGCAGCAAAAACAAACTTACTTAAACTGCAGCGTGTCCAGAACAAGGCGCTGCGCTGGGTGCTTGATGTCAGATGGGAGGACTTTGCCACAAGCGTGTCTCTCCATGCCCAGTTAGACGTCCCTGCGCTGAATCTGTACTGGAAGAGGCTCAGTGACAGACAGATAGACAAACTTGAGACACGACATGACTACTGGACCTCTCTCCTTGACGAAGACATTCGCAGACCCACAAACCAACACAACCTTTTCTACTCCTTGCATGATCCTGCTCCTAACCCTACTTACAAATAACCTTGGATCCGCTGACAGGTACCTTCTAAGACAGGTACCATTCTCTGACCCACGTTCGCCTTAGCTTTTTGGGTTAAGACATGACTCAGTTCTGCACTCCTCTCTAGCTCTAAACGTCGCAAGTCCCTTACTCCCAGCTCACCCACCGGAGTCCCAACAGAAGAACCGGAATTTCTCTTTTCAATATCTGTCCCACGATCGCCTTTGCTGCTGGGTTAAGCCCTGGCTCTATTTCTACGACTAAGAACACTCCTCTCCAGCACTATTCTTCGTCTGTCCCGTCTTCCCCGCTCATCCCATTTGGGATCTTACCTGAACTTTCGTTCGTTCGTTCGTTCGTTCACCCCAGGTAGTTCTGTTTGTGACTTGAAAAAGCCCACTGTGTGGGCGAAACGTAGTCAATAAAGGATCACATTATACTGCATTTGTGTTTATATTGCCATTGTGTCGGTATTTTATACCATTTATTTCCAAAAGACGTTGAAAAAGCTTTTGACACTGTGTGGCACGAGGGGCTCAAGTACAAACTCTGCACTAACTTCAACCTGCCTCTCAATACTCGTAAACTCCTCTGCAACTTCCTAGACGGCCGTACCATGAGAATCAAATTCCAAGGCTGTTACTCTGACTACTTCACACTAAATGCTGGAGTACCCCAGGGATCTGTCCTTTCCCCTACCCTCTACATTTTATACACTAACGACATTCCAACACCTGTATACCACAACTCCATCACACTAGCCTATGCAGACGACATTACACAACTTATCACTCATGCCAATATAGATACACTCACACACAAAACACAAAATGAGGTTGAACATCAAAATGGTATACAATACCGACAGGTTGTTAGGTAAGACACATATGCAACAGTTAGACACCTTTATTCCGAAACGTTTCGCCTACACAGTAGGCTTCTTCAGTCGAATACAGAAAGTAGGCAGGAACAGTAGAGATGTGAAGACGATGTAATCAGTCCATCACCCTTAAAGTCGTAGAATTTGAGGTATACAATGGTATACAATACCTGTCGGTATTGTATACCATTTTGATGTTCATCTTGTCAGACACTGCAACACGTGGCATCTTGGTACAGAAAACTCCTTGGACAAGCTTTTCAAGTGAGAAGGGTTGGATCTGAGAGGGACATGACCTCTCAGTGGCCTCTCACTACTACTACTACTACTACTACTACTACCCTGCACCTCTCCTTCCGACAGTATTTAAGTCTCCGCACTGTCGCTTGATCTTCAGATAGTTCCTGACTATGGAACTGAACTTCTCCAGGCCGAGGGACTGACAACCTCAAATTCTACGACTTTAAGGGTGATGGACTGATTACATCGTCTTCACATCTCTACTGTTCCTGCCTACTTTCTGTATTCGACTGAAGAAGCCTACTGTGTAGGCGAAACTTTTCGGAATAAAGGTGTCTAACTGTTGCATATGTGTCTTACCTAACAAAATGAGGTTGACAGGATAGCCATCTGGGAACAAAAATGGAGGATCAAAACCAATGCAGCAAAATCCAGCATTACGTATTTTAACTACAGGAAACGTGATCCTCCATTACCTGTCGAACTCAGAACAGCTGACACCCGCACTTACTTACCTTCTTCGTTTACACGGACACATTCACTCAAGGCATGCAATAGCTAGTAAGGCCCTTGCGGGCCTCTACAAGCTGAAACATGCCTCTCAACGCACCAAACTACACCTCTACAAATCCCTAATACGTCCTCTGATAACTTACTCTCCTCTAGCCCTCTCTCTTGCAGCAAAAACAAACTTACTTAAACTGCAGCGTGTCCAGAACAAGGCGCTGCGCTGGGTGCTTGATGTCAGATGGGAGGACTTCGCCACAAGCGAGTCTCTCCATGCCCAGTTAGACGTCCCTGCGCTGAATCTGTACTGGAAGAGGCTCAGTGACAGACAGATAGACAAACTTGAGACACGACATGACTACTGGACCTCTCTCCTTGACGAAGACATTCGCAGACCCACAAACGAACACAACCTTTTCTACTCCTTGCATGATCCTGCTCCTAACCCTACTTACAAATAACCTTGGATCCGCTGACAGGTACCATTCTCTGACCCACGTTCGCCTTAGCTTTTTTGGGTTAAGACATGACTCAGTTCTGCACTCCTCTCTAGCTCTAAACGTCGCAAGTCCCTTACTCCCAGCTCACCCCACCGGAGTCCCAACAGAAGAACCAGAATTTCTCTTTTCAATATCTGTCCCACGATCGCCTTTGCTGCTGGGTTAAGCCCTGGCTCTATTTCTACGACTAAGAACACTCCTCTCCAGCACTATTCTTCGTCTGTCCCGTCTTCCCCGCTCATCCCATTTGGGATCTTACCTGAACTTTCGTTCGTTCGTTACTTCAACTTCATATTGTTTCAGACAACGGAACAATGCTCTTCTCCAGACTGAGGGACTGACCACCTCAAAACTTTAAGGGTGATGGACTGATTACATCGTCTTCAAGTATCTTCTGCTTCTATCAACTTTTCTGTACTCGACTGAAGAAGCCTACTGTGTAGGCGAAACGTTTCGAAATAAAGATACCTAACTGTTGCATATGTGTCTTACCTAACAATCTGTCGGTATTTTATACCATTTTAATGTTCAACAGTTAGGTATCTTTATTATGAAACGTTTCGCCTACACAGTAGGCTTCTTCAGTCAAGTACAGAAAAGTTGATAGAAGCAGAAGATACTTGAAGACGATGTAATCAGTCCATCACCCTTAAAGTTTTGAGGTGGTCAGTCCCTCAGTCTGGAGAAGAGCATTGTTCCATAGTATGAAACAATATGGAGATGAAGTGACAGGATGGAGCTTTTTATAGCGCCAAGAGGTGAGACATAGGCCACTAGGAGAGGTAAGAACTCAGATGCTGAGAGGTCAGGTCCCTCTCAAATCCAGCCGCTCTCACTAGTGGAAGTTGTCGACAAGGGGTACGGGAGTTATTTCTTGAGTAGCTTTAGGTAGATGTCGTTTTGATAAGGACCTGCCTCGTATGGGCCAGTAGGCCTTCTGCAGTGTTCCTACATTCTTATGTTCTTATGTTCTTAAGAACATAAGAAAGGAGGAACACTGCAGGAGGCCTGTTGGCCCATACTAGGCAGGTCCTTTACAATTCATCCCACTAACAAAACATTTGCCCAACCCAATTTTCAATGCCACCCAAGAAACAAGCTCCGATGTGCAAGTCCCACTCAAATCCAACCCCTCCCACTCATGTACTTATCCAACCAAAATTTGAAACTACCCAAAGTCCTAGCCTCAATAACCCAACTAGGTAGACTGTTCCACTCATCAACTACCCTATTTCCAAACCAATACTTTCCTATGTCCTTTCCTTTGTCCAGTCTCTTCTTAAAGCTACCCAAGGTCCTAGCCTCTATCACCCCACTGGGAAGACTGTTCCACGCATCAACAACTCTGTAATAAAGTTGGTAGAATTACCGACAATATGTAAAGTAAAAGGACGAACATTAAAATGGTATAAAATACCGACAGATTGTTAGGTAAGACACATTTGCAACAGTTAGGTATCTTTATTTCGAAACGTTTCGCCTACACAGTAGGCTTCTTCAGTCGAGTACAGAAAAGTTGATAGAAGCGGAAGAAACTTGAAGACGATGTAATCAGTCCATCACCCTTAAAGTTTTGAGGTGGTCAGTCCCTCAGTCTGGAGAAGAGCATTGTTCCGTTGTCTGAAACAATATGTTTCAGACAACGGAACAATGCTCTTCTGAAACAATATGTTTCAGACAACGGAACAATGCTCTTCTCCAGACTGAGGGACTGACCACCTCAAAACTTTAAGGGTGATGGACTGATTACATCGTCTTCAAGTTTCTTCCGCTTCTATCAACTTTTCTGTACTCGACTGAAGAAGCCTACTGTGTAGGCGAAACGTTTCGAAATAAAGATACCTAACTGTTGCATATGTGTCTTACCTAACAAAGTAAAAGGACACAAGTGCAACTAATGTGACATTTATTGTGGCAACGTTTCGCTCTCCAGGAGCTTGATAAAGCTCCTGAACTGCATCTGCCACTTTTCTGACCAAGAGTAGAGTTTGTCTTCACAGTGGGGTGATAGAGGCTAAGACCTTGGGTAGCTTTAAGAAGAGACTGGGCAAATATATGAGTGGGAGGGGCTGGGTTTGATTGGTGTGATTGGTCAGAAAAGTGGCAGATGCAGTTCAATGTAGATAAATGCAAGGTTCTGAAGCTCGGGAGTGTCCATAACCCCAGCACTTATAAGTTAAATAATGTAGAACTTAGCCATACAGATTGCGAAAAGGACTTGGGGGTTATGGTAAGCAGCAACCTTAAACCAAGACAGCAATGTCTAAGCGTACGTAATAAGGCAAATAGATTACTGGGATTTATATCAAGAAGTGTAAGCAACAGAAGTCCAGAGGTCATACTGCAGCTTTATACATCATTAGTAAGGCCTCACCTAGATTATGCAGTTCAATTCTGGTCTCCATATTACAGAATGGACATAAATTCGTTAGAAAACATTCAGCGTAGGATGACTAAATTAATACATAGCATTAGAAATCTTCCTTATGAAGAAAGATTGAAGACTCTTAAGTTACATTCACTTGTTAGACGAAGAATGAGGGGAGACCTGATCGAAGTGTATAAGTGGAAGATAGGTATTAATAAAGGGGATATTAACAAGGTCTTGAGGATATCTCTCCAAGAGAGAACCCGCAGTAATGGATTTAAATTAGATAAGTTTAGATTTAGAAAGGACATAGGAAAGTATTGGTTTGGAAATAGGGTAGTTGATGAGTGGAACAGTCTACCTAGTTGGGTTGAATGGTTTGAAAAACCGACAAGTTGAAGATTGAGACACTTATGCAGCATATGGGAATCTTTATTCAGGAAACGTTTCGCCAGATTGATGGACTGAACACATCGACTCCAGGCTGAGGGACTGATTACCTCATACTCCTACTCTCCTTACGCCTTCCTCTTTGTATTGGACTGATGAAGCCACTGTGTGGCGAAACGTTTCCTGAATAAAGATTCCCATATGCTGCATAAGTGTCTCAATCTTCTACCTAGTTGGGTTATTGAGGCTAGGACTTTGGGTAGTTTCAAATTTAGGTTGGATAAGTACATGAGTGGGAGGGGTTGGATTTGAGAGGGACTTGCACATCGGAGCTTGTTTCTTGGGTGGCATTGAAAATTGGGTTGGTCAAATGTTTGTTAGTGGGATGAATTGTAAAGGACCTGCCTAGTATGGGCCAACAGGCCTGCTGCAGTGTTCCTCCTTTCTTATGTTCTTAGTTATTTCTAGGGAAGCTTTAAGTAGTAGTCGTTTTGATAAGAACATAAGAACATAAGAATGTAGGAACACTGCAGAAGGCCTACTGGCCCATACGAGGCAGGTCCTTATCAAAACGACATCTACCTAAAGCTACCCAAGAAATAACTCCCGTACCACATGACACCAATCAAACCCAGCCCCTCCCACTCATATATTTGTCCAGTCTCTTCTTAAAGCTACCCAGGGTCCTAGCCTCTATCACCCCACTGGGAAGACTGTTCCACGCATCTACAACTCTGTTAGAAAACCAGTACTTACCTATGTCCTTTTTAAATCTAAATTTATCCAACTTAAATCCATTATTCCTGGTTCTTACCTGGTTTGACACCCTCAGTACTTTATTAATGTCTCCCTTGTTCATGCCCGTCATCCACTTATACACTTCAATGATATCTCCCCTCATTCTACGCCTCTCCAGAGAGTGGAGATTTAAGGCTTTAAGTCTATCTTTATACGGGAGGTTCCTTACACAGTAAGGACAGCATTGAAATCTGTTGGGGAAATATTTTGTTAAGGACCTGTGATGAATGGTTTTGAAAACCGACAAGTTGAAGAACTGAGACACTTATGCAACATAAAGGACCTGCCTAGCATGGGCCAGTAGGCCTTCTGCAGTGTTCCTACATTCTTACGTTCTTATGTTTAGTACGGGCCACCAGCGATGCTTAACCAGTCATCTAAAGGTCAGCTGCAGAGGATGTTTGACCTCACGTCACTTGTCGCTGTCATTATAAAGAATCAGGGAGGAGAATTCGGGCATTATTAACCTCAGAGAGCTGGTGAATGTGCTGCTGATCCTGCAGGAACTGACGCAAGATACACATATCGAACGTAATCGTCTTCAAGTAAGGGAAGCTATGCAAAATAACTGCCCAGTTTGCGAGGAGATGGCTCGTCTACTTTTGCAACAGATAAAGAACGAGGAGCAGCAGATGGTTGTTAACTTACAAGACGACCCCGGAACATTAGCCTATGAAAAGGTTCGACTTGCACTATATCATGTACGACACATGGCATCGTCCATAGGAATGCTGCCTTTCAAGTTGATAGGTGCTTGTGAGGAAGTCTTATGGACATTAGTTGGTCTTGTGGTACGCTGGCGCCCAATTACTATGGAAATCGACTCGCAAGATAACAGTATCACGAAGCCTTGGATTCTTCGGGTGTACACTGATCCCGTTTTGTGTCCCAATGTGCACCTGCGGCTGGAGATGATTCGTTTCATTGCTATGTGGCCAAGTACGTTCCTAGAAGATGCAACCTCCGGCCAGGCAGTGGTTAAAGGACTGGTAAACACAATCCCATACGTGGATCCTGTTGTCGACATACGAGTGTCCATCTTATATCCTCTGGCCAAGGTGTTGAATACCCTTCATCAGTACCTTCACTTTTTTGATGTAGCTGAGGCCGCCGTGCACCAGGTGAAGAATTTGAAGGCTGGTCCGGAGCTGATCTTCTTCCACCGTCTAATTGGACTATTTAGTAGAATGGCAGAATTGGCTGGTTTTTTGTTACAGAAAGGTGTGGCGAGTGCAGCCGAAACTGAGGTTGCCTACTTTAAAATCTTCGGGGCATTTGGATTACTGTTATCTGTATCAGCTACCGCAGAAGCCTACAGGTATCCAGGTCTGTCTCAGGTCGCTGCAACGTCCCTTGTATCAGTAGCGTCTTCCCTAGTTGCTGTGCGGGGTGACTTACTGCTTAAGGCCGGGGGCAGCTTTCCACGACTAGTCATTAGTTTAGATTCCATTTTCATGGTACTTTACATTCAGTCTAATTACTCGCCTCTTTGGAGAGTTCTGCAGCAGAACCACGCCGAGGTTCTTAATAACATCAAGAAAGAGGCTATTGAATTCGGAGGCTTCTTCCATCACTTTCCAGAACTATGTGAAGACTCACCATCGAACTACCCAGAGGACTTCGTGGACAGTGTGACGCAGGCGGTGATGGAGGCACCTGTGTTGCTTCATTCTTCCAACATGGTGGTGGACGAATCAACGTTGATTCACCTTCTGTTGGTGTCTCCCACCGACCCCTTCACCAGGGTCCCCCTTGACCATGGCTCTTACAGTCGTCTACCTCAACTCAAGGACAAGATTGACAGCTGGAGAAACAATACCAGAGTTACTGAGGATAGAAGTAGTCTTGAACATCAGTGACAGTAAGATTGCCTGTATATAACTTATGTCTCAAATTGTAGAGTATGTGTTTAATAAATAAAGATAACCAAGTGTTGCACTAAGGTTTTATTCACAGTTGTAAATTATTTGTAATCGTCAAAACCGTTGCGTTAGTACAGAGTTCAGATTCAGGGGTACAAGTTGTGCCACGTTGATAGAGATGACAAAAAGGAAGACACTGTGTCCGAGCAAACTTGAATTACTGCATCAAGAACAAGAAAACGTGTTGCACAAGTGTCTCATTCTGGACGTGAAAAGCTGATGATGTGAAGTTGGAAATAATATTGACAGTTTCACCCACTGCGTGGGTGCTCTTCACACTTCAATTCCAAAGCTGAGGAGCTGTTGTTGTTGTTAAAGATTCGTCGGTATTCTTCCGGTCCGGGCCCTTCCAAGTGGTGGCCCGGCACTGGCTCCCTGTCTAGTCTCCCATGGGTGGAGGCACAAGTAACCCGTTCATCCTGTGATTCTCTCATCTTTTATATATAGCTTCAAATTATTCCCTAGGATCTGTATTGATAAAGCCACTGGATGACGAAACGTCTACAATAAAGATACCCAGATGTTGTACATGTGTCACAGTTGTCATCTTTCCAATATTCACCAATAACTATTTTTAGTTTAAAGATCTAACAGCTCCCTCCATAGCAGTTTTTCACATTTGTCAATAGACATCTTGTCGGGAGTTTGGAAGGATGTGAAGACCTGTTTGTGTGCTCTCTGTGAATCTGTACCAGGATGCCCTCTCTTGAGCAACTTTACCAGCAGCTGAGAGAAGAGCTCAGAGTTGCTAAGATGGAGATACGGCGATTAACGGAGGAGAACAAGAGGATTCGTAGTAATCCTCCTGTTGTGAGTCCCCAGGTTAAGAGGGGAGCTTGGTCAGTGGCCGGACAACATGGAACCAAGCTGAAGATTAAGAAAACTTCCAACCCATTCTCGGTGCTACCCAACGAATGTGAGTGTTCTACTGGGAATGCCACAACGAGCACCAAAGAAGCACTGGCAGACGTGAGTGAGACATCCCAAGAAACCCCAACGAAGACCATCGAGAACGTCTTGACGAATTCTATAAGTGGTGTAATGCTACCTGGCGAATGTGAGTCAACTACTCGGAGCATCACGACGGACGACGCCAAGGAAGGTAAAAACATTGTTGTTGTTGGGGATAGCCAGATTAGGTACATGGATAGGGCATTCTGCTTGAAGGACAGGAGTAGGAGGCAGAGAGTGTGTTTTCCTGGGGCTGGGATGAAGGATATTGTTAGCCGTCTGGATGACATCATGAGAGGTCATGGGAGCAATCCTATTATCTGTCTCAAATTGTCGGTTTTTCAAACCATTCATCACAACTGTCAGACACTGAAGCATCATGGGATCTTGTTACAAAGAATTCTTCAACACTTGTTCAACCTTTGGACGGAGACCTACTTCGACTAGTGGATGGTACCACTATGACCCCGCCTCCACCTGCTTCACGTCACCTCACTACAGTATATAAGCCACGTCTACGGCCCTATGCTGTACATTCTACAAGATTGATGGACTGAACACATCGACTCCAGGTTGAGGGACTGATTACCTCATTCTCCTCCTCTCCTTACGCCTTCCTCTTTGTATTGGACTGAAGAAGCCACTGTGTGGCGAAACGTTTCCTGAATAAAGATTCCCATATGCTGCATAAGTGTCTCAATCTTCAAATTGTCGGTTTTTCAAACCATTCATCTCAAAACTAGGAATAGTTAGTGGTATGGGTTTTGGCGGGAAAACTGTGAAGTCGCAGGGTAGTAACATGAGTACTAGGAGAACTAGTAATAGGCAAAATGAGGAGGATATTGGAAAGCCAGTGGCACTAATTGACAATGACAGTAATAGGTTTAGTGGAATAACAGAAAGGAGCAGGAAGGGTAAAGAGATAGGAGGGTCATTAAATATTTATTACACAAATAGTCGCAGTGCTAGGAATAAGATGGACGAGTTGAGACTAGTTGCTAGTGCAGGTAACATAGATGTATTTGCCATTACTGAGACGTGGTTTAATTCAGAAAGTCGGGACATGCCTGCAGAATGTCACATTCAGGGTTTTAAATTGTTCCAAGTAGATAGAAGTATCGGGAAGGGGGGTGGGGTGGCATTGTATGTCCGAGATCGCTTGAACTGTTGCATAAAAACGGGTATTAAGTCTGAAGTAACACATACAGAGTCTGTTTGGATAGAATTTTCAGAGGGGCATGAAAAATTAATTTTAGGTGTGATATACCGTCCCCCAAATTTAGATAGGGACCAGGGGAGACTACTATGGGAGGAAATTGTTAGGGCCATAAGGCACGATAATGTAGTAATTCTAGGAGACTTTAACTTTAGTCATATTGATTGGAATTTCTTGACTGGGAATTTAGAATCATACGATTTCTTAGAAGTAGTTCAGGATTGTTTTTTGAAGCAGTTTGTGACAGAACCTACAAGGGGTAATAACCTGCTTGACTTAGTTCTGGCAAACAATGAATCCCTTGTTAATAATTTAGAAGTTTCTGAGGAACTGGGTGCTAGTGACCACAAATCAATTACATGTAGAATTGAATGGAAGTATGATAGTAGGGATAACTCAGTAACAGTCCCAGATTTTCGCTTAGCAGATTACGATGGGCTTAGAGAACACTTATCATCTGTTGACTGGGGTAACGAAGAGAGCTATCAATATGACAGTTTTCTGAACACAATACATGCTGCTCAAAGAACGTTTATACCTTATAAGGAAATTAGATCAAATAGAAATGACCCAAAATGGATGAATAATAGGCTGAAATATCCACTAGGGCATAAGAAAGGAATTTATAGGCGTATCAAAAGAGGCGAGGGTCATCTTATGAATCAGTATATTGACATTAAGAGGGACATTAAAAAGGGGATAAGAAAAGCTAAAAGGGACTATGAAATTAAAGTTGCTAGGGATTCTAAAACTAACCCAAAAAGTTTTTTCCAGGTCTATAGAACAAAAGTCAGAGATAAGATAGGTCCCCTTAAAAATAACTATGGGCATCTTACTGACAAAGAGAATGAAATGTGCTCGATTTTAAATAATTATTTTCTCTCGGTTTTTACACAGGAAGACACTAATAATATTCCGGTAATTAATTTTTATAGTGGATCAGAAGAAGATAAATTATGTAACATCACAGTCACTAGTGAAATGGTTGTGAAGCAGATAGACAGACTGAAGCAAAATAAGTCACCGGGTCCTGATGAGGTTTTTTCAAGGGTTCTAAAAGAATGCAAAATGGAAGTCTGTGAACCATTAACTAATATTTTTAATTTATCTCTTCAAACAGGTGCAGTGTCTGATATGTGGAAGATGGCTAATGTAATTCCTATTTTTAAAACAGGGGACAAGTCGTTACCGTCAAATTACCGCCCAATAAGCCTGACCTCAATTGTAGGCAAATTACTAGAGTCAATTATAGCTGAGATTATAAGAAGCCATCTCGATAAGCATAGCTTGATTAATGATACTCAGCATGGATTCACAAGAGGCCGGTCTTGTCTAACTAATTTATTGTTAGGTTTCGCCTACTGTGTAGGCGAAACGTTTCGAAATAAAGATACCTAACTGTTGCATATGTGTCTTACCTAACAATCTGTCGGTATTTTATACCATTTTAACTAATTTATTGACTTTCTTCAGTAAAGCTTTTGAGGCTGTTGACCACGATAAAGAATTTGATATTGTTTACTTAGATTTTAGTAAGGCATTTGATAGAGTTCTGCACCAAAGACTGTTGAAGAAAGTAGCAGCTCATGGCATTGGGGGAAGGGTGCTCTCGTGGATCGAATCATGGCTCACAGACAGGAAGCAAAGAGTGTCCATAAATGGGGTTAAATCCGAGTGGGGATCAGTAACAAGTGGCGTTCCACAGGGATCAGTCTTGGGCCCGTTGTTGTTTATAATATATATGGTAATAAATGGTATAAAATACCGACAATGGAAATATAAACACAAATGCAGTATAATGTGATCCTTTATTGACAACGTTTCACCCACACAGTGGGCTTTCTCAAGTCACACACGGATCTACCTGGGGTTGGAAGGTACGAGAGTATTTATAGTCAGAATGTTGAGGTCAGGTGAAGAATGCTGCATCTGATGATCCACCGGGTGGGGTTATAGAGTCTTGGGTAGCTTGGCAGGGGTATTGGACAAGTTGTAGACCTTCTGCAGTGTTCTATGTTCTTATGTGGGATAGCGATGAAGAAGTTTCTTGGCGAGTGGTTCAGCTATGTTATAGAAGCCATTGTTCTGGTTGAAATTGTTGGTTGTAGAGATAAGCGATGATTCCAGGATTCTTCTGTATTGAGTGTTGTCTTCTGTGGCTATAAGTCTTGAGTTTCTGTAGTTAATTAAATGGTTGTGTGAATTGCGATGCTGTACACAGGCATTCCTTGTATCGTCAGTCCTGCTTGCATATTGGTGTTCTGAAATGCGTGTTTGGAGGTCTCTTGATGTTTCGCCCACATATAATTTGTTGCAGTCATTACAAGGGATTATGTATACCCCTGCAGAGGATGGAGGCTTGTCCTGTCTACTACTGGTGATGTCCTTGATGGTCGTGGTTGTGGAGGTAGATACTTGGAATGATGTTTTGGCAAAGATGTTGGAAACATGTTTGGCAATGGAGTTGTTGGGGAGGACTATGTATCTCTTCTCGGCAGTGTCTTCTCTGGGTGTGTTGAAGATGTTTAATGCCCGCCGTCTGCAGTCTCCGATGAAGTGACTAGGATAGTGGAGCTTGGAAAATACTTGTTCAATTATAGTGCATTCTTCCTCAAGGAACTCATTGCTGCAGATTCTGAGTGCACGCAGGAAGAAGCCTATAATCACACCACGTTTGGTTTTGGTGTCGTGGTGAGAGTAGAAGTGGAGAAGATCGTTTTGGTTGGTGGGTTTTCGATAGACTTTAAAACGAAGTTCGTGGTCAGCTTTGCAGAGCAGAACATCAAGGAAAGGAAGAGTGTTGTCGACTTCTTCTTCAAGTGTGAACTGGATTGAAGGCTCGACCTGGTTGAGCTTGTCTTGGAGAGCTTGAACGTTGAAGCGTTTAGGAGTTATGAGGAGAATGCTTGACTTAGTTCTGGCAAACAATGAATCCCCAATGAATCACACTCAACACGGGGTAATTAGAGAGGCGAGATCGTTCGTCGATGGAGCTGTGTGTCCAATGAATCGAGTTGAAGTGACAGGATGGAGCCTTCTATACTGGCTGTATAGAACATTAAAATGGTATAAAATACCGACAGGTTGTTAGGTAAGACTGCCCTCGTCTGCTGCCCGTCCCATCCACTGACGCCTATAAAAACGCCAGTCTTCTTGCCTTTGCTCCAGACTCTCCTCCACCACGATGCTGTGAACACTAACTCCAAGACTGATTACCTCATCTTTTGTATATAGTTCTACTGTCTTCCTATTATGTCCTAGAATCTGTATTGATAAAGCCACTGGATGGCGAAACGTCTACTACAATAAAGATATCCAGATGTTGCACATGTGTCTTAACTTTCACATATGCAACAGTTAGGTATCTTTATTATGGCTGTATAGCGTGTAGACTACACGTACAGTCTGGAGCGTGGAGGCTACAGATAGCAACAGGAGTGCAGAGGGAGGCTTCCTGCCCTTGGGTAGACAACCACCGAAGCTTGAAGACAGTAGGACTATATACAGAAGATGAGGTAATCAGTCCCTCAACCTAGGAGTAGGTGCGAAGAGCACCATATTTGTGGAGATTCTGCAGCAGAAGCAAGGAGCCTGGCGCTTATAAAGTAACGTCAGGTGTAGCAGACGAGGGCATAGTCACTGGTAGGCGGGATTCCCCAGTGGAAGTAGGTCCTTCCCAAAGAGATGGGTTAGTTGTAGTGGTAGTTGTCGTAGTCGTGAAGGTTATGTACATGTCCTCAGAATCAAGATTCCATGATGTTGCAGTGTCTGACAAGTTGTGCAAGAATGGTATATATTACCGACAAGATGAAATTAAGGCACAGTACCCTTGTTAAGTGGGTTTGAGAAGAACCTGTCTAAATATGGGCCAATAGGCCTGTTGCAGTGTTCCTCCTTTCTTATGTTCTTATAACAGCTTATGCAGCTGTGACTACACTGGATTAACTCTACATTAAGTAAAAGTCTTCCTTTATTTACATATATTTATTAAGAAACAATTATGCATAGTTGTTTATCAAAGCAGAAAGCCGAATTCTATAAGTATTTTGCAAAGTTCACAATCATCTCCCTCTACATCCCCCACTCTCTCGTGTCCCTCTGCACCCTCCACTCTCTCTTGTCCCTGTGCACCCTCCACTCTCTCGTGTCCCTCTACATCCTCCACTCTCTCGTGTCCCTCTACATCCTCCACTCTCTCGTGTCCCTCTACATCCTCCACTCTCTCGTGTCCCTCTACATCCTCCACTCTCTCGTGTCCCTCTACATCCTCCACTCTCTCGTGTCCCTCTACATCCTCCACTCTCTCGTGTCCCTCTACACCCTCCACTCTCTCGTGTCCCTCTACACCCTCCACTCTCTCGTGAAACTCTACACCCTCCACTCTCTCATTACCTTCTACACCCTCTACTCCCTCGTGTCCCACTACACTCTCCGCTCCCTCGTGTCCCACTACACTCTCCGCTCCCTCGTTACCCTCTACACCCTCCCCTCCCTCGTGTTCCCCAACACCTTCCTCTCTCGAGAGCTGGATGTTAAGATCACTCGCGTCACTGTCTTCTGTTTCCACGA